>NC_045629.1:15094318-15397348 GCF_009829155.1 Mustela erminea | reverse complement strand
ATCATCGTTATTATTGTCACAATCTCTGCCAAGTTCCCCAGATCCACAAATACCAACTTTTGGAGCACATCATTTACGAGCACTCAGTAGCATGAGTAATGAGGTGGTGACTGCTTAGTCCCAGAGTGTTATATTAGGTGAATGATTTTCCAAATTGGATTTGCTTTAAGAAACCAACATTTATTTAAACATCTATCATGTGACAGGCACAGCGCTGATTTGTGTAGCTTGTGAGCTATGTTTCCTTTAGATCATTCTGCCAGAATAAAACTAATTCAACCTGGAGAGGCTAGAGGAGCCAGGGCAGGCTTCTCCAGGCTGGGGGTGGGGGGGTGGAGGTGGGGCTGCAGAGGTGGGCAGGAATCATGATGGCAAAGAGGTGGCAGATGAAGACTTCCTTGTGTGTTTCTCACAGAAGAACCTGTTTTACATCATTTTCTTTATCACCACGGAATTGTAGACCATTGGGCTGAAAGAACAGGAAGGTCATCTGAACAAGTCCACAGCATCAGGGGTGGTCTTAGCTCATCAATCAGAAGAGATCCCAGCTCTACCCCTGACTACTAGTGGGGCTTTGGGAAATTTGTCTAATCTCTATGCACCTCTGTTTTGTTTTTAATGCAGTGGGACTATTCATTAATACAGTATTTCCATGAGGGTTAAGAGAGACAATCCATGTTGAATGCACAGGATAGATGTTAGTTTCAGCAGCTATTTTTTACTTAGAGTTTTCTAGGAATGGAGTCACTGTATCTATTTTCTTGCTTTCTGGTATTTTACCAATCAGGTGACCACAGCTCTTTCCTTAAACTCAACTGACATCTGTTCAGGTTAAGGTGTTTTTGTTGCAGCTGTTGACTTGCTTTCATGTCCTCTGGGAAGAGTTAGTCAAATATTGGAGAATGAGGCACAGCCATAGGCAATTTTACCTACGCTATACTTATGTCATCCCATTGAATCCATCCTCCCTCTTCTGCCTATGAAACCATCTTACGGGTGGGAGAACCAAGTCTCAGGGCTGTCCAGGACGGCCCTGACATGACACACATGGAGCCTGGCTTCTGACCTAATCTTTCTCCCCCTTTTCCCTCTGTAATGTAGCCCCCAAGTTACATATTTAGTTTCTCTTCCCACAGACTACATTATCATTTTTTTTTTTTTCCAATTTGGCAATCAACCTCTGACAAGAAAAAAAGTCAACAAAAATACCATTTTAGAAACATAAAGCATGTTACCTATTTCAAATTATTCTTGGAATGAATAATAATAATGATGATGTTGGGTTACATGTAAAAGGTGTGGTTTAAATATGAGTGGAAAATTAAACCAATGATTAGTAGTAGCAGGTCCAAATTATTTCAGGTTTGGTTAGTTTTGACCAAGTTAGAAGGATTAATATTTTCCATCTCATCACACCTTTACTTACAGGTTAACAGGCTTTAACTCAACATGATCCTGGTAGTAGGAGTGTGCATCAAGTCCGCCTATGAAATCAACTGAAAATATAACATAGCCCCATGTGAATAAATGTGTATATAAAAACACACATAATACTAGGTGTTTAAAATAGAACACGGGAAAATAATATCAACAAAAAATCTGTCTACCACAAATGGAAAAATGTGTACTCAATATAAAAGGCTGCTAAAAATATTAGCAATGGTCAAAAAACAGGGAACTTTTAAGAAACACATTAAGAACTTGGGCTATTATGGACTACAAAATCAAAGTTGTTATTGACTTTAGTGAAAAATGAAGTAACATTAAATAACATTAGATTTTAAATAATGTGTTTGGGCATACGGATATGCCCTTTCCCCCTATATATCAGAAGATATACCTTCTCGTCTTATTGCCAGAATCCACTTTTTGTTCTTAAGAATATTTATGACATCATTAGAAAGACCTTTGAGAAGTCACACAATCTATGTCCATGCCTTTTGTCCTCAAGCCATCCTTGACAAATAGGCATCTTTTGCAAAGAAGTTTTCATCTCTTCTCTGGTTGCACGGTACTGGTCTCACAGTCTGTATAGAACCACTATGCTGATGACATTCATTCTAATTTCTTTCCGTTTTGATCACAGCTTCTGTCTTTCTTTTCCAATCACAATGTCCATGGCTAATCTTAGTTTACATCTTTTGTTCTTTTTGGGGAGGGTAATCCATTAAAAGTATTGGTTACTTTACATCAAACTTTGGTTATATTATGGCACTATAACATGAACATACATGTAGGCATAGAGGGACACTGAACTCTCCATGAGGGAGCATGTGTTTAGGTATGTAATATTGTGTCATATCCTTAGCTCAAGACAGGCATGTCAGTGACCTGTGATTTAGAGAGGGATGACTGTGTTGGCCTTGAGGAGCTCCTGTCTGAGGTTACCAGAAGTTCTACTGAAGCCTTGACTTAATCTGGGTGTAGTCGATCAATTCCTGGCCTGCTGTATCCTTTTACCTCAATTGAAGAAGCTGAGATAAGGCTGGGTCAATCAAAGCTTCACCAGATCACTGTGTAGCCATGAGTTTTGGAGTCCCGTAGGGTACACAACAACCAGGTGGCAAGAACCATTTCCAGGCAATCCCCTTGGAGACTAGAGGAATCTGAAGCCCATCCTTTTCCTACCAGATCACATAAGTTACCCGGACACTATGTTAGGGAAAGAAACAGTGAAAGAGGAGTCAGTCTGTGACAAAGATCTTCCCAGAGAGAATAAGCAGTGCTTAGGGACCATTTAAGTGGTTGGATTGGATAAAATTTTTATCAGATTAGATATCTAATCAAACATTGACTCCATCTTGCTGACCAATGGGTGGGAAATTAGAAGGAAAATCACACCAATTAAAAGTTGAATGAGCATGTGATTACAAGGCACTTTCCAAAGTTAAAGAGGGTTTGTAAGTAAACAAAATTATAAATATATACATTTGTGAATAAAATCATTCAATTGAAAAATCATATTCAAAGTAAAATCTTTTATAAAAATAAAGATAGCATATATCTGTATGCTTTACAGTTTTTTCAAAGACTTATTTATTTATTTTTGAGAGAGAGAGAGAGGGAGCAGGGGGAGGAGCAGAAGAAGAGGGAGAGAATCTCAACCAGACTCCCTCTTGAGCACAGAGCCCAGTGCAGGGCTTGAGACCAGGACCCCGAGATCATGACCTGAGCAGAAGCCAAGAACTGGATGCTTAACTGACTGAACGACCAGGCGCCCTGATATCTGTATGCTTTAAAGCCAAACAAAAAGAAAACTTTTTTATATTGATCATTTGAACATTAAAAAGTAACATTAACAGAATCATTTTTGGTATAAATTCATGGACTATATGAATCTGCTCCTTTGCCATCTCTATCTCTAATATACCAGATCAGCAGAATATTCCTGCAATACATATTTTTCAATATGGTTTTATTATTTTTATAGATTAATTTATAATCTTATTCAAAAAATTTTTTATGGTTAGTAAAGATGAAATTGTTGATATCTTTTAAAGATTTTATTTATTTATTTGATAGACAGAGATCACAAATAGGCAGAGAGGCAGGCAGAGAGGTGGGGGGAGGCAGGCTCCCTGCTGAGTAGAGAGCCTGATGCGGGGCTCGATCCCAGGACTCTGGGATCATGACCTGAGCTGAAGGCGGAGGCTTAAGCCACTGAGCTACCCAGGTGCCCCGAAATTGTTGATATCTTACTCAACTATGTAAATCATAATATTTTTAACTATGGAAATACTCTCCATTAAGGCGCTGGTAATCTCCAAGCAAGTTTGTTGAAGAGTGGATATGTGTAATGTTATTTCGTCCAAATACTCTCCCAGGTACTGTTATTTTTAACCTTCATTTAGTGTATCTTTGCCAAGATTTGTATAAGACAACAAAATAAATTGTTATCTCTTCATGATTTTAAAAAATCAAATATAAATGCTGCAACATTTTTAGGCCTTCTCATAAATCAGCTTGTTTTCATTTTGGTGCAGAATATAAATTCATCCAATTAAAAACAGGAGCTCTATCAAAAAAGTCTTTTCTCAAGTCGAGATATTTCAAGAGGAAATTATAAAATTGAAAAATTAAATCTTGCCTAACATCTGAGTTCTCATTATTTAATTTGCCTGGTTCTCTTCGGTCTGCATTAATTTCAATATTCTCCTTTTTATAAATTCTCAATTACTGCCATTTACTAAAAGGTGCAAAGGATGATTTTGGGGTGCTTCATCTGTTGACTGATTCAATTTAAGTTTTCAACTGACCTCAAATGCAATGCAACTAAAATGTAGAAGTTTCATTTCTAAAAATGCTCACAACTATTGGAGGAAAATTAGACTGATTTTCAAAATATTTCTTTAAAGGCTCAAATGTTCCTAACTCTGATGGATGAAAAGAAGCAAAGACAGATAATGTATTCCACTATGCTCAAGTTCTTTGTTTGTTTTCAACATCAAGCTCATTACCAAAATGTTTTCAGGTAAATGCAAATCAAAATCAGATAATAACAAATGTTAGTGAGGATGTAGAGAAATTAGCACCCTCAAACACAGCTGGAGGGAATGTAAAATGGTGCAGGCACTTTGGAAATCGTTCCTAAAATGGTTAAACAGAGTTCCCATATGACCCAGTAGTTCCACTCCTAGGTACAGACCCAAGAGAAATGGAAACATCATGTCCTCGCAAAAATTTGTACATAGATGTTTATAACAGCATTATTCATAAAATCTGAATGAAGAAAAAAATACTATAGTTTATTTATGCTACTGTGTGTATGTAAACACTTATATGTAATGTATGATATAATATTAGGTATATACTATATATTATAGGTATTATATATACATTTATATATACATATACATTTTGAAAACGAGAGTTTCTATTTTTGTCAGTAAAACATTGCAGCTTCATTGGGAGGCAGTTACAGTTCTGAGAGCCCTCAACTAACCCCACTTTGCAGCTATGAGCTGGTGCACCTCTGCCTGGCACTGAAAGGAGTTAGCTGTCTCTGCTACTCCTGTCCAAACACCTACTTTTAATCATTGATTGACCTACATGCTCTCCTTGAAAGAAAAGTCCTAGTTACACTTATCCTTAAAGATTTGGGGAGAAGATGGGATGGGGGGTGGTGGCGTTGGTTTTCTTACATATTTAAACATGTGCTAAAAGGAGAATTCTACTCATTGCACTTGCTTCTCACACATCTTGAGGAGAATTTGAGCTTGGTGTGCTATCAGTTTACCCAACCTAAATTACCCTAATACAATTATTAATGGTAATATTTCATTTGAAAACCAAAAAATCTAGGACAAAACCTAAACTAGACAGGATGTCAGGACAACTGTGTAAACAGGGACCGTCTTAACCCAACAAGGACACATGGTCATCCCAGTGGGTGGCACGATAAATGAGCTACACTTTCTCCACATATCAGAATTCTAGTGTGAGGTAAAATTTTCAAATCTTTAAAATTAAATAGTGCATATTGGTAAAATTTAAAATATCAAGCTTCTAGAACTAGACAAAATCTCCAAAACGGTAACTATTAAGGAAAAATTATTGAAAAGTAGGTAATTTTATTTCATTTATTTATTTATTTATTTATTTGATAGAGATCACAAGTAGGCAGATGGGCAGGCAGACAGAGAGAGAAGGGAAAGCAGGGTCCCTGCTGAGCAGAGAACCTGATGCGGGGCTCAGTCCTAGGACCCTGGGATCATGACCTGAGCCGAAGGCAGAGGCTTAACCCACTGAGCCACCCACGCGTCTCTGAAAAGTAGGTAATTTAAAAAAAAAGGTAGATACTTAAGAAACTGAAAATATCAAGAATTCTTTATGGATGGAAGGCAATGTGGTTTTTTTGGCAACAGAAACCTACAAGCCATGAGATGATGATGCTCCTGTATAAAAATTAGTTTTTTATATGTATACCAACACTTGCCATTTACCAGAATGGGAAGATTGTTCAAGTAAAGCAGTAAATTGGAGCCTAAATGGAGGGTGAGTGTGCTGATTCTGAAAGCTTTCTTTTTTCCCTAATGATGTCAAATGCTTTTAAAAAATGAATTTTTTAAAAGATAACAAAAGACTTGAAAACAAGTCAATAGGCAAGACTTTTTTGCCTTTAAGTTTTCCATAAGGGAATTATATTATATGATTAAGAAAGTAAAGCTACTATGCATTCTAAAATTCATTTTCATGAGAAAGATGTAAGAAGATACTGAATTAAGGAATTTTTCCAGTAGAACTAAGATACATTTCAACAAAACATGAGAAGGAACAAAAAAGGCAGAGACAAGTTTTCAGAGGTACTGGAAGAAGAGGAATGGAAAGGAAACTCCCACGAAATCTAATTATTCCAGTGAGAACAGCATATGGGGATCTCTGGCAGAAGGGTGACAGGCCACGAAGAGGTGGGAAAGGCAGAAGGACGCGGGGTGGGGGAGGCAAGGGAGTGGGTGTGGGGGGAATAGTTTGCTGGGAGACCTGAAGGACAATGAACTTGAATTCTGTACACTCTGTATACTTTGTATTAAAGTCTTGAATAGTTGGCCTCAGCTGTCCAGAAAAGCAAAGCCTTGTTCTCTTTACCCATTCTCGGAAACTGAGGTGTTACTATAAAAGATCCCACAGGGACAGCCGGCAGCCAGGAAACCTCATTGTTTGCCGTCCTTTCAAATGTATTTCCTGTGCCAGCTTCCAACAGCACAGCCAAGCAACTTCTTGGAAGAAATCATATTACTTGTAACCAAATATCTTTGTGGTTACTTTAGGCATTCCATATCCCTGATGAGGATTCTCCCTGACCTGAAGGAATTACAAATCTCCTCTAGATTTAAAGCAACAGCTCACTGTACAGTTTGGGGGTTGTTTTCCCCTTGTGAAAGATACACAACCAACTGCAACTTTTCTATTTGACTACAGGAAACTTTCTGTCATAAATGAAGTCTCCAATACCCAAGAAGTCTCCAATACGCAACTCAGGGCTACTGACTCGGTTCCTCACTCAGACATTGCAAACCCGATTGATTGTGTACATCTGAAGCAGCAAACACGTTTGTTTAAACATGGACCTGAAGCAGTGCCATTTCCAGTGAGAGCACAAGCTATCATGTATGCCCCAGGTTTAACTATAGTCACCAAATAATTACTGGAATATAGGTGTTTTGTTTCTGACCCAACTTAAGCTGCGTGTTGCATGTCACTGAATTAAGAAACACCGAGGCCCTGGAACATTACCTTTAACTCAGAGCAGTGTAAAGACTCAGGAAGATGAGACCCAATCAACATATCTATTCCGAATTGCTTCCTGGTCTATCACTGTTCCTGCTATTCGGATAGGAGACAGTTCTAATACACACGGATTGTACTAGTTGCCAGGAAGTCTGAAGGAGGCATTGCTCAGGGCATCAAGAACTCAAATATTGGGACTGTTGCCTTGTGATTTACTTGTTCTGTGATATGAATTCATAAGAGAAAAGCCGAGGTAGAGGCTTTGCCACCAACTGAGTTCACATAGATAGGATTCTGCAGCACCCTGCAGATAATGAGGGCTTTTAGGAAAGACCAGTGATTTCGGAGGTAGCTGGCAACTAAACTCTGCCTGCGCTACTAGGGAATGAGCTACTTTGCAGCATCACTGATCTGCTGTCATCTGTTGTCTGCAGAACAGGAGACTTCAAAGGGCATGCTGTGCTGGGCCAAATTGCAGGCTGTGGTCGGGCTGTGCCTGGCGCCATGATGGGTGTGTGGTGGGCACAGTGACTGGCCAGTGCCCTGAAGCACTGTGGGTGCTCAGAGAGGGTGGCCGGGGCTCTTGTGCTGCCTGTTCCAAATGGCTTTAGGAACCCGAAGAGCCCTTCAGGCAGACACAAGACACCTAAATGCAACCTTAATGGCTATTGCTTGTTGTTCTCTTCATGATGCAGGGAGTTTAAAATGGCTCCCACCTTTCAGAAAGTGCGTGTAACTCAAAAAGGGAAGCACCTCCACCCATTGTGATGTTCAAGGATAAGTCAGCTCCGGGCCAGGAGAGCAGAGTCCTCAGTCCTAGAGGTTGGGCTGTCCAGATCAGAGTGTTTCAACATTTTTACCTCTTCTTGCCTGGTAACAGCCATGAGAAATGGGCTCTTCTCATTTCTGTCTTGTCCTCCTCTGTCTCAGACATGGAGACCCGATATCACTGTCATTGCCATTACCGGCAGTTTCGTCTGGAAAACACTGGGAGCGGTCACTGGGAGATTCTGGAGAGTCTGGGAGGAACCCCAGGTCTGTCCAGAATATCCAGCCTCTCCTTGTCCTAGGGAGAGGGGAGGGGAAGCATTAAGAGACCAGTAGTCTTCAGCTGGGGAATGCATGCCCAGATGGACAGACTTTGCAAATGGGGTGCAGTTTCAGGTGCTTGTTCGAAGAGCCCGAATTCCAATGTATGTGTCCTGAGAAAGTACCTGATGCCGTTCTGGTTCTTGGTTTCTCCAGCCTCCTCCATAACTGTCTTCT
Source organism: Mustela erminea (assembly GCF_009829155.1). Taxonomy (NCBI): domain Eukaryota; kingdom Metazoa; phylum Chordata; class Mammalia; order Carnivora; family Mustelidae; genus Mustela; species Mustela erminea. The sequence continues at coordinate 15,388,855 of NC_045629.1, read as the reverse complement.
TTCCACTTTACCATGAAAGGTATTAATCTCGGCCATCTGGAATCTTATGTTGGTGCCCTACTATCATCCTCCAGGTCACTAAACAACACAGCTGTTTCGATTTCACATGATGATAAAATAATAGCTACTCATGACCAGGTAGGTGGCTCCTTTTTTTTTTTTTTTTTTTTTGCTTTCAAAAACAATTTTGTAATAAATTTTAGTACCTTGAAAATATGTTTCGGTACTAGATCACTGTGTACTTTTTCACATATATCTTCAGCCACTCTCCCTATAATTTCACTCCTCCCCACCTGTCCTTCCTTCTCCCCTGCTTTCTTTTCTCTTGTATGCTTATCGCTATTTGCCATGCTGTATTATTTATTTTCCTTTAAAAAATATTATTCGTTTTCTGACTCCCTGACTACAATTTAAGTTTTATGAAATAAGTATTTTTGTCTGATCTTGTCTGATTTTGTTCCTTGCTATATACTCAGTACCTAGAACAGTGCCTGGTACAAGCTAGGACCTTAAAACTATCGGCAAAATTCCTCAAAAGCAAGGAACTAAAATAATTGAATGACTTCACTATAACCAAAGTCTTTCCATTCCTATATTTTTTCTGTGTGCAAAGTTTCTATATATACAACACTAGCACCACATACTGAAATTAGGTGAGGTAGGCTCTTTCATCCTAGCAATAACTAATATTCACCCATGAGTACATGGACCAGTCAAAAAAAAGAAACACTCCCTTTCATTAAGAGGTACTCTTCCACTAAATGTTTCATTTTATGTTTAAGTTTTCTTTGGATACAGTTATAATTGCAATTATTGTTTATCGACTTGACTGAGGAAATGGAAACGTTTTACACATATTGATGAATAGTTTTATGTTGCTCAATCATGTTGGTAGCCAATAACTGTAAGTATAACCCCATCCAAAGACAAACTTTAATACTTAAAACCTGGTCACAGGAAAAACTTAAAAAATTTTTTAAAGGGGCGCCTGGGTGGCTCAGTGGGTTAGGCCTCTGCCTTTGGCTCGAGTCATGATCTCAGGTCCTGGGATCGAGCCCCGCATCGAGCTCTCTGCTCAGCAGTGAGCCTGCTTCCCCCTCTCTCTGCCTGCCTCTCTGCCTACTTGTGATCTCTCTCTCTTGCTGTCAAATAAATAAAATAAAATAAATAAAATCTTTAAAAAAAGTTTTTTTCTCTCTTTCTGTCAAATAAATAAATAAAATCTTTAAAAAAGTTTTTTTTTTAAAGATTTTATTTATTTATTTGACTGAAAGAGATCACAAGTAGACAGAGAGGCAGGCAGAGAGAGGGGAAGGGAAGCAGGCTCTCTGATGCTTGGGGCTCGATCCCAGAACCTTGGGATCATGACCTGAGCCGAAGACAAAGGCTTTAACCATCTGAGCCACCCAGGCGCCCCTTAAATTTTTATTTATAGGAATAAATCCAAAAAATCTGCAAGTCCTTTACACAAAACATATTGAAAGAAATTAAAAGTGTCTTAAACAACTGGAAGAATAGAAAACATTTGTGGATTGTGAAACTCAATGCTATAAAGATATAATTTGATTTGTGGCTCAGTTAATCAATGGATTCAAAGCAATCCCAGTAAAACTTTCAGCAGTTTAACCAAAATGCTGATCCTAAAAGATATATGAAAAAGGAAAGACTCAATTCAAGATTAGTTAAGACAATCTGAAATAAGAACAATCTGAAATAAGACAGATAAGAAAGATAAAACAATCTGAAATAACAAACCATGAAATTTCCTAATTTAAGAATTAAAACTGATAATGGGGCTATACAAATTAAGAATTTTTATTCATGAAAAATAACATTTCTTGAAAATAAGATTCCAATTTATGAACAATTTTTCATTGCAGAGATGTATGATGGGATAAGAAAAAATTTTAAGGATAAACATTATATTAGGACACAATTCTATGGATCAAGTGGAATGGAGGTACAAGTTCCAAAAGGAACTGGAACAATTTAAAATTTCAACTTAATTAAAGCTTATTGAGGTATTTTAAATTTAATTTAAACATTTTTAAAGATTATTTATTTATTTATTTGACAGACAGAGATCACAAGTAGGCAGAGAGGCAGGCAGAGAGAGAGGAGGAGGAAGCAGGTTTTCTGCTAAGCAGAGAGCCCAATGCGGGGCTCAATCCCAGGACCTTGGGATCATGACCTGAGCTGAAGGTGGAAGCTTTAAACCCACTGAGCCACCCAGGTGCCCCTAATTTAATTTAATTTTTTTAACTCTAAAAAATTTTTTTAGAGAGGGAGGGGCAGAGGGAGAGGGAGAAAGAGAACCTTAAGCAGGCTCCATAGGCTCCATGAAGCCCAATGTGGGGTGATCTCACTACCCTGAGATCATGAGCTGGGCCAAAATTCAGAGTCAGGTTCTTAACCAACTACGCTACCAAGGTAATGCCTCATTTTTATCATTAAATGTTGTGATTTGTAATGTGTCAATTTATCTAAGATGGAATTTCCTGAACTCCCCTCACTTTATGGTTCTGAGTTAGGGTTGACTACAAGAGCCCTTTGTGTGAGATATGGAGGGTGTAAGAGAAGAAGCAGTTGATCTAGGGTCAACTCAGGAAGTTGATCTAGGGTCCCAGACTCCACTATGGCTTATATGCAGAGTGCTAACAACCAAGAGTGAGACCTGGTTGACAGCTGAGATCACGGTGGGATCACTGCACACAATTCAGTGGATGCTCAGCCCTGCCCCCTCACATCTGATGCCACCATGTCAACCTTCACCTCAGAATCAGGGCTGAGAGGATAGCCCTCCTTGTGCTCCTCTCTGAGGTGGCTGAAAATTACTGAAATGGCTAAGTTTTCTGGGATGTGCCTATCACGGGAAAGAAAAATCTGTTTTTGTGAAAATAAGGAAAGTTACATTTTTGTCACATCATTCGAGGGGGGGAGAGTGCATTAGGGAAGAAGTTTGTTTTCACAGTTTTGTAGTATTTGAATCCGATCTTCAGATTCTGTTATTCTGATGATAAGTTTTGCATACTTAGTGTTTGGAGCTAAATAAAACAAGACAATGGATTTGGAGCAAGATCATTGGATGTATTACATTATATATGACTCCCTGTTTCCACTTAAATTTTAATAGGCTAGCCCATTATTTTTCTCCACAGTGTGCAACTAATTTATATTTTTACTCAATATTTAAACATGAATGTTCTGGTTTTAATCTAGTGAGTGACCAATGTCTATTTAGACATTGTCTAATAGACATTAGACATTGTCTAATAGACCAATGTCTATTCTTCCTGTTCAGGAAGAATTTGGTTGTTATCCTTGTTGGAAAGAAAAGCATAATTGGGTGTTGGATAGCATATGGACTTTGGTACTTGAAGTATCTAGGTCAGGTATTAGTTCTACTTCCTACAGGTTATGTGAGTTGGGAAAGCCTCAGTGTACTCGTCTATAAAATAAGAACAGTGACCACCTCCCGGTGTGGTTGTCCTAGATGGGGCAGTGGCCATGGAGGGCTACACTCAGAAAGCATACAGCAAATGACAGGTTGTTATTGGTATTATTGGCCCATTTATCTTATTCTGATGGCACATTCCCATCAAGTATTGATTTCTGAAATTCCAGAAGCTTCCCTTAGGTTAGCGTAACCATAATTCATTAGAATTCCAACATTCTCTTCCCCCTGGTCTCCCAAAGAGTGCCTGACCTTGAGGAACTTACACTGAATTTGTGTCTAGTTTGATTTTCTCTTGTTTGGAAAGAGCAGCTAGCTTGGAAAAGGACAACACAGTTAGCCTGCCACACTTTGTAGCCTGAGGTTTATCCTGGAAAGGTGTGCTTCCCTGTATAAAGACCTGGTGCAAGAAAGGAAATAAAGCTCAGTGGAAGTAGAATTCGTGGAGCTGAGTGTCATCTGGGAGTATAGCCCTTCCTCTCGCCAAGACTGATGCTAAGTAGTCTCCGAGTCTGGACCAAGGCCCCGGGGCCCGTCCAGGGCAAACGTGACCATCACCATCACCGTTTGTTTAGCGTTTGACTGGCATTGCTTTTATTCTCTACTCCCTTGCCCTCCTACCCTCCCCCCTCACCCCTCCCGCGCCCCTGCCGCACCTCGCCCCATGCCCACATCGCGTAGCACAAAGCCCGAGGGGAGATCTTTTTTCTCGGTATTTCAAATCGCTCCGTGGGATTCTTTGTAGATAATATATCCCCTTGGTGCGAAGTCCTCAAAGCGACTTCTTCATAACGTGCTCGGCGTTACTCCTTTAGATCCAGTGATAGGCTTATTCTAGTCATTCTGTAAGGATCCCGTGGCCCGACTTTAGTATTTTATCTTTGATTCTTCTGCAGGGGAACTTAGTGGCAGTGTCCATGCAGGATGCTCTGATAATAATCATCTGTTACTGAGGCTTCTTGTCTCGCTCTTAGTTGCAAGAGTTGTGCCAACTTTGTAAAGATGCCAGTGACACATCTGCGTCCGCTCTCCTACCCCCTCAACACGCCGCACACACACTTGAGTTTTGTTTCTCTCATATTTTGACAGACAGTAGACACTTGATCTTAGCCAAAAGGCCGAGAAGCGATATATTTTGACAGACAGTAGATAATTTTTTTTCCTTTATTCCTTTTGGCTTCATCTTTAAGAGTATATTTTCTATTCTCTTTAAAGTGACTCACCTCTTTCAAAGGCCACAAAAACTGTGCTCTGTTGTGCTAGAGTAGATACACTCTTTTTTTTTTTTTTTTTTTTTTTTTTTTTTTAAGAGCTCCCTGATATGAGGAAGTTGAGAGGCAACGTGTGGGGTTTGGGGGGTAGGAAAGGAATAAATGAAACAAGATGGGATAAGGAGGGAGACAAACCATAAGAGACTCTTAATCTCACAAAACAAGCTGAGGTTTGGGGGGGGCAGAGGGACTAGGGAGAGGGTGGTTGAGTTATGGACGTTGGGGAAGGTATGTGCTATGGTGAGTGCTGTGACGTGTGTAAACCTGGCGATTCACAGACCTGTACCCCTGGGGCTAATAATACATTATCTGTTAATAAAGAAATTAAAACAGAATAAAAAAATAAAAAAAGATCTTATTTATTCATTTGAATAGGTGAGAGGGAGAGAGAGCACAAACAAGGGGAGCAGCAGCCTCCTCTCTAAGCAAGGAGCCTATGTGGGACTTGATCCCAGTTCACTGGGATCATGACCTGAGGTGAAGGCAGACTCTTCACGGACTGACCCACCCAGGCATCTGAGTAGATACACTCTTAACCCTTCAGTTAATCTTAGTTGGATGGAATGGCTGCTCACTGTTCTCAACCACTATTTAGCTCTATTGAAAGCCCTTCCAAAGTTTTATAATTTTCAGTCACTATCTGTACAGAATCATTGGTGGTTGAAGGCCTCCATGTCCCTACTGGGGGCTCATTTGGAGGAATGTTTTACTCTAGAGAAAACAAGATAAAAAAAGAAAATCCTGAAAACTCATCCGTTTTTCATTTGTATTTGGCTGCATTTCTCGCTTCTGTTGCCCTCCTGGGTCTAGATTTCTGGAATCAGATGTTCCCCAAATCAGTGCTGACAGTTGTGTCCCACTTTAATATAGTTTGTAAATAATGGAATAATGAATTTCTAAAATCACTCTGAGGTCAATAAAGTAGCATGGAATGGCTGACAGGGCAACTAATGCTCAAAAAGGTAAGGGTTAAAAACAGTCCTAAGAATTTGTCTACACAGGGGTTCTCGTTGGCTCAGTGGATTAAGCCTCTGCCTTTAGCTCAGATCATGATCTCAGGGTCCTGGGATTGGGTCCTGGGATTGGGTCCGGGATCGGGTCTGGGATCGGGTCCCACATTGGGCTCTCTGCTCAGCAGGGATCCTGCTTTCCCCTCTCTCTCTGCCTGCCTCTGTGCCAACTTGTGATCTCTGTCTGTCAAATGAATAAATAAAATCTTAAAAAAAAATTTGTCTAAACAGTTATAATTTTTCCCGAATTAATTTTTCTTAGTTATCCAGTTTTCCCCCAATATATTTTTATCATTTTCATTTGAATCCAGCCAATCAAGTCACAAATACCTGTTGACTTTGAAGTCTGTCTATAATTCCTTTTATTATCTGCTTCTATAATTCTGGACATTTCCCCTTGAATACTATTATTTTTTTAGTGGCCTCTATTATTACTTTTAGTTCTCTTTGTCCTAGGGCAATCTCTATCAAAAAAAAAAAAGTGCCATTTCCTCTGAGATCTTTTTTTGCAAGTCCTTTCCTCTTTCTGTTCAAAGAAAATTGAATCAGATCCTATTTTTCCCAAGATTAAACCCATTTATTGACCCTACATCATCTAGCAGAACATCCCAACTAGTGTGACCTGAGTAGGTATGGATGTGATAAGATATCAATTCCCTCATTCCCCGGTGTGCATGTGTGTGTGTGTGTGTGTGTGTGTGTGTGTTTAGCCTGGGGTAGCAAGCCCTCTGGACCAGTCATTTCTTGCTGGGAGAAAAGTGATTTATTTACCACAGAGTGGCCTATAAGTGTTAGCTTTCTCTATGAGTGCTGAAATATGAAATAGGTTCAGAATCACTGGTGTAAGACAGAATTCAAGGTCCCTCAAAGCTGACCCCCACCATTCACCTGGTGAACTGAACATACCCAATTACTCATCACATTTTGTGTAATGCAGGTTTTCCTTAGGCCTTCTTGACTATTTTATGGTTTTCCCAAGCCTTTTTGACATATCTTGCCCAGTATTTAAGATGTATTTTCTTTGTTTCCTTCCTCGTGATGCAATATTCTTCATTTAAGACCATGTTCACGTGCTCTGAGTAGCCATGCTTGGTGTTTTGAGACCCAATTAGCTTCTGCTTACTTTTTCTGTACATGTGATTTACTTTAAAGAGATAATTATCTGCATTTGGCTGTTCTGTAATTATTTACATGTTTGGCTCACTTATTAGAACATAAAATCTCTTGGGAAAGGGACCAAGTCTTATTCATCTATGTACTCTTGTGGCCTAACACACAGAAGTCTTTCAATAACTGTTTCTTGAAGGGATGAATCAATAAAGAGTTAGCTATTTAACCTTGATTAAGCTTTAAAATTAAACAATAATGTGCTGAATCTGGACTATAAATACTTCTGGATCTTAACAGGTCAGTGAGCATGGAACAAGAAGAGATATGAGAGAATTGCAGAATCCAATTAAAGGTATTTAAATGTCTACAAGAATTGATAACTTACCTAGAATATAGAATGAACAGAATTCTATCAGGTTATCACCTGATAGGTTGGAAGAAGTACGTGGATGTCAGTACATGGAGAAGTACACGAATGTCTATGAAGTCGCACGGAAAGACGTTAAAATGTTTTAAAGAATTAGCATGTATAAAACCAACCAAAAAAAACCTCTTCATACGAGCAAAGTCTTCTGCATACTGAAATCTAATGTCATCCATGTCCTGGTATTGTGGGCTGCTAAACTAATCATATTTGAAGGGTATGGAATGAGATCTCCTCTTGTTCTACCAACTATTAGAAAAAACAACAACAACCCATAAATCCATTAGTGGAATTTAGGTTCTGCTTGCCAGCTGAAAATCCCTCAGCAGTTAGCAAGCTCAAATGTTTGCGATGCTTATTTATGGGAGAAATGCACTTCTAACACTAGAAATTGACTACAGAGGGAGAAAGGAAGCCAATTCCGCAGTTTTAAAACTCTTTTATGAAGTACAGATTAGGATTTTGTAATCACTGGGACAATCTGTGTTTACTTGGTAGGTACAGTCTTTGTGATTCTTAACAGAGTCAGACAGATTATGTTAGCTCTGGCAGATTCACCCTAGAAAATCAATTCAAATTTTGAATTGGGTAATTAATCTTACACCTGTGATTTTAAGTTGAAAGACATGGGAAAACTTCATTAGATTTGTGTAATAATTAAGAAAATTTGAGATTCAATAGATGTATAGGTTTATTTTATTAGATTTATTAGATTTGTTCGGGTAGTTTAAAAACTAGTGAGTGTTTTGTTTATCAGGGTGAATTTTTGAAGGGCTTCAGAAGAAGGATAATTATAATCAATTCATGAATGCAGGTTAAATGTTTAAAGGGCTTTAGTTTAAACTGTAAATGGAACAGATTATTTAAAGGAATTTAGACTAGTGAATTTAAGTAGATCAAATAGTGATTGAAAGTTCAATGGAAGATTATTTAACCTTACACATGAATGGAATTCTGATACATCCTACAATATGGATAAACCTTGAAAACATTATGGCAAATGAAATAAATCAGACACAAAAAGACAAATACTATAAGATTCCATCTATATGAGGTACCTAGAATAGGTAAATACAAAGAGACAGAAAGTAAATAGATAAACACAGAGAGACAGAATAGAGGTTACCAGAGGCTGGGGGAGAGGGAGATAAGGAGTCATTATTTATAGGGACAGAGCTTCTCTTGATATGATGAAAAAGTTCTGGAAATGGATATTGGGGATAGCCATAGAACATTATGAATGTATTTACTGCCACTTAATTATACACATAAATATGTTCAAATGGTTAATTTTGTATTATGTATATTCTACGACTATAGAGAGAAAAAAATTCCCCCCAAAAGTCATTATTAAAATTTACTAGATTTTATAAATGGAATAGTAAACATTCTATGTAGCATCTACAGTTTAGAAAAAACCAGGTTTTTAGAAATGTTGTTGCTTTAAGGATTTTATTTATTTATTTGTCAGAGAGAGAGAGGGAGACAGCACACAAGCAGGGGGAGCAGCAGGCAGAGGGAGAAGTAGACTCCCCAAAGCAGACTCCCTGCTGAGCAGGAAGGAGCCCCATGCAGTACTCAATCCCAGCACCCCAGGATCATGACCTGAGCCAAAGACAGATGCTTACCTGATTGAGCCACCCAGGCATCCCCAAAATGTTGTCACTTTAATAAATTGCACAGAAATTTTAAACCCTGAATCGATATAGATAGAATTTCCTATACAGAAAATCTTCCCTTGTGGCCATCAGAAAATGCACAGTGACGAAGTCCTAAAGAAACCTTGGACTTCACCTGTTTTCTTGCATCTTTGCTATCTCAGAAGGAAAATATAATATAAAATGTAAAAATATGAGCCTTGGCTTTAACTTCAGGACCAATAACTAAAAGTCTTTGTTTTCCTTAAATAAGAAAAAAAAAAACAGACTTAATTTACTTTCCCAAATAAACATGTAGCTGAATAAACAGAAAATGGGGCATATATAGAATAAAGGAAAAGAAAACAAAACTGAAGTCTAAGCCGTGTGTTCTTTTGTCTCCCTACATGTAAAAAAATGGTATGCTTTTCATCATTTTTCCTGTAATCTTCCCACTCAACAAGGGTTTAAAACTAGGTTCCCCTGATGCAATCTGCCTTTTAATTCACTAGTCTTTTCAGAGTGGGCCGGCCAGAGGAGTCCAGATAGCCTTTTGACCTTTGAAAGCAGCCGATATGAAACTAGTCCTGAAGTCAAGCCTTTGGTTTGGTTGGAAGCTTCTTCCCAGAAGGGAGTCCCTCTGCACTTGCTACTCCTTCTGCCCCTTCCTTTTTATACTTTAGGTCTCAGCTTTGGAACCATGTCCTCCATGAGACCTTTCTGGGCACACAGGAGGCACTGGCATTTTGTGGAATACTTGGAATGTTCCAACTCCCCATCGGTGGTAGAACTCCTGCCTACTACTTCAGGGTCTCCAAGCTTGGGAGACCCTTTCCCTGACCATCCCCTCTGGGCTGCTTCTCAGAGCCTCATGCCTGAAAGGAATTCATCACCCTCTTCTCAATTTGTGTGGTCAACTCTCTTCCTCCGAGCCATGACCCTGACCCGGTTCCCTTCAATACTGTAGCTGCACCATTTTAAACACGTGGCCTCCAAAGTGTCTGTGCTTGCCTGTATCTAACAGGTAGAAAGGGGAGGAGTATGGAGAACCATACGTAGAAGTTGTCTAGGGGCCAGGCCTAGAAGGAGGCATATCCCTTCTGCTCACTTTCCATGATCTAGAATTCAACCTCATGGGACCCCTGACTATAGGAAGGTGGAAAATGCAGTCCAGCTATGTGCCAGGAGAAGAAACAAATGGGTCTAGTGAGTAGCTGGCCAGTCTTTGGCACAAGTGTGTACGTAGGTATAACAAAATTTGTGAAGGTGGTACTTAATCAATAAGGGCTGGGAAATATTACAAGCTTTTCAGTTGGTTGAACTACATGTGGCAAAGAAAGTGTTTCTCTTGACTATTAAGTCTAATCTAGAGTTTCTGTTCTTACAATCTAAGAGAGAGAGAGAGCAAGTGCAAATAAGAGAGAGAGACAGAGAAGGAGAAAGATAGAGAGTTTGAGAAAAAGAGAGATAAAGAGAGAGAGAGAGTGCTCCTGTTTCCTTCTATGGAAAAAAAAAATGTGGACATAACTAAAAGCCTGGTTAGGTACAATTTAGAATTAATTTACTTTGCACTGCATACAACTCAGGAGAAGAAACAAATTCTCTTACTGCTCTCCTACTTTATTTTCATGCTGGCATCCAAGTTATAGGAATACTCCCAAATACCTCACTTAGTTTCCAGTCCCAAATATTGTTCCCAGAAGGAACACTAAATTCCTTTTTTCTTAGTCAATAAAGTACTTAGTAAAAGCACATGAAGATGAGTGTTCCTTACGCGCCCTTTATTGTTGGTTCCTTGTATGACATTTCTTTAAAGGAATTATAAAATCAGATTTCCATTAAATATTTGGTCCAAGAATGTAGCTCTTGAGAATATTATGTGCCATTTTGTTATCTAAAAGGGATAAACATCTGTTTTATTGTTTGGTCTTACTTTAAAATGCTTCTTTGTATTGTCTGATCTTACTTAAAATGTTTCAGCGTAACAGTGGGAATATAAGCTATTTACTAAGGATGGCAAGTTAACGTTTTAAGGACTTAGTGATAAGTCATCCCTCCCAAACTAGGCAGGGTAAGAACTAACTCAAAATTTCTTACCGGCATAACAAACAAAATTTGTTACCTGTGCCTGCATCAGAAATCTGCTTAATGTGCATATGGATATTAGAAGTAATCTTTTAAAAAGATTTTATTTATTTATTTGACAGAGAGCAGGACAGACAGTGAGAGAAAGCACAAGCAGGGGAGCAGCAGAGGGAGAGGGAGAAGCAGGATCCCCACTGAGCACAGAGCCCGATGCAGGGCTCCATCCCAAAACCCTGGGATCCTGATCTGAGCAGAAGACAGACACTCAACCTACTGAGCCACCCAGGTGCCCCTAGAAGTAATTTTTAATTGGTAGGATAAGTGCTGTTCAAGAGATGGAATTGCCTGGCAAAACTCCAGAGATGGGAGAGCCAGAAGAGAAAATTTTCAAGGAGGGAGCAGTCAGCAGTGACCAAAGTCATCAATTATAATGAAGCTGGATGAGATCTAAGTGAATCTGACAATTAAGAGGTCATTGCCAGCCTCTGAGTGAGCATTTTCAGTAATAATATAGAACAGAAGGCCTGGCAGCAGCAGCCCGACCGTGAGTGGGAGGTGAGAGAGTGAGCACCGTGAGTCTGGACTACTTTGTGGAAAACTCTGAACAGGGAGGGAAGAAGCACGAGGGATGGGAAAGCTCACTGTCCAGGTGTGGGGGATGGAGGTGTCAGGGTAATTACTGTTTTTTTTGTTTTTTAATTTTGTGACCTTATTCATAAGCTAAGGAAAAAGATGCATCAAGAGGAAGAAACTGGGCAGGAAAGGGGGAGGAAAAAGAGAGAGTTATAGATGAGGGGGGTGGGGAGAATGAGAGAGTGAGAGAGGAAGAAAGAGAGAGAGAGAGAGAAGGAATAATTAATGGAAAGAGTGCCTGACTATGTGGGAGGGAATGAAGCCCTCTTCTTCTGTCACGAAGAAAATAATCGTGGGTAAATATAGACAGTCCTGATGCGAGAGAGACTCCAGGAATTTCTAGGGACTCCTGCCTACTTGGCTTCCATTTTCTTTGTGACAGAGTCTTAGTGGTCGAGTCTTGGTGCCGAGAGTGTGGGGCGGAGGAGGACAAGGGTGGTGGGAGTCACCTCACCTCTCTGGGGTCCACTTCCTCCTCCCTGAAGTGAGGATAGAGAACTCAAAGACTGTAGTTTTAAGGAAAGTTGAGAAGATATATGTCATCTGGAATAGGTTCCATCTCTCACGTGTGTTAGATCAAACCAAAGAAGCCCCCAGCCATGCCCAAGAAGAAGAGAAATCTTTTATTTTGCTCTGGACCCAGTAACTGCGCTGGTACATAGACGCACTGAGAAAACAAACTTTTGTAACCACCTCTGACTGTTTTTGTATATCAAAGTCAATTGCTTTTGGAATATTTGGATCTAGTTTCTAAGTTATTTTAGTGTTTTGTATGTTCCCCGAAATTACTTTGAATCCGTCACCAGCATACTGAGTTCTTGGTGATACAGTGGTGAGACTCGTAATAAGCAAAAGCTACCTGGAGTAGCTCTTCTTTTCCTTCGTTCTTAGTAACCTGTTTTTGGATTACAGTGAGACATTGCAGATTACCCGAAACCCCCTCCAAGTATAACTAGAACCTCCTTCCTTCCACATTTAATTGCTTAATAGTTTGAAGAAACTATTGGAAATGGGCATTTTATATGATATGTATAGCTTGAAAATATTAAAACTGAGCAAGAGGAAAAAATCAGAAGGTTTATGTGGGTCTCTAACGTATGGCTGTGGAAAGATATTGTAGTAGTTTTGACACTATTGTTACTATCTTTAAAATCATTTACCCAATAAAATGTTAAAACTGAAAAAAAAAAAAATGAGTGAGAGGCGTGCCCACGGGGGACAGTGGGTGTGGCCATGTTGTTCTCTGCAGCATCAGGTTAGCTTAGGAACAGATGAACAAGGAGAGATCAGTGTATTCCCCGAGAAGCGCTGGGGTAAGGATACTGGATTTAGCATTAAAATGGAGACTGGAAGTCCTGTCAGAAAGCTCTCCGTTGCTTCCCCCAGGCTCCTAAATTTTCCAACTAATAATCCAGAATAAAACCAATGCATAGGATCCATATATAATTCTTATAGCCCATTTTTTTTTCCCCTCACTGTGCACTTAGGGTGCCAGGAGGGTGTGGATTTTTTTTTTTTTTTTTTCTTTTCTTTTTTTTTCTTTTGACTCTGCTCCTCCATAATCACATTTGGTTCCCAAATCCCTCATCTTCCATCCCATGCCATCTGGATGGCAGATCCCACATTCTTCCTTCTCGACCTAAGGGCAGGCCACACACAGTAGGCCACTGGCTAACAGTGAGCACCAGGAAGCTCCAGCCTGTCCGGAGCAGGCCTGTAGATAGTTGTGATTGTGCCTCCCTGAGCGTGACAGGCATTTGTGTAGAGGGCTTGCTTTAAGGGGCGTCACACTCCATCGACTATCAGTCTGAGGCAGAAAGATCAGGATGTTTTCAACAGCTGCTGGTATTTACCATTTGTAAACGAATGTAAAAAATGTGATGCATTTGATTGTGTCTTGAGATAACATCCAGCCTGGACATCTTCCACAGAGCCGCAGTGTTAGAGCCCAGAGGACCTTTGGGATCTCCTCCGAGGTGATTCAAGTAGTTGATGTGAAAAGAGCTAGATCCTGGCAGAGTTAGGACCGCCTTCATTTAATTTCCACCATCCCATTTCAGGTAGAAACACAGCACATGAAAACCTACGCTGGGGTAGTAGGTGTTCTTTGCTTACTGGTATCAAGTTTTGGACAAGTAGCCGATGAAAATCTCCAGGGAATATAAGTACTCAAACCAATTTATACCTTATTGTGAATTAATGAGTTTTTTTTTTCCTGTCATGCAGGGAATGGGTAATTTGAATTCTTGTAAGGTGGGAGAAAAGAGATACGAAAGATAACATAAGGACCTGGGGGTGTGTACAACAAAATAAATGTATGACAAACACATGCTCGTTTCCTATGATGTTCCAGATATTGAACCAGGTCCTGGGATCCTAAGGTAAATAAGACACGATCCCCGGCTACAAGTAGGAGATGCAGTTAATTAAAACGTAACTTGAGCACAGATTCAGAGATAGGCTTAGGGTGTACTGAGGCATGGGGAAGAAGGTATCCCTGGGAAGAATGTTAAAAAACACGTGTGTGTGTGTGTGTGTGTGTGTGTGTGTGTGTGTGTGTGTGTGTGTGGAGGGGGGCGCCTGAGTGGTGCAACTGGTTGAACATCTGACTCTCAGTTTCGGCTCAGGTTGTGGTCTCAGGGTTGTGAGATGGAGCCCCACATTGGGCTCTGTGTTGAGTGCGCAGTCTGCTTGAGTTTCTCTCTCCCTCTGCCCCTCCCCACTACTCTCTCTCTGGCTCAAATATATCTTTAAAAACAAACAAACATGTGGGGCTGTTGGTTACTTGAAGAGAGGGGACAATGTCTCATTTGGTGACTGACTGCATGCGGGAGGTGAGAGAAGCATGAAGGAGTTTGCCCAAGTTTCTAGCTTGTGTCAGGAGTGTCATTCACACACGTGGAAACAGAGATTAGGGAAGGAAACGCTTTCTCCCTCATCTCTGCCAGTGGAAACCCCAAACATCCTCTGAGTCCATTTATTCATACTTACTCATTCAACACTCATTATCTATTGTATAGGGTGTCCGTTATGTCAGGAAACGGGCTGGTCCTGGGGACATCATGATGGAAAAATCCAGTTATGTTAAATGTTTCCAAGGAAGAGGTGCAATGTAAGCATCTCACAATAGATCATGGGTGCCCTCAGCCAGCCTGGGAAGAGTGAGAGAAAGTGGCTAAATTTTGGGAGAGACAATTAAGCGGAGATGGGCAGGATGTATGCAGGTTAGTGAGTCAACAGAGGGAAGAGGCCTCTCTGAAAGAGTTTGGTGGATTGAGGAAAACAGATGTGGCTAGAGATGAGGAGATTAGAGAACATGGCTGTGGACTGTCCCCAGTTAGGCTGACTTACAAGAGTCCTGGTTCAGTGAAATGGGCAACTGTCTAGACTCTACTTCATGGTGACTTTAGCACTGACTTTGGAGCTGGTTCTAGTAAAAGGGCTTCTCTCTCTGGTCCCTGTGGAGAGTTCCTACTTGATTGACTGGTTTGGGTATTTGGGCATTTATGATATTCTTCTTGAGAGGAAAATTTCCTTCCTTCCTTCCTTCCTTCCTTCCTTCCTTCCTTCCTTCCTTCCTTCCGCTTTATTGAGGTATAATTGACTAATAAAATTGTGATATATTTAAAGTTTAATACATGGTGATTTGATGTATACATACACTAGGAAAGGATTCTCACTGTTGAGTTAATTAACGCATCCATTATGGAGAGAGACTGTCTTGATAACCTACCCGAGGACTGGAAGTCTGTCTCTCTGAACCACAGCACTGTAGCTGGGATCCTATTCTGTGCTGCCTTACCTTCCCTGTGTGGTGCTGGGTGAGGTCACCACCCTGCTGGGTCCAACTTCTGGATAGTGAATCTCTTCCCTCGGCCAGATTTTGTAACTGAATTCATTCTGTGAGTTCATCTAACTTCCAGGTCCCTGTTCCCTCTGTGATATCTTGTCCACAAACTGACAAACCCAAGCTCTTGCTCTGATGTGGTATAGTAGAAGTTTAATCCATTTCCCTGAATCTTGACCTTCAAAATTACTAAAACTCATCCAATTTTGTTAAAAAGATGCAGGAATGCCATTTGCCAAACATAAATATTTGTACGTGCATCAGGCATCTCAGTTCTTAAATGTAAGGCAGTATCATTTCATTAAATTTGAGAATCTTGGAGTTTTGAAATCCATTTTTAAAAATGAGTTGCTAGGCCAAGAGAATTTAGCGCTATAAATTCAGCAATCATTTCTTTATCACTATGTGCAAGGCATTTTCTAGGCTCTAGGATTAAATCAGGAACAAAAAAAAGATCCTGACCTCACCAATCATCTATTCTGGTAGGAAGATTAGCTAGTAATTCTGTAGCTATTTGATAAAGTCTTCTCATCAAATTAGGGGAGACGCTTCAGGTTCTAAGTCTACACTGTGGTGAGGTTAGTTGGGTGCAACCCCACTGTGTAGTTACCCAAAGAAATTTATCCTCTGCGAATCAGTAGATTCTCGATGGCTTATTGAACAAATGTTCTGACTCCTTTGAAACGTTGGCTGTGACTGAAGGATCATACCTGCATTTTTTGTTTCTGACTCAGCAAATTCTCCTGTCCCTCCACTTCAAATGCCTGTGTGTTGCAAAGCTCACGAGACAATGGACGTTTTCTATTCTGAGGATCCTCCATCCCCTGCTGATTTCTCTCCTTCCCTTGGTGCCCCACTTTTGGGTCACTCTCCTTCCCTAAGGATTCTCCAAACGTTACAGAGCCAGGAAGGGATACTGGGAAGTTAACATCCAAACCACCCAATTGTCCTCCCATTACCTGCTTTGGTAAATTCTTAGGAGGAGATAAGGGTTGTGAAAATAAATGAAGGAAATCTCCGTTAAAATGGAATCAGGCTCCATGCTCAGCAGGGAGTCTGCTTCAGACTTTCTCTCCCTCCGTGCTGCCCCACCAACCCCTCTCTCAAAATGAAGAAATCAATAGATCTTTAAAATGGAACAGGGAAGCGCTGAAGGGGCACTTCTCACGCGTGTACCAGGCTGTGGTATCAGCAGGAAGAAGGAAGGTAAGAATTATCTTGACAAGGGAAGACATTATTCACATAGGAATTTCATCTTCCATTTTTAAGAAAAAGAAGGAAGATCCCTCCCTGTTCCAGCAACGCACTAACCACGCTTAAACTAATGAGGAATGCAGCAACTTTGTACTCTTTCTTGTTCTTCTCCAGCCAACTTTTGTTTAAAATAACCCTCCCTAATTTCCTCCTACAACCCAGTAACAGCCGACTTTCCCTTTGTCTCTTGGGACTTGCCTGTGGTTCCCCATCATTTGCTTGTCCCAAATTACGATTCCTCTGCTGTTACCAAAGAAATGAATTTTGCTGATGACTATTTTATTTTTAAGGTAGACAGGGTTATTTATTTCCAAGACACATCACTGCTACGGTAATATCATCTTATACTCTTTAAAGGAATTTATGGGCAGAGAGGAAAATACATGAACACCAGCCTGCAGGAAGCCTCAAGGACAGTAGAATACGGAATATTTTTCCAAGAGTCATGCTTCCTTCCAATGAGAAGTTCCCCAAAAGTACATTAGCAAGGGTCAAATGGTGGCATAAAGAGTCATTTTGAGAATTTCAATGTAAATTATCAAACCTGCATCTGGGGGGGATTTATTTCCTTCTCAAAAACTAAATCTTAGGATTGTCAATATACTTTTCTGTGACTATTCAACGTATGCAACCCAGACTGGCTTTTGTGAGACCAAAACGATGTCCCAGGTGCAATTTACAAACTGGTATCAGAAGCAGTCATGCTCACAACAGATCCTCGGTAGAAGAAGTAGTATTTATATACGTTAATACTATTTTTCAGCATCTTTTGCCTTGCCTACACACTTCCCTGAATTAAAAACATTCTTTTTCGTAAGTGTGACAAGATAGTAACAAGCCTACAAGTTCATTTTCAGCAGCAGATGATTCACAAATAAGACGTCGACAGGTTTTTGTGATTACAGATTCCAAATACCCTGGTCTCACAAAAGTGTTCGTAGAGATTGATAGATATTAAAAAAAGAAATAAAAATGAAACAAGAGCTATAAATAGGTTTCTTTGTTGGAATGAGTGATGGGAAGTTCTGACCCCATCGAACAGCATTCTTCCCTGTTTGAGCTTTTTATTTCATTGTCTTTGACCTGCAATCCGAGTCTCTAGAAGAGATATAGTTAGCAGAAGAGGCCAAAAGGTAACTAAGAAGATGGGTGGCTGGAAATAAATGTTTCCTCAAGCATTTATTACCCTTCAGACATGTCCATCAGCTGAAATGTTAGTCCCATAGAACCACTTAGGCGGTGCAGAGGAGAGAGTGGGTAGCTGTTATTAATTTTTAAGGCTGGCAGACAGCTTTCAGTCCAAGAACAAGGCTTAACTTTGCATTCTGAATAATGCAGAGATTTTCATTAGTTAGAATAGGAATTGAAATGATAAATGATACATTGTCTGCCAAAATACTGTGACATTACATTATATATTTGCAGTTACCTTTCAGAATTGGCTTTCCAGAAGTATACTTAGACAAATTGGAAAGCTACCAGTACTGCTTTCTCACTGTAGGTTTACATTTTGAAAAAAACAATCAAAAGACACCTCTTTTTGACTCTGGGTCGGTAATGTCACATCCAAAGGGTGGTTCATTATTGCACCTGAAAGCTAAGTGTTGGCACAGATTGGACTGGTCTATGAGATCATTGCAATTGGTTTCCAGACATTTCTCTTTGCTCACATCTGCCTCCTGAAGACTCTGGGACAATTTAATTACAACTGCACTTTGATTTCGACTTCTTTCAATAAAAAATGTAAAATTACACTCACTTGAGAACTATTAGACTAAAAGGTTTGTGATTGCTTTCTCCCTGTCGTCTTTCTTCCAATAGATCATCATGTCAAGTCAGTGTAGGGCATATTTATTTTATCTTGCGCACCCACCCACACTTTTTCTGGCTCTATGTTTTGTTTGAATTGATGGTAACACGACTACTATATCTAGATGTCTCCTGGTAACTTAATGCATGGCCCTCCTAATAAACACTGGAATTAAACCATTAATAACATGGGCTTCCAGCAGCTGTGTGAATGCCAGTTTGAGGAGCATTCTAATAGCTGATTCAGAGATTTCTACAGAAAAATGTAAGCTAATTAAAGACATCAAAGTCAACGGCACTATGATATCTGCCAGTAGCAATACAATCCATAGCCACTGACATTATTACTTTGAAAGAAGACTGACAGAAGGTCAAAATAAATCCTTTACCCAGTGTAGATGAGCCTTTTCTTTTGCATGTCATTTTGGATTTCCAAGGTTTGTTTAAATCACAAGCCTCAAGGAAAAGTCCTGTATATATTTATTCTAATGGAGAAAACATTATTGATTAATCTGCCTCTTCTCGCACAATACAGTAATCTGGAGAATGAGAGTCTCTGAGTTCAGTGAGGAGAACAAGAAACAGGCACTTTTGGTACTGATTCAAACTTACTTTATAAGGGATTCAGTTGGGATTTATCAGGCAGTGTTTTTGTTTTTGTTTTTTTGAAGTGTTTATTCTAATAATTTCCTTTAGGTCTCATGTTTTTGGAGATACAGCCTGTCTCAGCTGTAGGTTGGAAACCTGCTGCTGATTTTCTGTGGGTTAACTCTGTCAGATTGGAAAGCTACTAATGGAACTCCTGAAAATATACGTTCTGACGTTAACCTCAGAGTGGGAAGTGCTGTCATTACAACAGCACTTCTGAAATGTCAAAAACTTTCTGGTTCATCTAGTATTTAAAAAAAAATACCCCTAAGCCAGTGTAAAAGATAGAATGCAGTATGTTCACACATTTTCACTACCTGAGAATTTAATCTCAGGGTCCCATATTTCTTCCAGTTGGTTAAATAAATCCTCACATGGATTCCCGCTCATGTACTGTGACTGCATCTATTTGGTGGGAAGCATTCATCAGACCCCTTTGGAGTTATGCTCTAGAAAGAGGTCACCATGGCTAGCAGGACACTCATCCTTGTTTTTTTTTAAAAGGTCAACTTTATAACCCAGTCAGTAACTGCAATGATATAACTGAAACTTTGAGATAGGTGGGTGTGATTTGTTTATCTAATAATGACTTATTTTTTAAAAATAAGGTAAAATTTTCCTTGGTATCACATGAGCT
Source organism: Mustela erminea (assembly GCF_009829155.1). Taxonomy (NCBI): domain Eukaryota; kingdom Metazoa; phylum Chordata; class Mammalia; order Carnivora; family Mustelidae; genus Mustela; species Mustela erminea. The sequence goes on along the minus strand of NC_045629.1, from coordinate 15,369,036 downwards.
CATAACATTTGCACCGAAATGTGCCTTATGCATCAGTGGGCTTTTGGCATATGTTGCTAAACCTCTGCCCAGGTAATGTCAGGTCCTCTCTGTCTTTTATTTCTTTGGTAGTATTCTGCTGAAACATGAATACTTAGCTTTTTAGCGTCCTATTAGTTATTTTATGGCATTTCTTTAAAAAATTTTTTTTTTACATCTCACCTTGAAGGTTGTCATTTTTAGTTTTGTGGAGCATTTTATACAATTTGCGTTGCTAGAATTCTTGCTATGATGTACTGTATTGATGTTATTGTTATTAGTCAGATGTCAAAATTCTTTGGTAGCATACTTAAGATGGATCATGGATAAAATAATCCCCAATTTTCTATTCCACGTTATGTTTAGATCTTTGGAGAAAAGTTACTAAGACATAGTATGATGACAATCTGTAGATCTCCATGACTCTTGGCAGCCACACATACAGTGGGGATTGAGAGTTTCAAACCTTAGTGTCATCTTCTTTGTGAGCAGTTCTGTTTGCAAACGTTTGATTGTGACTTTAACTGGACTTCATTCAGTCATTTTAAATTCCAGCTATGAAAGCTTTCATAGTCCTCCAATGATTCACTTTAGAAGCTATAGCTTACCCAAAATAAACCCACAAGTAGCTATAATAGTACTTACAGGTGTCCTCTTCTTCCATGAAAATACTGATCACATAACAGGCATACACAAAACCAACCAACTGCAAAAGAGAAAAAAAAAAATACTTTAAGAATCAATGTCAAATATCCAGAACTGAAGAGCCTATATAATCCAATAAAATAAAGATTAAGAGTATATAGTAATGATGTCTGTGAATCTTAATAGGAAAAAAATCTTGTTTTTAAAAAACAGCTGTGATTTTATTTTATTTTTAAAAGATTTTATTTATTTATTTGACAGAGAGAGAGAGAGAACAAGCAGGCAGAGAGGCAGGAAGAGAAAGGGGAAAAGCAGGCTCCCCACTGAGCAGAGAGCCCGATGCGGAGCTCGATCCCAGGACTCTGAGATCATGATCTGAGCTGAAGGCAGAGGCTTAACCCACTGAGCCACCCAGGTGCCCCCAAAATAGCTGTGATTTTAAAGAGCTTTTCTATTACTGCTTAGCTGCAATAACTTTCTATAACAGTACACAGGAATGGGAAATATTTTCTAGATATTTGACTTAGCTTTTGACTTGAGATTTCCAGTTCTCATACTTTTAAAATGACCTCAAATTATTCAGAACATATATTTTTAAGTTTGGACTATTTAGAGAACAATTTGTAGTAGCACTCATTATTACTACAACTATTTTAATATCTAGTCACCATTTATTTATTTATTTATTTAATATTTAATAGTCAATTTTATGGCTATAAAAGGAATCAAAAATGTTAATTGTAAATTAAATACCAATCATCTACTTAATTATTTGAAATGCTCTGAGACTATAAATTCTATTTAAATACTAAATTGTTTTGTTAATTATACCATAAGAAAATGCATTAACTTTGAGGTCATTAATCATACAATGACATTGAAGAGATAATTTGTACTTTGGCTACTAATGGTTAAATAAATGCAGGTGCCAAAGTGTAGGCTTTCTACCTTTTCATGTTGTTTTCTGTACTTATCATACTGAGAAGGCAGTTCTTACTTTGTGGAGCTGGAGACACGGCAGTTCCTGGAGGACAGAATTATGAATCCATCCCGTCGAGTCTAAAATTACTCTTGAGTACTTTGATAACAAATACATACCTAATTAGTGGCCATACAGTCTGTGTTCTTACTTCTCTCGCTTGTTGAAGTCTATCCCCACCTCCCCCTTATAAAATAACATTCGGAAAGGAAATGTTTCCGATAGTCCCTGTGTCAAAGACTGAAGTTCTCAATACAGAGAACAATCTATCTAGGGTTTGTGACCAGCCTGCAGATGAAGAACCTGAATCTGGAATTCACCTCCAGAGTGTCTACACGGGGCAGGTTCAGGTGCTAGTTCTTCTTCACTTGCTGGAGTGGATTTCATCTCACTCTTTCAGGAAAATGCAGAGGGACTGGTGAGCTAAGAGGGCTAGAACCGTAGGTGTTGGAGCCAAGGAAGAGACCACCAAAGAGCATCTGTTGCTGGTTGATGGTCCCTTCACCAGCGAGACTCTTGGAATGCTGCTTCTCCAGCTTGTTCATCAACTCACAGAAATTGTGGTTGAGTTTGTTCATTTCCCCGTAGAAGATGTCCCTCAACTTAGAAATGTTTTGGAAGATGGTCACAGGCTATAACACTATTATAAAGAATAGGCAGCTCCTTTAGTGGTTCCTGGTTCAGACTGCAACAACTGCAGTTAGCTTTTTTTTTTTTTTAAGATTTTATTTGTTTATTTGACAGAGAGATCACAGGTAGGCAGAGAGGCAGGCAAAGAGAGAGAAAGGGAAGCAGGCTCCCTGCTGAGCAGAGAGCCCAGTATGGGACTCGATCCCAGGACCCCGAGATCACGACCTGAGCTGAAGGCAGAGGCTTAACCCACTGAGCCACCCAGGCGCCCCTGCAGTTAGCTTTAAACACAGTCTGGGCTTTGATGAACTCTTCTTCAGCCTGGCCACACTGCCCTCCTCTTTTTTCTTGCATAATGCATCACTTCCAGGTGGTGCTGGGCATGGTCTCCGTCCATGAGTTTACAATCCACTTAGCAATTCTTTTCTTCATCTCGCTGAATGAAACTACATAGTTTTCCATGATTCTCAAAGCCTGGTCAGTTCATTTCTCTTCGTAGTCTTCCTAAAGGAGGTCATTATTCCCTGCAGTGGTCATGGGGTTCTCATGACTGTCCCACTCACTGCTGTTGATCTCCTGTAGGCTTTCTGAAGTTCCCTTTGAACTTTCATGCACCACTTTCACTGCACTCAGGATGTTCTTCAGGTCCTTATATAACTTGTGGTCTCCTGTTAATTACTGGTTTATTAGAAAAGGATATAATTCAGGAATAGCTAGATGAAAGCAATGCATGAGGCAAGGTGTGGGGGAAAAGTGCAGAGCTCCCATGCTCTCTTGAGTGCACCACAAATCCCTAAGTGTTCACCAACCTGGAAGCTTCCTCAGATGTTCTTTTATAGACATAAAAGAGAGCACCTGAATTATTCACCTGAATAATTTTTTAAGAATTTTTTTTTACTTAATTTTATTGTCTTATATTTCTTCCTTATAGTTTTAGTGCTTTGAGTTATACCAAAAATACCAGGTAAACTGTATTTTCTGGAAAGATTTATTGTCTGCGTACTGAAGAGAAGTGGCCAGTATATTTACTTCTTTTCCAAATGAGTCTTTTGACTGATGGAAAGTAAGATAGGGGTCTTAATTATAGTTACAGCTCACTATCTTTCCTCATTCAGTGAAGTTTTTGTTACTGATGAAACGGGAGACACCCGGTTTTAAAAGAACAGATAAATGTATAGCAACAGAAAATTTGTCAAGTTCAGTTATTCACTAATGGAGCTTAATAATATCTTGATAGATGACAAGAAAGGAATTTTGGCTAGGTAATTGAAATATACAGTACCATTAGCTGAAGCAGTAAGATAAAGACATGCCACACTAAAAATATTAGCTCATTCTCTGGGCCTTCAAACAGAAATTGCCAGCCTTAATCTCAATGTTACAACAAATGAATTAATTAACATATATTCTTTTACTTTTGCTTTATTGATGGGCACACTAATAAAATATTTATTCCAAAAATTACTCTTGCTATCATGATTAACCAAACTGCTGCTTAATTAATAATGTTATTCTCATGAGAACCTGTCTAGACATCATGTTAATCACCAATTTGTTGACGGCTGACTGTTGTATAGTTCTTGGTTTCCCAGAATACGAGTTGAAATAGTCCCTGTGGCTTTCTGCTTATCTCCAAGAAATGGAATAACATGCATTCTTGCCAACAGCAAAGACACATAAAGTAAATAATACCAGGATAGTCCCGATTATGTCTGCTTTTAATACAGTTTTGAAGGAGTCAGTAATTTTAAAGACACTTCTCTCCCACTAAAACCATCCATTCTCTATAGTTAGAACATGTAAATGATTTTCTCCAAGTACTGCGAATTCTGACTGCATAGATCCCATCTTTTTTGACATAGTAAATGAATGCAAATGACATTAAGACTAGATTCCAACACCACTTCTTGTGTAAAAGATTGAGTCGTTTTTGCAAGTAGGATTTGTCTATGAGATTGATTTGTTTTGGCCTGCAGGCCTTACATAAGGGTTGGCAGGATTTGGTTTCACACATGTAGAAATTAGGATGAGAGCCACTGGCTGTGTGTCCTGCTAGTTGTGGATCTTCGTTAAGAATGAATCAGAGAAATGAGTCGTCTCTAGAAGTATGACTGTCTTAAGGGATCACTTTCAGATGCAGCAGATGGATGAAAAATCTCATCTAAGGAACTCAGAAGAGCTTGTACAGGCCCTGGCTTAGGGTGAACGAATCGGTGGATTTGAGGGAAGCTAAAAGGATCCTTGATCAAAAATAACTTCCCAACTACCTTCCTAAATTTCTCAGCATTCACATCAACATTTAGGCATTAAAGTTTAAGAGATTCCTTAAGGAATGCCAGAAGTTTCTCTACACAGTACCAGGCTCTAAAATGTTCTTTGTTAGTCAATTTTTCCTCAAATCCAAAATAATTCTGTAAAGGTCTTGGCCAAAGCCATCCATAGGAGGAGGGAGAAAACATTTCTGTCAAACACTTCATTCTGTGTAGAGCTTTATCCTTATGAAAGTCATAAACTTGAACATTTGCGAGTAAACCCTTCTATATATAATTTATTGGGGTTAAAGTGTTAAGTTGCTTATAAAAGGAAGCATAAGTACTTAATATTAAGAACTGTGCAGCATTTGGGATTGACTCTATAAGCTAGCAAGTTAGCCTGTTACTGTTTCATGGAGGCTGGGTCAGAGACAAAGGACTTTATTACTCAGAGCTCAGCAGCCAGCATCAACTTTATATCTCTGAGGCGTTGCCCTTGGGCCATGATGGACCCCTGCACATATAATGGGTTCCGTTACAGGAGAGGAGCGTTGAGCTACTTTTACAGCAAAGGGAAGCAAGCCTACTCCTTGTTGGGGTAGGATGGGGGAGCAGTGACCTCATCCCTAAAGGTTGTTTGCTGAAAACACGATCCTGAGAAACTGATCAGGTAGACTGATTATAAATGTGGGAGTTATCAATGTATCTATAGATGGTATTTAAAGCTATATCACAATAAGGAAATGAGTGAAGTTAGAGAAACGGGTTAAAAGATGAAGTTCTGGAACATTTTGACATTTAGGGTTTGGGGAGAAACCAAGAATCCGTAAAGAGACTGAACAGTCTTGACCTTTTCAGTGACTTAAGAATTCAGTACAATGACATAAGAAAGCAAGGGTGGGGTGCCTGGGTGACTCAGTTAAGCGTCCAATTCTTGATTTTTGGCTCAGGTCATGATCTCATGGTCAGGAGATTGAGCCCTGCATTGGGCACCACACTGGATGTGAAGTCTGCTTGAGATTCTGTCTCTTTCCCTCTCCCTCTGCCCCCCGACCCCCAAAACCAAGGGCAATCAACCATGCCAAAGGTCTCTGGTAAGTTAAGGACAATGAACATGAGCCTTGACCGCTAGACTGGGTAGTGTGGAGCACATGGATGACCTTGATGGGAGTTGTTCAGGTGGAAAATGGGGCAAAAGTTTGACCAGAGTGGGTTCAAGAGAAAATAGGATGTCAACAATTCTTTCAAGGAGTTTTGGAAAAGGAGAATAGAGAAAGGAATAGTAGCTGGAAAAAGATGTGAGGTCAATGTAGTTTTTCTGTTCGTTTGTCTCAGCTTTAGTTTAGTGTTTTTAATTTGTTTGTTTGGTTTTGTTTTTGTTTGTTTTTAAAGAGGGACATTAATACAGCACGTTTGTTTTCCAAGAGGAATACTTTTTTTTTTTTTTTTTTTAAATCATGATTCACAATTTGGGGGTAACGGAAAACAAAGATTATTTGTCTATCCAAGCACACATCACTTTTATCTGCTTCCAAGTCCTCTATAATCCTGCCTCAACTTGGCTTTCAAGGCTTATTCCCCACTATTCTCTGGCATGAGCTGTCTCCAGCTCCCAGGCATATCCCATTCTTCGCTTGCTCACAACCCCCTAACCCAGTCTCACATCTCTGCTTGCACAGACACTCTCATCCTTTAAGCCCTGTTGTAAATGTCACTTTCTTTGATCTCTCCCATGAATACACCTCTAGTCTGAACCTTCTCAGTACTTTGTTTTTGTATCTCTAATGGAAGTTCCCAATATCACTTTGTGTCAGAGCTATGCATCCATTTGTTCTCTTCCCAGTAGGTTTTCGAAGGCAGGACTCCTCTGGGAGCTGATGCCAAGTCCACATCCCCAGAGTCCTGCCCTGGTTCCTTCAGGGAGAAGATCTACTCCTTCTACTTCTTTGGCACATCCTCAGGTTCTTTCATGGAGGCCCGTTTTATCGATTTGCATGTTTGTCTCAACTGCCAGGCTCTTTCAACGTGAGAACTTTTTCTCAACTTGACTTTGCTTGACTAAGTTCTGAAACTTAGTATTTTGCCTCGTACAAAGAAGGTACTTTTTAAATGGTTTTGAACAAGGCAATGATGGGAAGCATGGATGTCAAAGCAAAGTGTGGGAAGGAAACCAGTATGGCTAGAATGAAGGAGATGAATTTCAGAATTCCAGCACATTAGCAGCCCTGAAATTTCCACACCAGTTACCCTGTTACTCAGCTGATGTAAAACCAGCTCTGCCTGTGTGCATCAGCACCTGTTATCCTGATTTGATAGGTTCCATAGATTTTTCTGCTTTGCTGTGATAATGTCTGGGTCATGTAATAAACACAAGTACAAGCCAGTGATTGTACCATCTTGGGAAGATGGATAGGACATAAACATGTAGAAAGAAATGGGATATTAAGCTCTTTTCACTGATGACTTAACTCTTGGTTGGGTTTATATGAAACCAAACAGTTCAAGTATATTGAAGGTAGCTAATGTGTTCCCAAATGCACACTACTTCCTTCAATGAAGGAAGGAGAAATAATACGATGGAGTAAGAATTTTTCAGCCACCTGATTGAAGTGATACAATGGTTGTCATGATGGATGGTAATGCTTCAACTCTCACAGCAAGCCTGACTTCAGCATGCCCTGGAGGTATGTCAGAGTCCAGACACACAACACTTGGTTGTTTCCTAGTCTAGTGTAGTAGAGAATCTTCTGACTTTCTCTTCTAGAAGGGGGTAGGGGTTCAGCTTTGTGCCATGGCTCACCCTGAGTTTTGGACTGGACAGCAGGCATATCCTTCCTTCCTAGGGAGTGATCAAAGAAACCCTGGGACTGAAGAACAGGCAGCTGGTGGACAGTCTCATCTCACAGTGCTGTGTGGACACATTTCTTTCTCTATGACTCCCGGGAGGGCCTTTTTGTGCAACTGTCACCCACGCCCATCTGCTTTCTCTTGCGTGCCCCGCAGAATAGAAGTCTAGGATCTTGGGATCTTCAGGGGAAGAAGTCAGAGGAGGAACTGGTTTTTTATTTATGTGGATCACTCTGGGGAGGCTGTGAATCCTAGTGAGTCCTAACTTCTTTGTTTTTAGTCAAGCTGTCCCTACGTTTCCTTCAGGAATCCAGAATTAGAGTTATGTCTGTTTATGGAAGTGCCCTATGCCAACTGAAGCCTGAAATTATTTGAAGACATTTGGTTCAATCTCCTAAGAGTCCCACTGGCACGCTGGGCTCCAAATGAATCAATGAATATGGAAATAAGTTGTTTTCTCCACGATGACCATAAAAATGCACAACAGCAACAGCACCGCATTTATTCGGGCTTTGGGGATTTATTGCCCTTATGTGTATGGGAAGCACTTGTATAGACAGTCAAAATGGAAAACAAATGGGTTGCTGGCTTCTACCAAGGAAGATAAGCCTTTTAATGACATGCTTTTGTGATGCAGACCCTTTGCACAAGCCAGCTCAGCAATATCGTAGAGGACACAAGTGTTACTCTGATTCGCAGAGCGTAGTTGTCAGACTGTGCATTTCTGGTGGCAAGTTGTTTGAAGAATAAGAGCATTATTTAAACAACAAACAAATACACAAATGTACCTTTTCAGGTAGATCATTTTACCTAGGACTTTTCCAAATGTTCACTGTCAATTTCAGTAATTCTTCAATGATATCGTGTGAATAGTTGGGTAAGGTTACAGTACCCAAGTGTCATGAGGTAATCTGAAGAAAAATGTTTCTATTAAGAAAAACTTCATCTGGCTTTTAGCTGCTTTACAATCCTAAATGTAAACTCAGAATTTTTGAATATGTAAAGATTCTTCTAAGTGGAGTTTGGTGATAAAGAGTTGTTTTCGTGACAGGGTCAGAATGTGACGGGTGAAGTCTCGGGTGAGCCTACATGTCTTCCTGGCTCTGCGGAGTCCTAAATAAGCCAGGGTGCACGGAGCTCTGCCTCTTCCTTTCACCTGACCTTTCAAATGGGAATCAGGTTCAGGAAATTGGAGTAAAAGCTGGGCTTGGGCAGGAGCCTTCCCCTCCTCCTGCATTTGCCCAGACTGACCTCAGACTTGCCTGTTTGACCTTCTGTTCCCTTTTCTCATCTTGAGCTACTGAATTCACTCTCTGACAACTCAAACCTCTTTCCTTAGGACTTGTTTTGAATCTTCTGTCTAGCTTACTAGAGCATATTGAGTCTTTTTGTACCCCTTTCATGTACCTTCAGTGTCTCTTGAGAGACATTTGGGCTGGATAAGGAGGGTAAGACTGAAAGAAGGTAGTTTAAAAACAATTTTTTCAATCTTTGTTGTTGTTTGGTTTAATATATTTTACTTTAGGAGCCAGTGAGATTTCTAGATGCTTAAAGATCTAATTTACACTTTTAAAAAATCTCTGTAGATATACCTTACTCATAAATATCCTTAAAAATAGATTATACTATTTATGTAGTTGTAAGTGAAATGAAATGGCACTTCTGCTTCTATTTCAGGTATTTAAGGATGAGAATAGTTGGCATTATGTTGGACTACTGATTCCTGTTTTAGTTCTGTTTCATCAGTAATCAGACTGAAACTGTTCTGCTGTGTGGACAACCCAGGAGGAAGGCATTGGTTCAATGGTAGTTCGAGCTGTGTCTCCCTACTCTGCCCTGAAAGGTAGCAAGTGTGTGGGAGGAAGCTCTGGTGCCATATACACTCAGTGGGAGCGAATGGTGTTCTATAAGCTTTAAAAATATGGCATCTTGTGGTGCCTGGGTGGCTCAGTGAGTTAAGCCTCTGCCTTCGGCTCAGGTCATGATCCCAGGGTCCTGGGATTGAGCCCTTGATCTGGCTTTCTGCTCAGCAGGGAGTCTGCTCCCCCGCCCCCGCCTGCCTGCCTCTCTGCCTACTTCTGATATCTCTCTGTCAAATAAACAAGCAAAACTTAAAAAAATATATGGCATCTTAAGATGGCATTCAAGGTCCCCCAAGGCTATCTCCTTCAGAATCATTACAGAAAGTATATGTTCCCTACTAAGTTTGAATAGCTCTCTACTTTTTTACATGGTGTGAGGGTGAGCTGAGAGAATGATTTCATTCATTACAGAGAATTCTAGAGAATATCTAGATGGCATATATTATACTGTATTTTTATAGTAATAATCTAATACTTCAAGACAGGTTATATCCACTTACAAATCATGCATATTTACATCTCATTAGAAGAAGAGACCAAAGGGACAATTTGTAGCCACATTTTGAGTATTTACCAGGGCTAGTACTTAGTGTTAATTTCTTGGTAACTTAATTTTCACAACATATTCGTGAGGTGAGTATTATTATCACTCTTCTATGAATGAGGAACCCAAAAATCTGAATAACTTGCTTCTGGTTACATATCGAGCTACTAGTAGAGTCTGGAATCAATCACAGATCTTCAGTCTGCAAAGGTCTATGCTTTTGACACGGTTCAAACTGGGCAAGATCTGCACTCACAGGGCAAGATCTGAAATGAAGATGCTCGTTTTATTAGAGGTTCCCCACTGACTGAGCAAGTCATTCATACTGTGCTCCTACAGCCATAGGCTCTCCTTCCTTCTTGTTCAGCAACAGACCACACTAAGCCCCAACCCGCTATCACTTTTGCTTCTCATTTTCTTGCCCCCGCTCTTGGGTCACAAAGTAAAGTAGAACTATAATGCTCAGGTCCTACAAATAAATTACATTGAACTGCTTCAGCTGCAACTTTGGCTTTCATCTCCATTCTCAAGTTACCCTTGGCTTCAGCCTTAGCTTTGGCTTCATTTACTTGGCAAATTCTGTCTTCATCTCTAGCACACGATCTTTAGGGATTCTTCTAGACAGCATCAAATCCTGACAGCCACTAGGCTCCCTTAAACCCATTTTGGCAAATAGGTTTATCTTACTCATTCACGGGTTCCCATCTCTTCAGATGAAGAGAGTACATTAATAGATTGTTCCATAAGCTTTTCCTACAATAAAAATCTTTGGTTTTATGAAAGTTCCACATTTAACTCAACACATTTCTTAATATTTCCTATTACTTTGTTGAGTGTAGGACAGTTAAAGTAAACCAAATAATCTATCCAAAGACACAATTCATTGTATTTTCTTCCTATATTTTTCTATTATGCCTTTTTGATATGTCTGAGGGTAAGGAATCTTTCCTCTTTATGATAACCAACCCCTTTCACTGATGTTGTTTTCTTATCTTGATTTTCAAAGATCTTTCTTTTGCTCTTTGGAGTTTGTCTGCGATATCTTCTTTTCACAGACTCTCCCTTATGCCTTCAAAAACGTTTAGTTTCCCCTTATCTTACAAAAATGTCACTTGATTCTGTTATGTCTTACAGCTTCTTCCTTCCACCCACAAATTTCTGAAATGAATGTTTTTATCAGCTGCTGCCTTTCCTTTGCTTTGCATTTCTTCCTTAATTCACTGCAATTTGGCTTCTGGCCCTACTTTTCTGCTGAGACTGCTCTTTTAAAGGTTAGCAGCCTACATTTTGTCAAATCTAATGGCCTTTTTATCCATCCAAATTCACATAGTATTGGCACTACGTTCCAAGTTGACTGTAAGTGTTAGGTTCTGCCAGGCTCCCACATCTCCATCCCTGCTGGGCCCAGTTAATCCACCACTGTTTCTCAGCCTGGCCACAGCATCCACAAGCAGTTCTTACTGTGGCAGCAGAGACCAAAAGACTCTAGGTCAATGGTAGGACTCAGCAACAAGTCACTCTTTGACATTAGCAGCATGGTCCTTATTGGTGTTATGTTGATATCTCCTTGGGTAAAAGAAAGCAAGCAGGGACAGTCCAGGCTTGGCACAAAATTAGTAAGAGAAAAATCTGCCTGGGATCTGGGGAGGAAGAACCAAAACAAACTTCAGGAGAGGATCAAAGTCATCTCTGATCCTGACTATTGTCACTAGCTGAGGTTGTCCTCATTCAAGAAAGCAATGAAAGCCAGGATTCAGGCTTTGGGGTGGTGATGCCATCTCAGAGCTCTTGACTCAAGGGATTAAAAACCAGTGGGACAGATTTAAGAAGAGTTGAGGAGACTAGAAGCAATAACAGCTCCATGAGAAAAGGGAGTCTGGAAACGAGGGAGAGAGGCAACTGGGATTGGAAGCCACCTTCCTTCTAGTTTAGGAGAGAAGTGGTAGGGATTAGAGGAAGGAACCAGAACTGAGACTGACAGCATAGTTAGGAATAGATTAGTAAGTATATACAGTTGACACACTGGCCGTCATTTGTACAGGGCTCTTATCAGCTATCCATCTTAGAACATGGAATTGCTTCCAGACCCTAAGAGCTATTTGGGAGAGGGCTCTTAACATACTACCAATCTTGGTTCTCTCTAAACTGGGGTGGTAGAAGGGGGGAAGGTACTCACTACTTCTCTAACTCAAATGCACATACACATTTTATGGGATTTTGTTCAACTGCAAATTCTGAATCAGGTAGATTTAAGGTGGAGCCTTAGATATTGCATTTCTAGCAAGATGCTGGTGGTTTGCTGACTGCTGTTTGAGCAATAAGGAGTGAAAAAAGCAACTGATATTATGAGCAGCTGGGGTCAGGCAGAACCTGTCTCTCGGAGGAATCAGCTCCAGGTTCGGTCCCTTGGCTTTGGTCCTACTAAAATTTAATAAATGCAGTGGCTAGAATAAAAGACAATGTGGATATTTATAATATGCCACCATTTGTTTAAAAAATGTGGAAGAAGAGAATATATATTCTTATTGGTTTGTATGTTGCAGTAGATTGCTAGTTGCCTCTTCCATGTTTATTCTCCCTTTATTCTTTACCAACAGAACTCCAATGTTTGGGAGTGGCAAAATGCCCAGCTTAAAATCTATCCCCTCAGAGGGCTAGTCAATTAGATGTGGTATGGGACTTTTAAATCTCTTTAAAAGGACCTAGCTGCCGGGAGGCATGCCCTTTTGTTCTTCCTTCTTTTTGGCTGGAATGTTGTTGTGATTGATTTCACTGTAGCCACCATATTGTGATCATGAACTGCCTTTCAGGGTGAAAATTGTGTCCCAAGAATAATGAGGAAGAAAGATAAAGAGCCTGAGTCTCTGATGTCCATGGAGCCAGCATTATTGGCCTGCTGTGCCTGCCTCTAGATTCCTCTTGGATGAGAGAAAAACAAATCCCTACTTCTAAATAACTGTTATTTGGGCTTTTTAAAAATATGTAGCTTAATTCAATTACTCATTGGTACTGTGTGCACATAGTATTTCTCAGAAGGTTACCTGAGAATGGATATCCGCTATTGCCTCTTGGGAGGGAAACTGACAATACCCTGGGTTAGGGGCTGGGAGGGAAATTTAAATTTTATAGCACCCCCTCTGTCCTTTTTGGAGTTTTTATTCCAAGAACATAGCCGTAAGAGACAGTCACAGATAATAAACACAAACAATAAATAACAACAACAAAACACAAACAAGAAAGCAAAAGAGTGAAACGAGTAATATGAGAACCTTGAGTTCTTGTGCATGTTCAAGAAAAACACAGTTTGAATTTCCAATGCCTGTTTTCACATCCTTTGGGTGAAATTTTCTTTTCATTAAAGATGAAAGTGGACCCAGCTGTATTATATGAATTTAATCAGATATTTGTACATGAATGGAAATTGGCATGCAAGTTGACATTCAGCTCAACTCAGATTTTCTTTTTTGCTTTCTGCAGAATTTTACGTCAGGGTCACTATGCAAATCATGAAAGCTCCAGCATTTTTGCCACTGAAATAAGATCTCCAAGATTTTGAATTCATATTTATGATTGATAACAAGCGAATCAACAGCTGGGGAAAATGTGTTTTAGGAGTTTGTGTCTTTGTTGGGTCGTCATATAACTGAGTTAATCTATTTAATGGCGTGGTAAATGTTCGTTGGTAGTGTCATTTTACGGCAAATATCACAGGAGACACACATCTTTCTGTGTGATCAGAATCCATTTAGTCAAGATCATTCAAGAATCTTCTGCTCACACAAACATCTCCATTTGCTTTTCAAGACTTGTTTTACTGTGAAGTCAATCTTCTTTTTCCTTTAGCTAGGAAAAATATTTCTTCTTTCACCCAAACATCCCATACTTCCTCATCATTCCTACTCTTTGATCATGGATCATTTCAGTGTCTGCAAGACCCCCTCCCTTTTTACCTTTCCAGCTGTATGTTTATTTGTGTGTATACATGAGTGCATACAGCCACATGAAGGAAGTAATTCAGATCATGCCACTAAATGCCACAGGCTTCTTCAATATACACTGAGTCACTAGAGTGAATATCACAAACTGGTGTCCTTTGTCTACACCCAGGCCACAAATAGACTCCATTTGGTTCATATACCATTTCCTTAAAATGTTAAGATTGTTGCTAAAAATAAAACAACATTTTGGGAGATCACATTAGAAGATGTAACAAAAAATGTCAAATTAAGTTTCCCTTAAAAAAACTGGGAAAAAAAAAAAACTAGATGTGAAGTCCTGCATATCAATAGTCAGCCCAGACTGAACAGTTGCTGCTCTTTAAAAAAAAGAGAAGTCTCAAGGTTTCTGGAATCTTCATACCCTAATGCCTGCCTCTTGGCCATTCGAGTCTTTCTTCTTATTGTATGGGCACAGGGATACATAAGGTGGGGTATGGAAGCTCGAGTGGGGAGGTGAGGTGAAGAAGTTGACCTGAGCACCAAATTCTATGCAAACATTTGTGAGTCTCTGCATTTGTCTGGAGAAAGAGCTCATTGCCTCAAGCATGTTGAGAACAATGAACTGCTTATATCCAGAATCCCACACTGACTGTCTATAGTTGTGTGAAATAATCCCACAATTTTTTGTCCTCTTTTTCAGTCAACTATTTAAACTAATGTATACTTTTAAAAAAAGATTTACTTATTTATTTGAGAGAGAGAAAGCGTGTGAGTGAGGGAAGGAGCAGAGGGAGACGGAGAGAATCTCAAGCTGACTCCCGTCGCAGGGCTCTATCCCAGGACCCTGTGGTCCTGACTTGAGCCAAAGTCAAGAGTCAGAAGCTTAACTGACTGAGCCACACGAGTCCCACTCATGTACACTTTTAAGATGGAATGGAGTCTACTGAGTATTAGGGTTCTCCTCGACTTTATTTTGTAGATCAGGAGAGCGGCCCAAAGAGCTAGTTATCACCACCTGACACATCTCATTACCATTTCTTTAGTATTTTTTGCCTCTATGTCTGACTTTTCCAAATTATTGACAAGCTCCTGGAGGAGAGAGTATCATTTTTTTTTTTTTCCTGGAAGTAAACAGAAGAATGTATAAGTGAGTACCTAATTAACATTTTACCTAATCAAACCACGGCAGTTTTGACACAAGAGCACCTTTCTTCTCAATCTTCCTATTTGAGGTTTTCTTTTCTTTACATTTTATTTCACTTGAAATAGTGACAAACCCAGCTTTGTTTATTTATTTCCTTTGGCAGTATATTTGTATCTATAATTTCAAGTATATGATTTGAGCATTTCACTAGGGGGCTAATAACCACAGCCTGGAAAGTATAAAGATAAATCTTATTCACACTTCATTAGATCAAGAAACATTATCTCACATCAGTTAATAGGACGATAGTTTTTAAAATGTCTGCCTTCTTACCCCCATGGTGCTAATGTTTAGTGAAGACTAGTATGAGAGCAGATTTAGAAAGGATTTTCCAGATGTCATGTGAAATGCTAACCTTTCTACGTTAGCCTATGACTAGAAAATAATGTTATTTTGGCTATCATGCTGCATCCTCTCCTTTGCTTTTGTTTTGTTTTTAAATTCTGAGGGATTTTGCTTTATGTGATGCGTACAGATGTCGCTGCTCAGAAAAGTAATTAAACAATTGTGCAGCAAAGAACTATTAAAATATGTTTAATCCTCGCTAAAATGGACAAAAGCAACACAGGAATCTATTGTACTCTCTACCTCACACATATTCATCAGTCCCACTCTTGCTGTTTCTGCTTTTACTAGCAGTTTTAATCCTGTGAATAAAAGGAATTTAAGCCTTATTCCACTTATGAGGGATTCCCAAATAATTTTCAGCAGGGGTTTCTCGGACACCCCTTCTCTGCTCCTCTCATCCAACTATCATATTTGTTGCGTGAAGGTGGGAGGGAGAACGGGGAGAGAAGGAAGAGGAAGGAGGAGGAGCACGAGGAGCACCAGGAGCACCAGTGAGATGCAGAGAAAGAGAGAGGGAAGGAGAGAGAGAGGAAGTCCCAGTCTTCATTCTTAGCAAGAATTTATTTACATTTTAGAAATAGTGAAATCTCCATGTAAATCGCTAAATTAAGGAAAGCGTTTTGCTGCTGCTTGAAAGGTTAAATAAGAATAGTATTTCAGCAATTAATAGTGAAGTCCTGCTGGCTCTCTCTGCCTCTGAATTCCACCCCCTTCTCTACTCTCTGGCCTCTGGAGGGGTCCTGTGTCACCCTCACCTTGCTCCCTTTCAGATATCCTCAGACGTTGCACTGACCTGAAAGGAAAACCACAGCCATCTTGTAGTCTTCCAAAGGATAAAATATTAAAGGGATGGATCCATTGAACCATCTTAAAGGGACAAAAGTTGTGAAATGGCACCTTAGCCAGTGGGTGGAGAAGGGCTTTCTCTAATGGTGAGAGAGGCTGTGTGTGTGGCAGACATGGCACCCAGAGAAGGGGGCACCCACTTCCCTTCTGGGTGAACAGGCCAGCCCTGTGGGAAGGGGCCCCGAAATCCGGTCTCCCTTGTGGCCCAGGAGGCCCCAGGTGAGTGTGCAAGCTTGCACGTGTCAAGAGCACAGACACTCAGGGTGTGCTCTGGTGACAGCAGCAGAAGAAAACTCAGCTCACAAGTTTGGAGTGATAATTCTTTATGTTTGAACACATGTCATACTTGGTTGCTTCTTCTACACTACTGCCTAAAGGACACAGGGGAAATTAAGCACTTTAATTGGGGGCAGACAAATTACCTTCCAATAAATCAGAAAACAGCTCCTGGAACATAAACCAGTTGAAAGGAAAAACTAGCCTGAATAGCTCAAGTGTTTACCTGCATCCTGCGTGTAGGAGGTGGGCTTGAATGAGGAAATTACCTACATGACATACCCTTTCATCATTGTTCAAGTGACCTAACAAAAGGAAAATCAGAAACCAAGACAGAACTATCAATGCTCATTTGCCAAAGATCTCTTTGGTGGTCAGTATCCTTATTTGCTGTTAGAACATAAAAATGTTTCAATAATCCCCTTGGAAGGACAGTGTTTTTCAAAGTTTAGTAAATGTTGGCCTGCTATCTTTTCAAGGGGCCTATTAAAACATTTTAATGCTGCTTCAGATCAACTGATTCATGAAGGGGACTGTGGATTCCAATAGTCAGAACTGTCCATGGAGCTGAAGACCTGTTCAACTGAAGAGCATGGATGAAATAAATTGGGCTTACAGCCACTGCAATATACCACGCTTAAATTGGGAAGGTTTGATTAATTCGCTAGAGTGGGTCACAGAACCCAGTGTAACATTTTATGTACTCGATCACTGATTTGTTATAAAAGGTGTAACTCGGGAACTGTCAGTTGGAAGACATGCGAGGGCAAGGTAGGTGGGGAGGGGCTGTGGAACTTCCAGGCCCTCTTTGAGTGAGCAGTTCTCTCCTCAGCTCCATGTGTGCGAAAACCTGGGAGTTCTGTGAACCTTATCCTTTTGGGGATTTATGGAGGCTTTACTACATAGGCATAATTGACGAAATCACCGATCATTGACATTGATTCAACCTCCAGCCCCTCTTCCCAGCCAGAGGCCAGGGAGAGGGGACTGAAAGTTCCCACCCTCTAATCACATGATTGGTTGTCCTGGCAACCAGAACTTACCACTAGCGTGGTCTTGAAGTCACCTTATTAATACAATAAAAGACACTTTTATGTCTCTTCTCACCTAGGAAATTTCAAGAGTTTTTAGGATCTCTATGCCAGAAACAGGATAAAGCCTAAATATACTTAATCTATTTTTCTTATTATAAATCACAGTATCGCAATCTCTAAATAATATACCACTGTACATGTTTTTTCTTGCTTTTCAAGAACCAGAACAAATTCCCCTTCTCCTTGGGTGTATTTTAATAGTTAAAAAAGATATTTATACAGAGAACAAACTGATAGTTGCTGGAGGGGAAGTGGATGAGATGGGCAAAATAGATGAATGAGATTAAGGGGTACCAACTTGGAATTATAAAATATGTAAGTCACAAAGATGAAAAGTACAGCATAGGGAATACAGTAAATAATCTCGTAATAATGTTGTATGGTGACTACACATACTGTGGTAAGCACTGAACAATATATCGAATTGTTGAACCAATATACTGTACATGTGAAACTAACATTATATATCAATTATAGTTTAATAAAAATGAGATTTAAACAATGGTGAGTATCAGAATTCCATAATGGTTAGATGTTACCAGTGGGAAGTGATGGCTCTCTCCTAGATAGAGCCACAGGATTTACTATTGGCATCTCTAGTTGTTACATTCACATAGGGCTTTATTGGTGGTGTTTAGAAGGACCGCTTCTGGTATTCAACAGAATTTTAAATTTTTATCTTGCATTCACTTTATATTATTGTTCTTCAGGCCTAGTCCATTCCTGGAACACAGCATTGTCTAATAAACTCATGCTTAAATATTAAATATAGTTTTTGGAACCTCCCAAATAAGGGCAGCAAAGGTAAAAGGGGCCCATTCAAAACTTGCCTGTTGGGGAAGGAATAAAAGAAAACAAACACTTCAGTGGTACAGAATAGAGAGGCCAGAAGTAGACCCATATAAGTATGATTAGCTGACCTAAGATAAGACAATGGAATATAGTAAATTCTCAGGTTCAGGAGGTCTACCCCTCTGGGAAACCACTGGACAGCTTTTCAGTATCTTTTACAATTGGGAGCATCCTGCTGCCCATTTGATTTATGGGCTTGGGATAGTGGAGAGTAAATATAGTGTTTTTAACAAATGGTGCGGGAACAACTGGACATCCACATGCAAAAACACTGAAAAACCATTCCCCAAAATTGACTCAAGATAGATCATAGACCTAAGTGTAAGACATAAAGCTATAAAATTCCCAGAAGATAATAGAGGAGAAAGTCTCGGTAACCTTGGATATGGTGATGTCTTTTTCGATACAATACAAAGGCACAGTCCATTAGAGAAATAATTGATAAGATGAACATTAAAATTAAAAACTTCTGCTCTACAAAGACACTGTAAAGAGAGTGAGTAAACAAGCCACTGACTTGTGAAGAAAATATTTCTTCAGATTTCCTCAGACCAGTGGAGAAGATATTTACAAAAGACATGTCCGATAAAGGACTGTTATCCAAAGTATAAAAAAAAAACCTCTTAAAACTTAGCAACAAGAAAATGCACAAGTGATGGGGCGCCTGGGTGGCTCAGTCAGTTAAGTGTCACGTTTGGCTCAGGTCATGATCCCAGGGTCCTGGGATGGAGCCCAAACTGGGCTCCCTGCTCTGCGAGGAGCCTGCTTCTCTGTCTCCCTCTGCCTGCCACTCCCATTTCTTGTGCTCTTTCTCTCTCAGTCAAATAAATAAGTAAAATCTTAAAAATAAAAATAATAATAATAAAAAGAAAATGAACAAGTGGGCCAAAGACCTGAAGAGACATCTCACAAGAGAAGATACTCAGATGGCAAATAAGCATATGCAAAGATGGTCGACAGCCTGTCATAAGGGAATTTTAAGTTAAAGTAACAATGAGATAGCACTACACACCTACTAGAATGGCCAAAGTCCTGAACACTGACAACACCAGATACTTGGACGGATATGGAGCAATAGGAATTCTCATTCATTGACAGGGAAAATGCAAAATGATACACTTTGGAAACAGTCTGGCAATTTTTGACAAACCTAAAGTTACTCTCAATATTTGACTCAGCAGTCATACTCATTGGCATTTACTCAAAGGAGCTGATAACGTATGTCTACATAAAAACCTATACGTGGATGTTTATAGTAGCTTTATCAATACTTGTCAAAACCTGGAAGCAACCAAAAGGTCCTTCAGTAGATGAAAGGATAAATAAACTGTGGTACAGGGACGCCTGGGTGGCTCAGTTGGTTAAGCAGCTGCCTTCGGCTCAGGTCATGATCCCAGGGTCCTGGGATCGAGTCCCACATCGGGCTCCTTGCTCGGCAGGGAGCCTGCTTCTCCCTCTGCCTCTGCCTGCCTCTCTGTCTGCCTGTGCTCGCTCGCGCTCTCTCCCTCTGTCTCTGAAAAATAAATAAAATCTTTAAAAAAAAAAAAAATTAAAAAAAAAAATAAATAAATAAATAAAAAAAAATAAAAAAAACTGTGGTACATCCAGACAATGGAAGAGTATTCAGTGCTAAAAATAAATGTTATGAAAGCCACAAAAAGATACGAAGGAAACTTAAATGTGTATTATTGGATGAAGGAAACCAATCTAAAAGGCTATACACCATATAATTCCAACAATATGACATTCTGGAAAATGCAAAACATTTTGAAACATAAAAGCATCAGTAGTTGCTGGGGATTAGTCGGGGAAGGAAGGACGAATAGAGGTGGAACACAGAAGGGTTTTAGGGCAGTGAAACTATACAGCATGATACTCTAAAGATGGACGCATGTCATTATACATTTGTTAAAATTCACAGAATGTACGGGCACCAGAAATGAGCTTTAATGCACATGATGAACGTCTGTGATCATGATGAGCCATGATGAGCCTCACTGATTGATACAAATGTACCACTCTGGTGTTTTCTTTTTTTAATTAATAAATTAATTTTTAGAGCATTGTAGGTTCACAGCAACGTTGAGAAAACAGGACAGAGAGTTCTCATATACTGCCATTGTGGAACTTCTTTTTTTAAAGATTTTATTTATTTATTTGGCAGAGACAGCAAGAGCAAGAACAGGAGCAGAGAGAGAGGGAGAAGGAGAAACAGGTTTCCCGCTGAGCAAGGAGCCCAATGTTGGGCTCTCCTGGGATCATGACCTGAGCTGAAGGAAGGCACTTAATGACTGAGCCCCCCAGGTACCCCACCAGTGGGATTTTGATAACGAGGCATTGCCTATGAGGGGCAGGGATTATACCGAAAATATCTGTACCTTCCATTCAATTTTCCTGTGAACATAAACAAGCTCTAAAGGTCTATTAAAAAAAAAAAAAAAAACCTCATAGAAAAAGAGATGAGATTTGTGATTACTAGAGAAAATGTGGGTGGGGTGGGGAGAATATTGGAGGAAGGTGGTCAAAAGGTACAAACTTTGGCTTATAAGGTAAGTACATACTAGGCATGTAATGTGCAGCATGGTGATTAGAGTTAACACTGCTGTACGATAGAGCTGAAAGTTGCTAAAAGAGTAGATCCTATAAGTTCTCATGACAAGGAAAGAAGCAATTTTTTCATTTCTATGAGATAATGGATGTTAATTCTTATTTATTGTGGCCATCATTTCACACTATATAAAAATCAAGTTATTTTGTCACATACGTTAAAACTACAAAGTGCTGTGTGTCAGTCAATTAATTATATCTCAATAAAACCAAAAGAGAAAAAATAGTCTATTTTTAAAAAGGTCAGTATGTTACATAAATTAAACATACAGATTAAACCAAATATAGTAATGACTTTCAATGTGAAGCTTCTATTGAATTTAAATGAACAGTCCCAAGACCTGTACACATAGTCATGGCCCCTTCTTTCCAGTATTCAGTAGACCTGGGGCTCTGTCGGGTGACAAGTAGGACAAGGCAGCTAGAAACAGGAGTCTCCAATCAGAAGTCCCTATAGAAAGGATCCCTACACCAGTTACTTGCTTTGTCTTCATCATAAAACAGAGGAATCTGGGGAATGGGGCGTAGGTGGATTAAACCATAATTACATCTTTAAAAATTCCCGAGTTGAAGGAAAATAGATCAGTGTATTTAAATCCAAGTGTGCTTACTGAAGGACTCTATCTTTAATCGTGTTCCTTTACCTCCTTTTACCCCCAAACTCTGTTATAAAATAACTAGTCCCTTCTCCATGCTAACTTCTGGGCTCAGATGGCTGGAGGATGGGACGCGGGATTTTAAATAAATGCTATTTTTGTTGTGGAGCTGATTGTGGGGCTTTTGAGAAAGGACCTCCATCTACTGAGGTCTTAGACAATCTGGTTGAAGGCACTGCAAGATCACAAGGAACCGTGGGAACCATGTGGTCCCTCTGTTTCATGCAGAGAGGATTAGCATGGTGGTAAAAGGGCCAGACCATTGGGCGCCCTAACCCGCTTTGGCACTTATTAGATGTGTTATCTTTGGCCCATGTCTCCCTCTCTCTGTATCTGGATGCTCTTCTACAAAATGAGAGTAAATGACATCTAGTCCATGAATGGAATTTGTTTGGATTAAATGGATTTTCATTAGCAAAGTGATTAGGTAGTGTTGGGCAGACTGTAAGCCTTACATATGTGTGCTAAGGTAGGGACTGGGGGTCCAGGCCCATGAGAAGTCTCCAGAGTGGAAGGAAATTTTGTGACCTCTACTTGTGGGTAAGATTCTCTGGGGGCTGGATTGAACCTGAAGCCAGACCTCTGCAGGAAACCATTCTCTCTCTTCGGTGGAACCATAACCTAAGCAGGCAAGGTGGAACAGTTCATTGGGGCTTGCCAAGCACTGAACTCTCTTATCTGTCCTCTGGAGGCGATTCTTTCCTTGATGCCTTCTATTCAAGGACAACTGCAACGGCACAGATAAAGTTCCCTTACGGAGAAGTATTCATCGAGGATCTGGTAACTTGAGTTTCTTCAGTGGTTAATGCATATGCTAATGGCTACCCACAAAACTCTCATGTCAGAGCAGCCAAACTACACATGGAGGTTTTGCTTTTTCTGAGAGGATAAAATAACTGATAAGAAAAGGATGATTTGATTAATGAAGCAGTTATCTCAGTTGGAATTTTGTGGGATGACTTATTTCACAGAAAGAGATGTAAAACTAACAAAGCAGCATATTCTTCTCTTCAAACGTCTGGTATGTTTATTGCCTTACTAAAAAATCCTCTGAACATTCTAGAACATGGGAAAAATCAGAAAAAAAAAAGGGAAGCTGAATACAAAGTAAGTTATTGCACATATCTGATCCTTGGCTGAAATGCGAAGTATTCTATTAGATTTCTTTGTATCTCTCTGTATGTTGATACTGCCATTTATCAGAAAAAGAAGCCTCCTTCTAATTATTGAGAAAATGAAGGATATTGTATTGTGTGTATAAAAGAATCAGATTTTGGTAGGAACAAATAACTTATTATTTTCAGATTAGAAATTTTAACTAGAGAGTGAGGATGCTGGTTCTAGGTCCGAATCCAATGTGTGCTACTTCAAGCCTGACCACGGGCAACTGCAGAGTCCATACTTGGCAGGTCTCATGGGAAAGTGGCCCTCCCACACCAGACTTTGTGCACACCACTGCTTGCTTGTCTCTGAAGGGGGCTGTAGTCAAGGACCCAGTCTTGAGATCTCTCTCTCTCTCTCACACACACACACACACACACACACACACACACACACACACACACACAGTGTCTAGCATATCTGTATTCCTACTTTAGGGGCCCTCCCCTTCGGAGACCTTATGATTAGGCAGCTCTCAGTGGAGGCCTTTCTCAGCGGCTTCTGTTGATACCACATTATGGGGAAGAGGGGGTTTGAAGATATTTTTCTCTCCTCTCATTCAATATTCAGTACTTAAAAAAAAAATCAGTACTTTTCATTCTACTCTCTACTGCTTCCTCCCGCCTGGCCCCCAGGTCCATAAAAGGACAGGAGTCTTTAATCTGGGGTTCCCTTGGCAGTGAGATGATTCCTCACATCCCACTTACACTAAATACAACTGACCTTCACGCTGGTCCCATTCCGTGGGGAAAAATGGAACCTTGGGGGAGCCAGTACCGTCTTTCCCGCCTCTCGCTTGGACCATCACAGTAAGTGAATGAAAGCTTGACTGTTACTTTCTAACTGACCACTTGAAGGGGTATCAGCCCAGTTCAGCACTCTTGACTGGGAGTACACAGGACCTCATGGTTTTCACTCCTACCCCACTGAGAAATATCCCTTCTGTCCACCATGCCATTTGGCAGGGGATCCCTTTCTTACTCATTTAAAAAACAAATGTCCACAATGGTACAACCATGTCCCAACATAGCAGTCTGTTCTGCTCCCTCATGCTTGTGCGGGAAGGGGACATGGACACCGCTGTCAACGTGGATGTTCCTGTGTTTGCTTTTGTAGCTGCGCCATCATGAGGAGACCCATGCGCTGCGCATGGACCTTCTATACTGTAGATGCCACTGGAGTCTCCGGGCCTCTCAGATGTGGAAGATGCCTGGGTCCAAACTGAGGTGAACCCCAAGTCCTCCCGCCACCGCAGCCAATTCCTTTCCCTCCATCCCACTGCCAGAGCTCTCTGTTGTGGGTTTGCAGGCACCAATTTTGCTGTATGTCAAGATCCTAAGTGGATCTGTTTCTGTTTGTAAGCTTAGATATTATTAATTTCCCTTCTCAATTCATTTGCCCCCTGGAGAAAGCACAACTGAGGTACTCTAGATGTGGTACAGAGCCTTGGTTTCTCATGATTTTCCACCAGAAAACTGGTGAGAATGGTCTTTTTACTAAGGACATGGAAGGTTACGGGAGGGACTCCCGTCCTGCGCCTTCCAGCCGCTCCTGTACCCACCCACTTACAGCCCCCTGCTATTCTCTTCCCTGGGGGTCCTCTCTAGGGCTTGGTTCTAGGAAGGACAGCCCAGAGCTGCAGCCGCCCCAGACGCGGGCTTTCCCTCCACTGTGAAGTCTGGGAAATAACATTGTCTTCATCTCATTATGCTTATTTGCTGAGCTCTATCTGGCCACTGCTTGAAAGAAAAAAAAAAGTGTAAATATTAAGCATTAGGGTAAAGCGAGTCTTCTGTTGCCTTTAACATCTAGAATCATTCCATAGCAGAACCATTTTTCCATACCGGAAAAATGCCATCTGAGGAAATGTGTTAAAAACAAAAGCCCGTCTTTGATTCCACTATTCTCAATACGAATTTTTGTGGGGCTAAAGAAGACTAACTGAAAAAGAAACCTCTCCCTGCAACCACTTTCCCAAAGCTGAACGGGAATAGCAGATGGTTTTTGTTCAGTGATTTCCATTCTTTCTAATCTCAAATGAATGTCTATTCTTTTAAAGATCCTCTTTAAATTCTGATCATTTTTTTTACCTTGTTATCTTAAAATAAGTCTCTATCCTTCCTTTTATCCCTTTTAAATTTGATGAATTCTGCTTGATTTCAGTTTCCTGGGTGAATTCTATTTAGTTTATTCCTCATTAGATATCACTCATTTTTCTCCTAAAATAATTTGCCCATTGAAAAAACACCATCAACACACAGTAACTTAAATTTCCTTTCTTAAAAATATTTTTCAGAAACATTAAAAATATCTTCTCTTTAGAACAGGCATCTCTTTTCCAAACGTTCTTGGCCAAGGCCATCTAGACCACTTTCCCAGCCTATCATTTCCATGATTGGGCTTGTATTTCTCTTGCCCTCCATCCCCATCAACAGAGCCGTGTTCAGAGAGCACCTTTTAGATCGTTTTACTTTTTGCTTCAATCTGTATACTTTCCTCCCCAGTCTCCACTGAGAGCAGGGGTGGGAACAATCTGAATACCGATTGGGGAGATGTCTTCTCCAGCCGTAGCTCCGCCCCTTGACGTCTATTGGCAGGTTCTGGAAATGCTACGCGAGATGCCCTCATAAGGCAGGGCACCTCAGGACAGCCCTCCTGCTGAACACTCGAGTATTCAGAAGCTGAGCCTGTGGGGCTTTATAAATGCTGGATGCATGCAGTTTTCCATCACTGTGGTTTTTCAGAATATGAGAGGTGAGTAGTGGTGTCCAGAAGTAAATATTCATGTACATGATAACAGTGCCATTTTCACCAAAGGGTCCCAAAGCTTGGGTAGTGCACTAGAGGGATCAGAATCCCAGCACTGTGGGATCTCAAAACCTTCGTTTATGTCTGAAACCAAACCAGGTCTGGGGTTAATCCAAGCAAAAATTCTCTTTTGTCTAAAACATCTTGCTGCTTCAGGTATCAGTTATTTCTGCCTGAATTATTGAGATAAATGTCTCTTTGGTCCATTTCCCTTTGCTAGTATAGTCCTAGATTGTAATGGAAGAAAGTGCCAGGTCATGAGGAAAAAAAATGAAATGAACCAAGAATGAATGAAAAGGAAACATGAAAAGGAAAAAAAAGTGCTCTAACACTGGTAGGATAAAATGACTTTTGCATTCATGAAAGCTGAAAGTTCTTACGCTGCACCATACAGGGTTATTCAAAACTGTTGTAAAGCTCAAGCATTTGTAATTTGGCTTTTTATTCTAGTGAGAGCATCTGTTTCCTTTTTCTACCAACCACACTTCCTTACTGTTTCCTTTAAAGATGTTTTTCAAACTGGTCTCTGAATGCATTTTAGTCAGATCCAGTATATTCTTTTCGAATAATGTGAGACAAGGTTTCCTGTCAGTTTAATGAGTCGGTTGCTGATTTGCTGATATGTCTTCAAGCCATTTCCTACTTACACAGCTGGGTGTGCTACATTTCTCTGTGCATGTGTTTGTGAAGGTAAGTACAAATTTTCAGCATAAATATACGTGTACAACCAGGTGACCTATTGCATTCTGGGAAATGGCTTGCAGGAAAGCTTTTCATTCTATGTTCTTAGACCATTAGTGAAGGATAGCGATGAAAAATAGGAAATATGTTTCTTTAAATATCTAAATTAAACAACAGGGCATTAGATTTGTCATCATTAACTAATATTTTTTACTACGAGGCAGAGTACTTTACTATGAAATTTATTGCAGCAACTCACTATCCCTGGTCTGTAAGGATTTCCTTCCTAGGGTGATTGTGTGGTCAGTCAGAGGAGAACAGGCAGAGATGTGGGGTCTATCGTAGCTGAGGCTGCAGGTTCCCCTGTGAGCAAGGCTTGGAGCTAGGACTGGTTCTAGGGAGGCCCATTCTCACTCCTCTCTTATCTCCTGCTTTTCTTATTGGACTTTCTGGTGTGTGTGTCTTATTTTGTTTAAGGACTTGATTTGTTTATCAGTAAATAATGATCACAATGACTATCATATATGGATTACACACTTTGTGCCAAGCATTATGTTGAGGTCTTTATATGTTATCTCACTCAGTTTGTTTGTTCATTTATTTGCTTATTGGACAGAGAGAGACACAATGAGAGAGGGAACACAAGTAGGGGGAGTGGGTGCGGGAGAAGCAGGCTTCCCATTGAGCAGGGAGCCTGATGTGGGACTCGATCTCAGGACCCTGGGATCATGACCTGAGCTGAAGGCAGACGCTTAATGACTGAGCCACCCAGGCACCCCTCTAACTCAGTTCTTAAAATTGCTTTGTGAAGAAACTACTGCCATCCTCATTATGTAACTAAGAAACCAAACTATGGGGAGACTAATTAAATTGGCCAATGGGACATGGCGCAGAAGTGACATATCAGAGTTTGAACTCAGAGATGTCTGAGTAAAAACCATGAGTTAATCATTAGACTATTCTGCTTCCTTCCCCCAATTAAAAAAAAAAAATGAAGAAGTCCTATAAATACTTTTTTCTTCGCTTTATACCTTCCTTCATTTCACATTGAGATGACTCTACCTTCTTATGCTTTCGTTCACTTAAATTTATTTTGGAATTTGGAGATAAGGCTGCTGATTCAAACCTGTCCATGGATTCATCCTAAAATGATTCACAGTATCAAATATTGATTAAATGCCAAACTACTAATCAAAAGAGCAATACAGTTTTAGGGATGTGTGAGATGAAGGACTAAATTATCTAGATTCTCCACGGTCTTCACACACATACACATGCGTACACTGGCATGCAGACCTGTGGATACACATACAAACATGCACAGATGCAAAACACATGCACACACATATACACACATACATATGCACAAGCACAGACTCTTAAATCTAGGACCTACCACTCCTGCATTGTGGGATGAACAAATAAACCACTTTTAAGCTCTTTTTAGCTTATGAAAAGAATCAGTCCTACTGCTCTTCTTCCTCATCTAAGACCCCACACTCTGATTGTATTATCTACCTTTTCTGCGAAATATTCTTATTTTTTTTCGGTGTCTGTGTTATTTCTTGTGTCTTTATTCTTTCCATTTCTTCAGGTCTCTGACTTGTGTCCTATCTCTTGCAAAAATCATATGTCACTCAATATATCTTCCAATTCCAAAATGATTTTCAGGGATTTCAAAATGATTTTCAGATGATTTCAGAGAATCTTGAGTGTATTTTATTTACAATTAGGAATTTTTCATAATTTTTAGCTGAAGAGGAAACTCAGACATTATAATAAATGCTAAATATCTCCTTTCTTTTTTCTTCTCTGAAAACATCTTAAATTATTTTTAAATCGTACCCTGTATGTCAAGTTTTAATTATTTGTTCATGTTTTCAATAAGTCAGCTTTCTTGAATCTCTTTGGTTTTCAATTTTGAAGTATTTTAATTTTTACTTTGTCTTAATTGTTATTTCCTATGTGACTTTGTTATGTTCTCATCCATTGGTTTCCAAAGTGTGTGTGTATGTATATACATTTAAATTATTTGCCACCTTCTTTTTAAAATTAAACTACTTTGCACTTTATTACTTTCTTATTAAAAAGATTTATTTATTTACTTATTTAGAGAGAGCATGCTTGCGTGAGTAGGGAGAGGGGCAAAGGGAGTGAGAGTGTCTAACGCAGACTCCATGCTGAGCCTAAGGCTCAATGCAGGGCCTGATCCCAGGACCCTGAGAGCATGACCTGAGCTGAAATTAAGAGCTGGTCTCTCAAAGGACGGAGCCACCCAGGGGTTTCTGCCCTCGGTTACTTTCATGAACATTCTTTCTTCTTTTTGACTATATTTTATATGATGCATTGGATTTCTCATACAAACAGAAAGTCAAAGCGTTTTTTTAAATTGCAGAAGGGGCAATTAAAATACAGAAGGGACAGTTGTCTAGTTTTATTAATATTGCTTCTGTATTTGGATTCCTGTTTGCAAATTCAGTTTCTGGTTATCCGTGTTGATAACCAAACTGAACCGCAGATCAAACGGATTGTAGTAAATATAGTATGGCCTGTAGAAATTTAGTTAGGACAAGCACAACTTTATAATGCATGGAAACAAGGGGGGCCCTAAACACATCAGGTGGACATCAAGAGAGTTCATTTGCTTCATGTGCGGCACCAGAGAGTAAGTGAAGGAAGCTTCCATGTCAGCACCTTCATTTCACATTGAGATCAATCTACCTTCTTGAGTCTTTCTTTCATGTAAAATGGACATAAGGCTGCTGTTTCAAACCTGCCCATGGATTCATCCTAAAACGATTCACAATATCAAACATTGATTAACTGACAAACTGTTAATCAAAACAGCAATGCAGATTCAAACGAGAAGATGGCGGAGAAGTAGCAGGCTGAGACTGCTTCAGCTAGCCGGAGATCAGCTAGATAGCTTATCTAAAGATTGCAAACACCTGAAAATCCATCGGCAGATCAAAGAGAAGAAGAACAGCAATTCTGGAAACAGAAAAACAACCACTTTCTGAAAGGTGTTTTCCGTTTTTTTTTAATTCTTTTCTTTTCTTTTTTCTTTTTTTTTTTTTTTTCTTTTTTCTTTTTTTTTCTTTCTTCCTTTTTGAACCTCTTTTTATCCCCTTTCTCCCCCCTCACGATTTTGGATCTCTTCTAATTTGGTTAAAGCATTTTTTCCTGGGGTTGTTGCCACCCTTTTAGTATTTTACTTGCCCCTTCATATACTCTTATCTGGACAAAATGACAAGACGGAAAAATTCAACACAAAAAAAAGAACAAGAGGCAGTACCAAAGGCTAGGGACCTAATCAATACAGACATTGGTAATATGTCAGATCTAGAGTTCAGAATGACAATTCTCAAGGTTCTAGCCGGGCTCGAAAAAGGCATGGAAGATATTAGAGAAACCCTCTCGAGAGATATAAAAGCCCTTTCTGGAGAAATAAAAGAACTAAAATCTAACCAAGTTGAAATAAAAAAAGCTATTAATGAAGTGCAATCAAAAATGGAGGCTCTCACTGCTAGGATAAATGAGGCAGAAGAAAGAATTAGTGATATAGAAGACCAAATGACAGAGAATAAAGAAGCTGAGCAAAAGAGGGACAAACAGCTACTGGACCACGAGGGGAGAATTCGAGAGATAAGTGACACCATAAGACGAAACAACATTAGAATAATTGGGATTCCAGAAGAAGAAGAAAGAGAGAGGGGAGCAGAAGGTATACTGGAGAGAATTATTGGGGAGAATTTCCCCAATATTGCAAAGGGAACGAGCATCAAAATTCAGGAGGTTCAGAGAACGCCCCTCAAAATCAATAGGAATAGGCCCACACCCCGTCACCTAATAGTAAAATTTACAAGTCTCAGTGACAAAGAGAAAATCCTGAAAGCAGCCCGGGAAAAGAAGTCTGTAACATACAATGGTAAAAATATTAGATTGGCAGCTGACTTATCCACAGAGACCTGGCAGGCCAGAAAGAGCTGGCATGATATTTTCAGAGCACTAAACGAGAAAAACATGCAGCCAAGAATACTATATCCAGCTAGGCTATCATTGAAAATAGAAGGAGAGATTAAAAGCTTCCAGGACAAACAAAAACTGAAAGAATTTGCAAATACCAAACCAGCTCTACAGGAAATCTTGAAAGGGGTCCTCTAAGCAAAGAGAGAGCCTACAAGTGGTAGATCAGAAAGGAACAGAGACCTTATACAGTAACAGTCAACTTACAGGCAATACAATGGCTCTAAATTCATATCTCTCAATAGTTACCCTGAATGTTAATGGGCTAAATGCCCCTGTCAAAAGACACAGGGTATCAGAATGGATAAAAAAACAAAACCCATCTATATGTTGCCTCCAAGAAACTCATTTTAAGCCCGAAGACACCTCCAGATTTAAAGTGAGGGGGTGGAAAAGAATTTACCATGCTAATGGACATCAGAAGAAAGCAGGAGTGGCAATCCTTATATCAGATCAATTAGATTTTAAGCCAAAGACTATAATAAGAGATGAGGAAGGACACTATATCATACTCAAAGGGTCTGTCCAACAAGAAGATTTAACAATTTTAAATATCTATGCCCCCAACGTGGGAGCAGCCAACTATATAAACCAATTAATAACAAAATCAAAGAAACACATCAACAATAATACAATAATAGTAGGGGACTTTAACACTCCCCTCACTGAAATGGACAGATCATCCAAGCAAAAGATCAGCAAGGAAATAAAGGCCTTAAACGACACACTGGACCAGATGGACATCACAGATATATTCAGAATATTTCATCCCAAAGCAACAGAATACACATTCTTCTCTAGTGCACATGGAACATTCTCCAGAATAGATCACATCCTCGGTCCTAAATCAGGACTCAACCGGTATCAAAAGATTGGGATCATTCCCTGCATATTTTCAGACCACAATGCTCTAAAGCTAGAACTCAACCACAAAAGGAAGTTTGGAAAGAACCCAAATACATGGAGACTAAACAGCATCCTTCTAAAGAATGAATGGGTCAACCAGGAAATTAAAGAAGAATTGAAAAAAATCATGGAAACAAATGATAATGAAAATACAACGGTTCAAAATCTGTGGGACACAACAAAGGCAGTCCTGAGAGGAAAATATATAGCAGTACAAGCCTTTCTGAAGAAACAAGAAAGGTCTCAGGTACACAACCTAACCCTACACCTAAAGGAGCTGGAGAAAGAACAAGAAAGAAACCCTAAGCCCAGCAGGAGAAGAGAAATCATAAAGATCAGAGCAGAAATCAATGAAATAGAAACCAAAAAAACAATAGAACAAATCAACGAAACTAGGAGCTGGTTCTTTGAAAGAATTAATAAAATTGATAAACCCCTGGCCCGACTTATCAAAAAGAAAAGAGAAAGGACCCAAATAAATAAAATCATGAATGAAAGAGGAGAGATCACAACTAACACCAAAGAAATACAAACTATCATAAGAACATACTATGAGCAACTCTACGCCAATAAATTTGACAATCTGGAAGAAATGGATGCATTCCTAGAAACATATAAACTACCACAACTGAACCAGGAAGAAATAGAAAGCCTGAACAGACCCATAACCAGTAAGGAGATTGAAACAGTCATTAAAAATCTCCAAACAAACAAAAGCCCAGGGCCAGACGGCTTCCCGGGGGAATTCTACCAAACATTTAAAGAAGAACTAATTCCTATTCTCCTGAAACTGTTCCAAAAAATAGAAATGGAAGGAAAACTTCCAAACTCATTTTATGAGGCCAGCATCACCTTGATCCCAAAACCAGACAAGGATCCCACCAAAAAAGAGAGCTATAGACCGATATCCTTGATGAACACAGATGCGAAAATACTCAACAAAATACTAGCCAATAGGATTCAACAGTACATTAAAAAGATTATTCACCACGACCAAGTGGGATTTATTCCAGGGCTGCAAGGTTGGTTCAACATCCGCAAATCAGTCAATGTAATAAAACACATCAATAAAAGAAAGAACAAGAACCATATGATACTCTCAATAGATGCTGAAAAAGCATTTGACAAAGTACAGCATCCCTTCCTGATCAAAACTCTTCAAAGTGTAGGGATAGAGGGCACATACCTCAATATCATCAAAGCCATCTATGAAAAACCCACCGCAAATATCATTCTCAATGGAGAAAAACTGAAAGCTTTTCCGCTAAGGTCAGGAACACGGCAGGGATGTCCATTATCACCACTGCTATTCAACATAGTACTAGAGGTCCTAGCCTCAGCAATCAGACAACAAAAGGAAATTAAAGGCATCCAAATCGGCAAAGAAGAAGTCAAATTATCACTCTTCGCAGATGATATGATACTATATGTGGAAAACCCAAAAGACTCCACTCCAAAACTGCTAAAACTTATACAGGAATTCAGTAAAGTGTCAGGATATAAAATCAATGCACAGAAATCAGTTGCATTTCTCTACACCAACAGCAAGACAGAAGAAAGAGAAATTAAGGAGTCAATCCCATTTACAATTGCACCCAAAACCATAAGATACCTAGGAATAAACCTAACCAAAGAGACACAGAATCTATACTCAGAAAACTATAAAGTACTCATGAAAGAAATTGAGGAAGACACAAAGAAATGGAAAAATGTTCCATGCTCCTGGATTGGAAGAATAAATATTGTGAAAATGTCTATGCTACCTAAAGCAATCTACACATTTAATGCAATTCCTATCAAAGTACCATCCATCTTTTTCAAAGAAATGGAACAAATAATGCTAAAATTTATATGGAACCAGAAAAGACCTCGAATAGCCAAAGGGATATTGAAAAAGAAAGCCAACGTTGGTGGCATCACAATTCCGGACTTCAAGCTCTATTACAAAGCTGTCGTCATCAAGACAGCATGGTACTGGCACAAAAACAGACACATAGATCAATGGAACAGAATAGAGAGCCCAGAAATAGACCCTCAACTCTATGGTCAACTAATCTTCGACAAAGCAGGAAAGAATATCTAATGGCAAAAAGACAGCCTCTTCAATAAATGGTGCTGGGAAAATTGGACAGCCACATGCAGAAAAATGAAATTGGACCATTTCCTTACACCACACACAAAAATAGACTCAAAATGGATGAAGGACCTCAATGTGCGAAAGGAATCCATCAAAATCCTTGAGGAGAACACAGGCAGCAACCTCTTTGACCTCAACCGCAGCAACATCTTCCTAGGAACAACGCAAAAGGCAAGGGAAGCAAGGGCAAAAATGAACTATTGGGATTTCATCAAGATCAAAAGCTTTTGCACAGCAAAGGAAACAGTTAACAAAATCAAAAGACAACTGACAGAATGGGAGAAGATATTTGCAAACGACATATCAGATAAAGGACTAGTGTCCAGAATCTATAAAGAACTTAGCAAACTCAACACCCAAAGAACAAATAATCCAATCAAGAAATGGGCAGAGGACATGAACAGACATTTCTGCAAAGAAGACATCCAGATGGCCAACAGACACATGAAAAAGTGCTCCATATCACTCGGCATCAGGGAAATACAAATCAAAACCACAATGAGATATCACCTCACACCAGTCAGAATGGCTAAAATCAACAAGTCAGGAAATGACAGATGCTGGCGAGGATGCGGAGAAAGGGGAACCCTCCTACACTGTTGGTGGGAATGCAAGCTGGTGCAGCCACTCTGGAAAACAGCATGGAGGTTCCTCAAAATGTTGAAAATAGAACTGCCCTATGACCCAGCAATTGCACTATTGGGTATTTACCCTAAGGATACAAACGTAGTGATCCAAAGGGGCACATGCACCCGAATGTTTATAGCAGCAATGTCCACAATAGCCAAACTATGGAAAGAACCTAGATGTCCATCAACAGATGAATGGATCAAGAAGATGTGGTATATATACACAATGGAATACTATGCAGCCATCAAAAGAAATGAAATCTTGCCATTTGCGACAACATGGATGGAACTAGAGCGTATCATGCTTAGCGAAATAAGTCAAGCAGAGAAAGACAACTATCATATGATCTCCCTGATATGAGGAAGTGGTGATGCAACATGGGGGCTTAAGTGGGTAGGAGAAGAATCAATGAAACAAGATGGGATTGGGAGGGAGACAAACCATAAGTGACTCTTAATCTCACAAAACAAACTGAGGGTTGCTGGGGGGAGGGGGTTTGGGAGAAGGGGGTGGGATTATGGACATTGGGGAGGGTATGTGCTTTGGTGAGTGCTGTGAAGTGTGTAAACCTGGTGATTCATAGACCTGTACTCCTGGGGATAGAGTATTATGCCTCCATCAGAAAGGATGAATACCCAACTTTTGTAGCAACATGGACGGGACTGGAAGAGATTATGCTGAGTGAAATAAGTCAAGCAGAGAGAGTCAATTATCATATGGTTTCACTTATTTGTGGAGCATAACAAATAGCATGGAGGACATGGGGACTTAGAGTGGAGAAGGGAGTTGGGGGAAATTGGAAGGGGAGGTGAACCATGAGAGACTATGGACTCTGAAAAACAATCTGAGGGTTTTGAAGGGACGGGGGGTGGGAGGTTGGGGTACCAGGTGGTGGGTATTATAGAGGGCACGGATTGCATGGAGCACGGGGTGTGGTGCAAAAATAATGAATACTGTTACGCTGGAAATAATAAAATAAAAAAAAAAAAAAAAAAAAAAAACAGCAATGCAGTTTATTAGTAACAAATATGCAAATATCCTAGTAAAATCACAAATTACAAAAGAGCCTTGAAGTTATACTATATGGAAAGAATGAATGTGGCATTTCTTTTGCAAGGTAGTCACTAATTGATTCCCTTAAATAATACAATGAGTTCTCACGGTACTTTGAAAATGATGCAAAGTGAAAACATGTATGAGTTTGTTCTCATATGGTGCAATAGACACCCATGAGCTCCTTGTGGGGTCATAACCTGGGGAAATGTCCCTTACTGTTGGCTCATCTAGGAAGATGCAGTTTGAGACAGAGTTAGAAGGAAAAGGGATTTTTATGGCACCTGA
Organism: Mustela erminea; assembly: GCF_009829155.1. Lineage (NCBI taxonomy): Eukaryota > Metazoa > Chordata > Mammalia > Carnivora > Mustelidae > Mustela > Mustela erminea. The sequence continues at coordinate 15,333,748 of NC_045629.1, read as the reverse complement.
GTGGCTCAGTGGGTTAAGTGGCAAACTCTTGATTTCAACTCAGGTCATGATCTCAGGGTCCTGGGGTCGAGCCCCGCCTTGGGCTCAGCAGGGAGTCTGCTTGAGGGATTTCTCTCTCCCTCTCCCTCTGCCATTCTCCCTACTTGCACTCTCTGTCTCTTACATAAATACATAAATCTTCAAAAAAGGTAAAAAAGAAGGGCAAGAGATTTGATTTGGCAGGTGAGGGGAACTGTAGTCCCAACAGATAATTGTGAAAATGGAGCTCTGATGGCCAACAGAAAATTGTGAGGAGTGGGGAGTGCACATCACGGTTCCTGGCAAGGCAAGAGGCAAAGGAACCATCTACACTGTCAGGAGTCATTGCAGAGTACAAAAGTCCAGCAAGGAAGTAACTGAGACTTCAACTTTGGTCCAAGCAAGAATGACGGGGGGGTGGGGGTGGGGGAGATCAGGTTGCAAGAAGGCTGAAGCCCAAGGTAAGCATCCCAGATAGCTTTCAGAGAAAGAGAAGCTCAGAACAAGGTCTGAAGCAAGTTTCTTCTCTTTGGAGGCAGCCCAAAGATTGACCTAATCAAACCTACCCTAGCATATGTCAAAGTTGCTCTTGTTCCCCCATATCAGGAATATGCTATCATCTGCTCAGGAGACCTCTGTGTCTGCATGTGTGGCCAGGTCGTGTCTGACCAAATTTAGGCCTCCCACAGTGGTGGTGGGGTGTCATCCTGGATAGTATAACTATCTCTGCCATTCCTCAGGGACCCCAAATAACCTGCTTTCTCTGGGCTATTTCTGTGGATTAAAGTACTGAGTGGGAAGCTCTATATGTGATTCAGTGCCATACAAGAAGAGAGGGAAGGATGCCTGGGTGGCTCAGTCATTAAGCGTCTGCCTTTGGCTCAGGTCATGATCCCAGGGTCCTGGGATCGAGTCCCACATCGGGCTCCCTGCACAGCAGGGAGCCTGTTTCTGCCTCTGCCTGCTGTTCTCCCTGACGAATAAATAAAATTTTCAACCAAAAGAAGAAAAAAAGAAAGGAAACCTAAGATGAATAACAATGTTATCACAAGCTGTTACTGCAAGCTGAATTTTGTATTCTCAGGACAATTTTTGGATCCCCCCCACCTCCGACAAAAGTCTGGTGAAGTTGGCTTCCTACCAGCTTTGCAGCCAGGCAGTCCAATGTAGGCATGCAATGGACACCTGGTTTCCTGTCTCTACGACTTTCCTGGAATTTTTGTTAGTCAAAATGCCTCATCCAGACATGTTTGCTCCCTTGCCTTAGAATGGCCTGGGGCAGAGGGCAGTGGGTGCTGAAAAGTAATGATAAAATCGGTGATTAATGTGTCACGGGATATTCTGGGGCAGAAGATGGGTGCATTGGAAGAGGCTCGTCTGATTTTCTCTGACGGAGGGTAAAAATGGAAGGTGTGGCCCCAAGCACAATGCATTCTGAAATCTCTAATGCTTGTTTTGAAAATGTGGATTTGTCCCAGTGTGATTGCTACATGAGGGAAAAATTTGAACATGAGGGCAGGTCTGGCTTTTGTCTATGTATGACTTTGTCCATGAGAAATGACAGGTGAATGCCGAAAACTGCATCCTGTTGGACTGAGTTGTGCAGGAATACACGAAATGCACACATGAATGTGCCTCAAAATCTACCGGTACCTTGGTTTCCCACGTGCATTATAAGCGAAGCTCCTCCCCTGGTAGAGTTACAATTTCCCACCGAATTTCAGACAATTTTTCTTCCACCTCTCCACAAGAACTCAGAAGCGGCAGCCTTTCTGACATCCACTTCAGCAAGTAAACTGCACGTCTTTTTCAAGGAAAAACAACATATTACTAGAGTATGTATACATTTCTTAACCACTTCGTATATGCAAAACTGTGCCACCCCTTTTACTAGCTTCCTGTTTTTTTATGTCACTGATAAAGTTTGTGAGTTGTTCCCTGACCCCATTTTCTCCATAAACCTTGTGGGTTTTCTCGCATGACTTTTAAGGGACTAATATGTCCGTTTAGAGCAGAACTGATGGGACCTTTGGTTTATCCACTAGTATGATGGAGATGGATTATGAAAGTTTGGAAGAGATATTTGTGATTGCATCCTGGGATTCTGGTAGAATATTCCTTCCAGGCCATCATTCTTCTTGATGGCGTAAATACCAATTTCTCAGGAGCCATGGAATGAGAGTATTTTCCAAGCTTTATCCCAAGGAACTTGGTAGAAACCAATGTGCCTGAAAAACAAATGCAGACACAAGATGGAGGGGATGAAAGGTGATGATCTGAGGTGTGGGGCCCCCATTGAAGGGCTAGCAGGTGCTCCTATCTACTTCTGCTGTTCCAAGGTGAACGAGAGACACTCTGGCCAGGGCTGCAAGATGGACAAATTCTGCCTGTATAGCAGGCAATTGGATAGCAGGAGGCCTTTGGAAATTAGAATGCAGAGGGCTTAGAATTGGCTTTCTGGCTCTGTGATTTGGGAAGGTCCCAGATCTGGCAGCGAGAGGAAAGAAGAGGGCCAGTAAATAAATCTGTTCTTGGCTGACTCGTGCATGTCATTGAGGTTCTGCTGGTTTGTGCTAATGGCTAATGGGAGGTTTGGCTCCCATAAGGAAGTGACACAATCATTTTGTGAATTGGTAGTGAGGGTTTGATGGAAAATACCTTGCTCTCCAAAGTGATGCGGTGAGACTCCCAGAAATGATATTCAGACAGGAGACCGTTCCATTACAATCTTCCCTATGGACTTCATAGCCTTCCCCTCCTCCCTCCCAGGAGTTATTCTTTATAGCAAAAACGAGTCATAGGTCTGAGTTAGGACTGACTTAATGTTACACTAGTATCTTTTACCTTGGATTTTTTTCTAGCTTTATGGAGATATAATCAACATATAATATTGTGTAGGTTTAAGGTGTACACTGTGATGATGGCAAAGGTTAACTCTTGCTGGTCTTCTGACAGCTACTGAAATACTGAAATATCTGATTGTTGTACACGCATTGTGTTGGAACAGTGATTTCTCAAACTGTGTTTTGCATAGCTCAAGGTGGTTTGGAGGTACGTCAAGAGAGAAGAGGGAGGAATACAAGGAAGAAGAAGGTGTCAGGCACTTTATGCCCCTCCCCCCATCCAAGGTAAGCAGATTCACACTTTCTGTTTTACCACTGAGATTTGTTACTGGTTGAATTGTGTTCCCCCAAGAGATGTGAAAGTCTTAAGCCTTAATGTCTATAAATGTGATCTTATTTGGAAATAGGGTCTTTGCAGATGATTAAAGTTAATTCTTAGAATTATGCCTAATCCAGTGTGACTGGTGATTTTTTTTTTTTTCCAAAGAGAGAGAGCACAGAAAGAGAGTGAGTGGGAGAAGCACGCTCCCCTTGAGCAGAGAGCCCAATGTGGGGCTCGATCCCAGGACCCTGGGATCATGACCTGAACTGAAGGCTGACGCTTAACCGACTGAGCTACCCAGGTGCCCCTGACTGGTGTTTTATAAAAAGGAGAAATTTGGATACAAGAGAGATGCACACAGGGAGGATCTCATCCTTCCTGGTAGAGGAGGGTACTTCTCCAAGTCAAGGTATGCCAAAGATAGCTAATACCAGAAGCCGGCAGAGAGGCACATAATAGATTACCCCTCACAGCCTTCAGCAGGAAACAACCCTGCTGACATCTTCATTTTGAAAACTTAGCCTCCTGAACTGTGAGATAATAAATTTTGTTTGTAGAAGCTACCCGTTTTATGGTACTATGTTACAGGAGCCTTAGGAAACTAATACAGGATTCTTGGTGAAACTTTATTTGTGAAATAAATAAACAAACAAAAACAAAAACAAAACACAAAGAGTTCTCAGGTTAAAATTATTTGAAAATGACTGAGTTAGACTGAGTTAGAAAATGGGCCAAGTAGAGAACTGTGGACACTTCCAATACAGTCATCCCATTCAAAGGACAGGAGATCTGAGTGCCAAAATTCCACTGAAGAAAGGCATTAAAGGCATACTTCCTGACTTGGGTATTTAATTGGTGTTTTCATAATGGGACTTGTATTGTATAGTTTGGAAATGTCAGGAGAAGAAAAATAAAAATGTCTCAAACAGGTTATGCAACAGCCTAATATAATCATGATCAGAGGAGGCTGATCATGTTAAGATCATGTTTGTTAAGAGGAGGCCTTAACAAACATTCACAATGATCATAAGAAGTTCAAAATAGGGGTTTTTTTTGTCTTTTTTTCATGACTATGACTAGTTATGTGTTCTCGGGAATCCCTGTTTGGTATAAACTGTCGTTCACCTGTGCTAATACAGCAAGCCAGGAGTCAGTGGGAAGGTATTGATTTGGGATAACGATTTTATTTAACACCTGGTACTCATTGCACAGATGTGCATCCTTGCTTCTTTTCTTGACAAGGAGAGACAGCTGATGGGCAGATGGGGCCCTACTGTAGATTTCTTTCATTAAATTCTCCATGGGATGCCATCTTTGACTGATCATGAATACATGTTCCTGGCAGAAGATCAATAGCTCAGGCAGAGGGGTAGGAAGCAGACAGGGTTTTGGTTTAAAGAGTCTAAATATATTTTAGAGTTCTAGGATTTCTGTGTTAGAAGTGGCACATTTTGTGTTATTTTATACCCTAGTATGTATGCTCACTGCTGGAAGAGATATGAAAGCAGCAGAAGCTAGCCTTGACTTTGGCTTTAGATGACTTCAAGTCATTCTGGACAAGCCCCTGCACCCCTGGAATTATGAGGTCATGAAAACCAGGCAATATCCAGGAATGAATATCTTTGATGACATTAAAAATTATTAGGGGACCCAGAACCTCTTGTAGCACTTACCAGAGTCTGAGATTATCTTTGGATGTTGGGTCTGTGGTGTTGTCAGCACCACCCCTCAACAAAGGAATAACTCAGTGATTACACAGTGCTCCATGTGTGTGAATATGGACATCTGTTGAATAATGGCCTATGCCCCTATTGAAGTAAAGCAGCACTTTGTGGATACCCAGGGAATGAGGTTTCCAACCTGTCGTTTCTGCCCCAATTATCCTCTCCAGTACCCACAGCAGACATCATCACTGGCCAAGGCACACATTTGTTCTGAGCCCAGAAGAGGTCTTGAAATTCTTCTACACACAGCTCTCTAGGCATTCACTACCAAGAAATGTGTTGCTGTGCAAGGTGAAACCTATTTGCCTTGCCTATATTGGGCCTTGATTAGGCATTTGGCATAATGCTTACTGCTGGTCCTAAAATGAAGCCAGACTAGTGGCCCAGTTCTAGGACAGCTCCAATGTCTGCACAAAGGAAAAATCATCTGTCGTGGACATTTAACCACTCCTAGTCACCACCTGCAACTCAAAGTCAAGCATTTGGCCTCAGATCACTCTGTATCAGACAAAGAAATTCACCTGACAGTTCTGAGTTGTCAACTGGTAGACTCTTGACCTGAAATCCACAGGCAAGTAAATGTGGGCAAACAGCACTGACTGTCCCCAGTGCTTGCTCAAACACCCCTCGGATCTGACCAGGAACTCGGCCAGCAGGAAGAAGCAGAAGTGAACTCACCACAGTGAGTTAGGAACTTCCTCTGCTAGATCTCTTTGCCCTGTGTAGCTGGGCCAGGTTCTTACAAGGAATGTAGGCCAAGTTCTTGATCACCTGGGAGTATAAACTATCTGCAACAATAAGACAGAAACAAGGGAGGAAAGGCAAAATGGCACTGATGGGGTCTGGCACTTCGCAGACACTATCTTATTAATCTCAATAGCCTCACAAAGTAGGTAGTTTTATTGCATTTTACCAATAACGAAAGTGAAGCTCAGGGACTGTGTACCCTCCTGAGGTCACAAGTAGGAAGCAGCAGGAGTGAGACAACCTTTAGATCTGCCCAGAGCTCCCCTTTGCTCCTTGTGGCACCTGCTTCAAACACACCACTGGCCTATGCCAGGAAAGAAGCCACATCTCTCATATCCTATTATTGTGCTTCTTGCAAAATTAAAAAGCTTCTTACTATTGTTTCACCTTACTTACAGGTGCCTACACCACAGCCAGCACTTAAACAGATGGATGAAACACCATCGTCCTCCTCTCCAAACTTACAGTCAGCCGTTCGTATTACTCTTGACATTTCGGAGGTCATCTCTCTTTCTCCCCTCAACACACAGACTGGTCTGGCTCCACGATTCAAAATGAAAAAGCAAAATGGCAACAAATGTCAAGTGTAACAGTGATTCTTTCAGACAAAGCACCAAGAGAGCAAAGCTATTAAAAATTTCATTCTCTCTGCCCTTCCATTTACTGGGCTGCATTCTCTATGTTACTAAAATCAGCACCCTTGGAAGGAATGGCCAGCACCACTGCCTGGGACATAGCGCTGTTTCTGCAAATGTGAGTCTAAGTGGAATAAGACCCACAAATAGCTCGTTTGGGAGTGGTAAGTGGTAAGAAAGATCTAGTAAATCCTGCATTATTACTTATAAAGGCTGAAGAAACAGGAAAAAAAAGGAGCTCATTATCTTTAAAGGAATTTAAACTTATATGTACACTTAATTGATTTTGCTTATATATCAAGAGTCCTCCCATTAAGTATTATTGTACTTTCTTACCTAGAGTAAGAAAGTCTTGCTATTTAAAAGGAACTAAACTTCCCTTTAACTTGGAAAAAAGACAGCAAGAAAATTATGCTTTCTTGTGGAAATTTGATATGTCATCATTGGCAGCGTCATTTCATAAACGATGCATATGGAAACTTAATTAAATCCTGCCAATGATTAACGATTTAATTTATGTTCAAAACATAGCAAAAGACTGATACAATTTTTAAAATTTTTGAATTTAAATATGTGACTCAAACCAACTCTTCATCTTTAAAAATGGAAAAGCTGAACCACTTGTCACATTTCTTATGCTCTGGATAAATCTTACCCTGGTTGTCTAGTCATTGATTTCCAAGAAAATTCATTTGTCAAACCTCTTTTAGTTCAAGCCTCCCTGTTACGCATTCGTCATTTCCTGGACTGAAAGCACACAGGCTTTCTCTCCTTGCCCTTTACACATCACTTTAGTGTTTTTGATCTTTCTTCCTCTTTGATAGCTGTGTGATCAGGTATGGATTTTTAAAAACTCAAGTACTGAGTGAGATTTTCCCGTCTTCTGGGTTACAATCAAGTCTTGGAAATCTGACATCCTGAATTCACCCTGTATCTGCTAAAAAGATGGGAGACTCTGGTTCTTTGTGTGTTGATAAGAATCATAAAGCAGACGTATTTTACTTAAATAAAATAACAGAGTACAGAAAACAGGGTGAATGTTACAGTTAGAAAATTAAATCAAATATATAGTAGCATATTGTGATCATGGTGAATGAAACCTTTTCCCTGGGTGACTCTTTTTTATCTTAAAAAAAAATACTGTACAATCCCTGCTTAAATAATGCCCATTTACTCTTATTCACAGGACTGCTTGCTAGAATATTGTGCCTGAATAACACATGTTTCAGTGTCTTTGTAGCCTATTATGTGACTGTCTGCTTAAAACTTTCCTTTCTCTAGTTTTATGTCGCATCTTCTGGGATAACCATGATAAGCAAAGGTAATAAATACAAATGTTTCCTTATTTACTTAGGAAGTGTTCAATCCTGCCCCGATGCTCTTTTATCATTCATTCTGTCCCTATCCAGTACTTCTTCTGTACAGGACTCAGACTCAGGTCCCTGAGAATTTTGCCTGCAAAAGCCCCTCATCTCTTTTGTGGAATGTCTTGTTTGGGCAAGGTGTGCGGGGGGCTGGGGCAGGGGGAACAGACACAGGTCAAGGAGTCCACTCTGTTAGGTAGAGGAATTTTTTTTTTATTATTTAAGCAGCAGGTCTGTAAAAAATTTATATTATGAAGAAGATTTATGAAACATGGAACCAGTGTGGGAAAGACAGAATTGAGAATATGTCATTTCTAAAGGCATCCCTAACGCTGGACATCTGCCTTTATATTAACTAAAAACAAAACAAAACAAAAACAAACAAGCAAAAAACCCAAAAAACAAAAACCAAGCACATGACAAAATACTCCCTTTCATTTCGAATCATATCCAAATATGTTCTGTGTCTGGGCAGCTATTCCTCAATGACTTATGACTGTGTACAATGTACTTGGTGAGTGAAACAGGCCTTATTTCATCTAAATTTCCTTTCATATGTGGGACATGAAGGTTAAGTGGCACTGGAGGCCTTAGATGACTGTAAAAACGGCAGAGATAGTGTTTTCTTGCTGGGTAATGACAGGGTAATTCATGGACTTTTGGGGCCACCATGATTCCTCAATTGCCCAGGCCCAATACTCCTGTCCCCTGACACACATGCAGTGACCCATGTCTACGGGAAGGCCAAATGGGGCCAGTCACCAAGGAGGAACTTGCTCCTTTCACCAGTAATTCTCTGTCATTCTTTTTTTTTTTTTTTAAGATTTTATTTATTTGACAGACAGAGATCACAAATAGGCAGAGAGGCAGGCAGAAAGAGAGGAGGAAGCAGGCTCCCTGCCAAGCAGAGAGCCCGATGCGGGACTCGATCCCAGGACCTTGGGATCATGACCTGAGCTAAAGGCAGAGGCTTAACCTACTGAGCCACCCAGGTGCCCCAATTCTCTGTCATTCTTATCTTTTGCCCCAACACTCCCCCAACCCCCTTCAAGAAGATCCCATTCAGTTCTACTGCATCAACGTTTAGTAGTGATGAAACGAATGCAGAACAAGATAACGAGGAGTTCGTGTTTGCATTCAGGCCAGGTTGGGGACACTGGCTCAGACTGAGGCCAGAGGAAATTACAATAGGATCTAGCAAGGACAATGAAGTGAGGATCTTCTTATGAAACAAAAACATCCTCCATCCCCTTCTTGGATAAAAAATAAACATTTTCTTTTAGCCTGATGCCACATTTTGTTGTAAATGCTGACCTAAAGCTTAAGTAAGTCTCCTGAATGCATGAAGTTAATCTGAAGTTTTCTGAAAGGGATCTGGAATCCCTACTGTCCCCAGACATAAATCATCCTTGGACATAAAAACAGACTGTTGCTACAGAGTTAGTTTATTCTGGGGATGCAGTCCCTTTCTACACAGATTTACCTACAGTAACCCTGGAGAGCTCCCCCATTATGCCTTCTATAAATAATGGAATCCTTTCTTTTAAAAGCTCAAGACAGAGATGCAAATAAGTTGAGCTGCAGAAAAAAGTCTTCCAGGCCCCAAATGCCCAGTCATATCAGCCAGGCCAATGATCTGCGTGTTTGGGGCACTTAAAATCGTATTTCGGTTCCTGCCCTGCAGTTACTGTTACTACAGTCTGACACACTGTTACTACACTCAACGTAGGCTTTCCTTTCTTTGTCATAGCATACAAATAGCTTTTTATTGTGAAGTTGCAAAGTGCCTCGAACCGCTTAGTAGTTACAGGTTTTAGGACCTTTCCCATCAAGTTTTGGACCCCTGATGACCAAAGAGATCATCCTGGAGCTCTCTCACTTCTCGAATGGCCTCTCGTTGGCTTGGAGAGGAGAGGTCCAGCGTTAGTGTAAATGGCTGCAAAGGGGAGAGGGGGAGGCTGGGCGCTGAATGCCCCCTCTTACAGGCAAGGTCCTTGCAGGAGCCATAGGTCAGAAACAAATCCTGAGAAAACACTCTATTCATTTCCTTTTGCTGCTTTAGAAAATCATCAGAAATATAGGCACCTAAAGCTACACAAATGTGTTATCTTACAGTCCTGGAAGTCAAAAGTGCCCATGTCCCTACAGAAGAATCCCATTCCTGCTTGTTCCAGCTTCTAGATGCAACCTGTGTTCCTCGCCTCGGGCCCCCTTCCATCTTCAAGGCCAGTAAGGGCAGCTCAATTCTCCTGTCTCCTGTTTCTGACTCACTTTCGGCTCCCCTCTTCCATTTTTAAACACCTCCGTGATTATACCGGGCTCGTTTGCAGAATCTAGGACAATGTCCGCATCTCAAGGTCCTTTATCTTATTCACATCTGCAAAGTCCCTCCTGGCACATCAGGTAACATTCTAACAAGTTTCGGAGATTCGGACGTGCCCATCTTTGGGGGGCTATTAGGCTGCTGACTGTGACCGCCTGGCTGCAGTAGACGTGAGAACTCTCTAGTTACCTCTTCAGTTGGAAAGTCACCCCGGGACATGTGAGAGAGTAACACAAGGAAGAAATGCACAGCAGTCCCTGAGGTGCTATAATGATGAGATGCTATTCACACCTGCTCAGGTGATTGCTTTCACTAAGTCATATATTCAACACAGGCTTTCCTTTCTTTGTCATCGTTGTATCTTTTTCTTTTATGTGGGTTGAGTTGCCAACTTTTTAACATAGGAACTGGGACTGAAAATGGTGTGTACTACTGTTAAAAGGGTTGGAGAAATCATCCCCGTAGTATTTGCCTTGCTTGGAATTATAAAATTTATTTGTGGAACTTCTTTCATCCTGGAAGGTCAATCAGCATCGGGACAGCACAGCTATCATCAATCTGACTCTCTTAGGCAATCTGGCCCTCTGGAGGTCTCCTCACAGAAACATTTTTTAACAGTAAAAAATGGAGAAAGTGGGGTAAAAGGACAGGAGCCAGAAGAAAGAAAGTCTTACTTTCCCTTCCACTGCGTTTTCAGACCGTCCAGATTTAAATAAAGCACACCCTGGAGAAGAGGTAAAAACCATTTTTTACAGTGAAAAATTAATTTGTTAGAAAGCCTGGTGGAACTGTCTATGGCAGAACTAAGCAAATTATGTTAAACAATGGTATATGCATTATAGACTCTCAGTATATAACTAGGTCACTAAATAAGTCAACATCCCTTTGAGTTTTGTTTTTTTTTTTTTCCATGTGAAATCAGCAACTGAAGGATAATGTGGGTTGGGGAAGATGTATGGCAGAAACATGTTCCCCCTAGTGGTTAACAGTAAGCTTGGTTTTTATTACAAAAGCCACTCATTCATTCATTCAAAAATACTTCTTGAATGCTTACTAAGAGCAATGCTATGGAGGGAGGAATATATGTGGAAGTGACTATATAAGCATGAAAGTAAAATCCAGCCCCAGTCCCTGTATAGTTTATTTATTTATTTTTAAATATTTTATTTGTTTATTTGACAGGCAAAGATCACAAGTAGGCAGAGAGGCAGGCAGAGAGAGAGAGGAGGAAGCAGGCTCCCCACTGAGCAGAGAACCCGAAGCGGGGCTCGATCCCAGGACCCTGGGGTCATGACCTGAGCTGAAGGCAGAGGTTTTAACCCACTGAGCCACCCAGGCGCGCCCCGCCCTGTATAGTTTATAATCTAAAGAGAAAATACTGTAACCTGTGTGTGATTCCTGGGTGCAGTGGAGACATTATATAAATGTTTTAAATTTTCTACAATTTGAAACCCACATCTGATTTCATTTATCTAATTCTTACCAAGTCATCCAAAAGAGGTCTCTACAAAAAAAAAAAAAAAAAAAAAAAAAAAAAAAAAAAAAAAGATTTAGATCCTTTTATTTATAATTTTAAAGGCCTAAAACATCACTACTTCAGATACGAAAATCTTTTGTTTTTCCCACTCATTTGCAAGAGCCTTTTTAAGAAACTCAAAACCATATGATAGAGCCACAAGATCAAGAATGTTCTGTGGTGGTGTCAAGTCTATTTTGTTAACATAGGCAAAGAACTCTAAAACCTTTAAATAGGATAGTCTGTCAGGCTTAGCATATTTTAGGTTGGCTAAAAAAAAAAAAAAAAAGGAAATTGAGAAATTGAGAGTGTGCATGAATAAGGGAGCTAAAATTAATGAAAGACAAATAATTCTTGTTATTAAGCCTTTGGAAGAAGGAAAGAAGTAGAGACAAAAACAGTATGATATATAGCTTGCTTCTCTGTTGTATTTCTGCCTGTTAGGGAGATGGGAGCAGATATGTTTCAGAAGGCAGATGAGATTATATCAGAAATACCTACACTCAGTGCTGTTTAGGTGTTGGAACCAAATCTTTACAACCTTTCCACTCAGGAGCAAGAAAAAGCCCCCAGTGCACACTGAAATGTCTCCCTTAGTTTTCCAAAGCTAAGAATGTTAATAAAAATCACTCATTTTCTTTCCCTAAGAAGAGTCCAAGTTATCCTGGTGACCCCAGGAAGATAAACATCATTGTCTGGTTCAAGCTGAAGGACTTTGACACATACTTATATTTTCCTGGAATGACTGGAAATTAGTGTCTCAAATGCTAAGGAGTTTATTTCCTTGGATATAATTACAGTGTAATATTTTTATCATTTGTGCAAACTGAAACATGTGACAGTTTTTCTATTCTTATACCTAAGCATTGCATCATATACATGCAAAATCTTCCCTATGTATAGTCAATAGCTCCCCCAACAATCACTACCCCCTTCCGCTACTCCTAAAAAAGGGACCTTCTCTGTCTAAAAAACTTATGGAGCCCATACCTGAGAGCAGAATGACATTTACACATCTAAGACGATGACAATGATGAAATAATTTGAATTCTCCTAGCTATGTGATTTTACTTGTTTGTATCTTCCATTTCTTAAGTTTCTCCAAATCCACAAGTCTCTTTCTAAATGTCTCGGCTGTCTCCAATGGGGTTCAGAAAAGCACTCCAAATGGTGCCTTCCCCACACATTTCTATACCATCACACACTTCTAAGTCCTAGGATTCAACTGCTTCCTCCATCTCCATTTTATTTTCCTAACAAGTTTTCAAGAGTGAAGAGGGCTTATCTTTACTTTTATTGCTCTCATTAGCTCTTCAGATGTACTCTGTGTATAATAGACCTTTGATAAACACTTACAAACTACACAGCCAAAGAACTTTAAAGATTAGGTTCAAGGATTCCCTTCGGATGGGGGGACATACTGGGTCATGTTCAAGGTAAATTGCTTTTGTCACTCAAATTGTTTTCGGCACAAGAGACAAAGTAAATTAGCTCAGTGTCTTTTGTTTCTCATTAACTCCAAAGCATGTTGAATTTAGAAAAGTAATGTGAGGGGCGCCTGGGTGGCTCCATTGGTTAGGCATCTGCCTTTGGCTCAGGTCAAGATTCCGGAGTCCCGGGAATGAGCCCCGCGTTGGGTTCCCTGCTCTGTGGAGAGTCTGCTTCTCCCTCTGCCTCTGCTGATCTTCCACTCATGGTCTCTCTTACTCACTCTCTTTCTCAAGTAAATAAATGAAATCTTAAAAAAAAAATACGAGTATTATTTGATAGTACATCATAGTTCATCACATCTAGCTACTGTGAAAGTTATTCGAAAGCAGTAGACAGAGGGAAAAGATAAATCCTGAGCTACAGAGTTCAAATAGAAAGACCATTCTCTTGTCAACAAAAATGCCATATGTTCGAGTACTATAATGCAATGCTATACACATTGTCTTCATATTCAGAATAAAAAATTTTCTACTCAATAATTAAAAATCTCTTCAAGGTAACTTTAAAATTTTACTGTGGTTTTCAGACATGGGGAGGGAAATCTTTCAGTTACCTGACACTGATTGTGGGAGTCTCTCCTACGTAGCTGTATTACCAAATCCACACAGCTCAGTTCAAGGGCTGTGATCATTACTAAGTCATATTTTAAAATATCGTAAAGTAACGTTTTAACCTGAAATGGAGATGGCATCACCCGCCCTATTTCATGTGCATCACAGAGTCAGTCCACTTCACACATCTTAAATAAATTGCAAGTTTGTGAAGATAAAAAGAAGATAACATTCATTAAAAATAAATGCCAGTTCATTATACACAATGTCATTTACAAGGTCCTAACACTGGGAAGCGGCTACTCCTTGCTAATATTTTCTGAGAAAACAAATAATGGAATCTCACAGGAATGTCAAACAGAGGCAAGACTAGGAGTCGAGTCTTTTCTGTGAGTGAATTTAGCAGAAATTGCATTTACTCCCTTTAGTAATAAATGTACCTATCACACTTCAACTTTCCAGGCAAGCTTGTTTTTTGTTTATTAAAAGGTTTAGGTTTCACTCCCTGCTTGACTCCTCAGATATTTGTGTCTTCAGCTCCCTGAATTGACTAAATGCTGCATAAGTGATCATGTCGGCTCCTGAGTCTTATTTCTTACTTATCTCTAGACACGGCCTCATGCAAGAGTCTTCTCACCACGGACCTTCTGACAGAAATGTGGAAGCCCCTGGAGCCAAAGCGTATGAGGTAGACCCAGAGAGGAGCCTTCACCCAAGCTCACTGGATCTGCCCATTTCCCAGCCCATGCTCCACACTGGCGACTTTGTTCCTTTTCCAGTTTCACTGCCGTCAGAGAATTCCTTGTAATTTTTTTTTTTTTTAAGATTTACTTATTTATTTGACAGAAAGAGAGGGATGGAGAGCATAAGCCAGGGAGCGAGGCAGAGAGAGAGGGAGAGGCAGGCTCCCCATTGACGAGGGAGTCCAATGTAGGGTTCAATCCCATGACCCTGAGATCATGACCTGACCCACTGAGCCACTCAGGTGCCCCAATTCCTTACAATATTAAATAGAGTAGCTACTACTTTGTCTTATGGTTTTACCAAAAGGGAATTTTTAATTTTTTTAATTTTTAAAATTATTTTTAAGAATTTTATCTATTTATTTACTTGAGAGAGAGAGCAATTGGAGGGAGAGAGAATCTGAAGCAGACTCTGCACTGAGCACAGAACGTGACGTGGGGCTCAGTCCCACAAGACTGTGAGATCATGACTGTGAGATCAAACCAACAGTTGGAGGCTCAAACGACTGAGCCACCCAGGTGCCCTGGATCTTGTTTCTTTCTTAAGAAATTCTATTTTCTAGTTTTATTAAGAAACAAATGACATATATCACCATAGAAGTTTAAGGTGGATGGCATGATGGTGTGATTTACGTATATTGTGCAATGATTACCTTAATACATTCAGTTGATGTCCATCATCTATACAGATAAAAATATAAAGAAAAAAAATTTTTCTCCTTGTGGTAACTCCTAGGTTTTACTCTCTTAACAACTTCCCTATATATTACACAGCGGTGTTAGTTATAGTCCTCATGTTGTACATTACATCCCTACTTCTCATTTATCTGATCACTGGAAGTTGGTACCTCTTGACCATCCTCCTCCAATTCCTCCTCCCTCCATCTAAAAGGGAATCTGGAAGATGGTCAGAGAAGACCAGTCTAGCATTATGCAAGTCAAAGTCTTAAAACTTGTGGATAAAAGATAAGATTATACTTAATAAATTTGCTGAATTATCTTATAATTTACTGTTACAGGGCATTATGTATTATATTAGATCTAAAACAAAAAGGTATTTTATATTAAAACATTTATTCCAGACATGGGGACTGAGTGGAAATTTTGTATTTTATTTCCTAGCACAATGTTTTTAGTAATACAACTACTTTTATACTCATATGTACAGCTAATTTTATAGTTGTATCAAGCTATGAAAGTGAGCATATGTTCAAAAAAAATCAGAAAAAAAAAGTTGTAACAGAGACCCTAAGAAGCAAAGGAATTAATTTAACTTTAGAAGGATTTAAGGTAAATAAACTTAACCAAGTCCTTGTTACCTGTGGGGACCTGTATGTGGTGTGTTCCCATTTATTATTTGATTATTTAATTCCCAAGTTAATGCTATTTACTGTTTACATCAACCCTTGAGTTTTAATATTAAAACTCAGATTTAATTCTAGTTCATTCGCTTTACTTTCTTGAGTACAGAGAAAAAAATCTGGATTTATTTCTTAGAGGGAGAAATCAGTAATAATTAAATATAAATCTTAGACACTACTTGATAAGTAATCAGCAAAAGATTACTCAAAGAACATCTAACTATCTTTTAGATGACTTATAGCCATGGCAAAACAAAAACAACAAAAACAAAAAACAAGAAAAATACTGGTTTGTGAAGGTATATCTAAAAATCTTCTATGTTCTCTTGTAAATCTTAGGCCTTTTCCATTTCTGTCTTTTGGAGCCTCTCTGAACACCTTGAAGTTCAAATATATATCCTGACTCTTCTTTTGATCGCATTTGTTTTTACTGATTACAACACAATGATTTCTTGCAGTTTACTCATTTTCTACTTCATTTCAAAGTAAACTTGAAGGGGATGTGGCAATAAAAAAAATATCTTTTATTTTGTGATGGAAGGTGGGAAACATATCTTCCAGGTGTCTACTTTAGGCACAAATAGTTTTAATAAACAAAAAATTTGTAGCTAAAAAAATAGATGATTATAGTTTGTAAAATGGTTTTTTGTGTATGTATGTATATATCTATCTATATATCTATATATATATATAGTGTTTCTCATAAATAAATAAATAATTTATTTATGAATAATTTATATATATTTATATATTTATATATTTATATATTTATTTATTTATTTATTTATGAAAAGCACTACATTAAGCTACAGAGGAAAGATGTAAAAAATTAGCCCATTAGCCTCCATAGTAAGTCATTCTTACTTAATTTGTCAAAAGTCATAAAAATCACGGGACTTACACATCCTATGAATATAATGTGGCTACTTAATGAACATCAGGTTCCTACCCCTTCTTTGCAATACTCCTGGTCTTACTATTTGTTACTTTCATATCCACGTAGAATCTATGCTCTGCTGAGTTCTGTTTTGTCTGATAGTAGGAATTTACCTCAAGGACCTCTCTACCTGATTTGCTTGTAGTAATTTTACTTTCTTTATTGAATTTCTTTATCTTTTCTGGTAGTGACATGTGACATCACCTCCTAGGTTCAGCTATTTCCAATTAATCTTTTCAGGGTGTCTGAAATGCTGGGGGTCAAACATTAGCATGCATTAGAATCACATGGGCAGCTTGTTAAAAATGTGGGTTTCTGAATCTTCATTTCAAGAAATTTCTTTTTCAGTAGGGTTGATGAGGGATGCAGGGGGGTGGTTTTCTCACAAAACTTCAGACAATTTTAATGCAGGTTGTTGAGGTTGACACACTACTACTCCTGACTCTGAGGGCTACTTTTTCTGAGGAAGTCTTTCAGTTACCTATTATTATATAAGAAACAACCCAACATTTAGCAGCTTAAAACAACCATAGTAATTAATTTTGCTCCTGAATCTGCCAGTTGGGCAGGGATTGGTGGTAATACCTTCATCTGTCTACATGATGTCAGCTGACGTGGTTTACTTGGACTGGGTATCCACTTCCAACATGGCTCACTCATAGGTTTGGCCAGTTGTGGCTGGTTGTTGGCTGGGAGGTCAGCCAGAAGGCTGTTAGTTAAGAGCCTTGGTTTCTTTCTACATGGAATTGTCTGTTGTGCTGCTTCTCTTTCCTCCTAGCATGGTGATTTGTTTCTGAGATTGAGTGTTCCAAGAGGAAGTAAGTAGAAGCTTTCATTCTCTTCATATCTGGTGCCAGAAATGGACACAGTAATTTCCTCTGTATTGCATTTGTTAAAGCAGTGAGACAGCTCTCTCAGATTTGAAGGGAGGGGACATAGACCCTACCTCTCAATGGGATAAGTGTGAAAGGATTTTTGACTGGTTTTAAAATGTGTTATAGTAATGTCATAATTTCAGATTATGATCACTAAAAGGGAATTTAGAGGTAATTTAGTTTACTGGCTTCCAAGTTAAAGATGGAAGATGAGGCAATGGAGTACAAAGAGAAAATATTAGAATTTTATTATATTTTTCTCTTTACTTATTTTGGTATTTATCTTATAATAAAATGGACTTTTTTTTTGCTTTTGGTGTATAGTTTTATGAATTTTAATACCTGTATAGATTTGGATAGTCACCAGTGTAACCAGGATGTAGAACAGTTTCATCACTTCAAAAAAACTCTCTTATGTTATCTCTATATAATCACATACTTACCCTGCCTATAACTGGTTCGATGACAACAGTTTTGTCCTTTCAAGAATTTCAAATAAATGAAACAACAGAGTATGTTACCTTTTGAGACTGGCTTCTCAGAATGTTTTTGAGATTCATTTATGTTGTTGCATCTATCACTACTTTGTTCTTTTTTATTACCAAGTAGCATTGCATTGTGACTAGACAGATTGGCTTACCTATTCACCTGCTGAAGGACATTTGGATTGGTTCCAGTTTTTAGCTCTCACAAATAAAGCTGCTATGAACATTCTCATACAAAACTTCATTATGTTTAAACTCATACTTTAAAAACAGATACCTGTGAAGTGTGTTTTAAGTTGTGAATGATACGGTGATACAGTAATGCATGTTCATAACTTATACAGAAATTGTGTATGAGTTCTTGTTAACTCAGTGATAGGAGTATGTGTTCAAAAAGTTCGGAAACTGTTACTGATGATTGAAGCTGTGTAGTAAATACATAAGCTTTATTATACTGTGCTTCTACTTTAATCTGTTTTAAAATTTGCATAATATAAATTTTTAAAGGGTCTATAGACTTCTATCTGAGCCCTCCCCCCCACTAAGGTAACAGGAGTAGAGCTGAGTATTGAGGGTGTTACTGGACATAGGAGCAAATGTCAGAGACACACCCAGCTTTTCTGCCTCTTTCCAATGTGTCCTGAAGCTGATTTAGGTGAAATGGCAAATTACATAAAGATTTTAAGTGAACTATGCATATTTCCATATTCTAGCATTTGGTAACCACATATTTGAAACAATAGATGGATACATTTAAAGAACACATTATGAGAACAAATCAAGGTCAGCAATGCTGTTGTTGTTTCATCTTTGTTCTTTTATTTTCCCCTGGAACACTAGACATGTGTATTGCAGAGAATGCAAATTACTAGGCTGTGAGAACTGAAAGTCCTCACCCTCTCTCTGCCTGGTGTGTAAAGATATCCCATTTCTTCTCAGCCATTTGTTACTAATGTCAGCCAGCAGTGGAAAAACAATGTATAAAAACTTTAGCATGGTTGTACAATTTTGCAACACTGACACAAAGAGATTTAATTTGTCAGAAACCAGCATGGGCCTTGCTGCTACCTCTTAATTGTCCTTGGCCCTTTGGTTTGGGCTGGAAGAATTTTAATTTACTATCATTGTTATGCATGCATCAATTATTTTCCTCTGTAAAAAGAAAATTAAATTACCCAGTCTGGCTTAGCTTGGCTAAAACCTGACAGATGATAGAGTTCTTTCTATCCCATACTACTAGACCTTGACGGGCCATCAGATGTAAAGGGGAAAGAAACACCAGGGATATAAAGTTGATTTCAAACCAGCTTAGAAACCCAGATTTGAAACAAGTGACTATGATTTGTTACAATTCAGAATGTCTCAGCTATTTAAGTCCTCACTTCCTCTGTTTTCCTAACTGCAGTATATGGAGAGCATTGCATTTCCAATAAATAATATATAATTAATTAGCATTTCCAAAAGCATAGTACCCCTCACATATAATTGTCTTCCCTCTACCAAAACAGCAGGTACTAATGAGATCAGGTTTTTGTCTTGGAGCAATCAGTTCCTGTTATTTGGCAATTATGGGGTGCTTAGGGAATGGAACTCAATTTTTCTGGGTTCATCCATTGAAAATCAACTTTGTTACAATGAAAAGGATAGAATTCTTCTAGATGGGCAATCTTATTTAACAAAGTTAGAGAAAAAAGGACACGTACGTATGAAATTTTCATACGTACCACCTTAGAGAACTTAGTAATTCTGAATTAGAGAGGCTGCTCAGGATGCTGTAACAGGAAGATCTTGAACTCACTTCCTCCCATAACACAAAAATCCACAGCTACATATGAAATAGTTCTCTCTGAAAGGCACCCGAAAAAGAGCTGAACAGCTCCTTACAATAAAGCAGGAAAGAACCACACCAAGCGGAGAAGAGGCAGAGACATGGTCTCACAACTTTCCCCCGTCCCCGGGTGCAATGACCTACAATTGGGAAGAATCTCACAAATCCAGAGTTTCTCCCTGAGAAGTGAGGGTTTTGTGCCCCACATCAGGCACCTCAACCCTTGGGAACTGAGCCATAGCGACAAGCCTCCAAAATGTCTGGCTTTAAAGCCAATGGGATGTTGGCCTAGGAGAACCGTAGGGCTAGGGAATGGAAATGCTACTCTTCAAGTACTCCCACACAGACTCACTTGTCTGGGACTCAGCACAAAAGCAGCAATTTGAAAAGAGCCTTGACCATATGTGAAGATTCATTTGTTAACCCTAAAGCATCTACAAGAAGGCAGGGGCCTGTTAGGACTCTCTTCAGGGACAGGGTTCAAAAGAATTCAGAATTATTACATTCTTTGAAGTGGTACATATGAAAATTCCCTTGGGGTAAGTGTCCTTTTTCTCTAACTTTGCTAAATAAGACTTCCCATCTAGAAGAATTCTATCCTTTCCATTGTAACAAGGTTGATTTTGAATGGATAAGCCCAGAAAAACTGAGTCCAGAAGCATCATATGAAGAGCTCCCCAGCTAATTCTCACAGGTAGCCAGGTTTGGAAATCGTATGGTTGTAAAGGGTGAGGTGACAGAGTGTGGTCACTTCTTGGCTGAATGGATAAAGAAGTTTTGGTATATATACTGTGGAATATTACTTGGCCACAAAAAAGAACAAAATCTTGCCATTTGTAACAACATGGATGGACCTTGAGGGTAAGTGAAATGAGTCAGACAGAAAGACAAATATTGTATGATTTCACTTATATGTGAAATCCAAAGACAAAACAAACAAATGAAAAATGAAACTCATAAAGGCAGATTGGTAGTTGCTAGAAAGGAGGGGGGGGTGGGAGGTAGGCAAAATGGTTGAAGAAGGGGTCAAGAGGTACAATCTTCGAGTTACAAAATAAGTCATGGGGATGTAATGTACAGCATAGTGACTGTTGTCAATAATATTCTATTACAAATTGGAAAGATCCCAAGAAAGCATATCTTAAAGTTCTCATCACAAGAGAGTTTTTTGGTAACTCTGTATGGTAGTGGATGGTATCTAGACTTACAGTGGTGATCATTTGCAGCATATACAAATGTTGAATCATATCACAGCCCTGAGACTATTAAAATGTATATCAGTCATACTTTAGCAAAAAAGATTTTTCTTAAGAATTTAGTCAAATGAGCAGACTAATAGCCTACAGCACTTAAAAATAATTCTTCTGAACTAAAAAGAACAGAGAAGTCAGTAAAGCCTTCTGATCATATTTTTTAAAAGATTTTATTTATTTACTTGACAGAGAGAGAGAGATCACAAGTAGGCAGAGAGGCAGGCAGGGGAGACAGGAAGCAGGCTCCCTACTGAGCAGAGAGCCCAATGTGGGGCTTGATCCCAGGACCCTGAGATCATGACCTGAGCCGAAGGCAGAGGTTTAACCCACTGAGCCATCCAGGCACCCCTCTGATCATATTTTTGAGTATGGTTCTGTCTGCTATCATTATAAATACTTAGTGTTGTTAAGCAAATTTAAATTTATCTAAGTTTCTTCAGTTTATTTTTTGGACTACATTTTTAAGTTCCCACACCCACATGCACCCACTTGTTGGAGATTAAATAAACTCTTATTGCAAAGACCTATTTTATTTATGCCCTTAAGGCCACGAAGAGCCCTCAAGTTCTTTCCAATCATCTGTTGTCCTCTTACATTAGGAAGTGCGACTCAAGTACCACAGATCATTGAATGCAGTATCTCTTTGGGAATTCCAGCATGATGATTAGAGATAAACACACAGGGGGTTAGAATTGGTAGCACAGTGAGGACCCGTGAGGGAGAGGCCTGAACCAGGAGCATGCCTTTCAATACTGAGAGAAGCATTTGTTATAAACCACCCTCAAGGATGTTCTTGATATGGCACATAAGGTAGATAGTTTGCATGGTTTTTCATGGCATGGCTGCGGCTGTGTCCTTCATCTCTCCCTCCACACCTCTCTGAGACTGATGGCGCTGCCCGAAACTGACTGGCAGACAGGGGCCGTAAATTGGTGGTGCGGCCACATCACCCTCTGGGGTAATACTAAGAAGCGACCAAGCTCTGTCACCTTACCCTTTATAGCAATATGACTTCTCAACCGGGCTACCTATGAAGATTACCTGGGGAACTCATCATAGTAGCCTGCTGGACCTCACTACATACTCAGTCAATGAAGATTTCCAGGTAGTGGGACATGAGACTCTTTTAAAACATCTCTGGGTAAATCTGATTGTCCGTCTGTGGAGGGACCCTGGTTTCACTCAGTTTGTTCAACTGCAGCTGGTTCAAATAGACGTATGTATCAAGGGAGCAAGTGTGTGTGTGCAAGCACAGACACACACAAAAATACATGTTGTCATGACTAATTAAACCATTCCTTCATTATATCTCATGGTAGTACCTGGGCACTTTTGGAGGCAGACTGTGGAGATTACAGAGATAACAAAAATATTCCAGTTTCTCCGTAATAGCTCAATTGGAAACACACATTATATTATGGATTTTCCCCAACCTCTGTTGAATCTGTAGTAAGAGACACTTGTGATCTTTACCTAAACAAATATCTAAACCTAAACATATACCTAATATATATCTAGCCTAACACTTAACACTGAGCAATGTATGGCAGTTATAAGCAAAGTCATTTGATGAGTTGATAAAAAATTATCCATTATTGGGGAGGATCTAATTTCTAATGTGTTCTCCAGTGTTTCCTTAAATTTGCTAACACTGAGACTTATGCATTGTTTCATTCATTGGAAGACAGAGTGTAAGGCAGGGGGTGGGTATCGATAAACTTGGTCCTAAACTTAAATCTTTATTTTGTCACCTGGGAGACCTTAGAAAGTCATGATCTCCTTTCTTGAATCCCAACCCTCCCCCAATTTGGGATAATCTCTAATGTCTTTTTGGGCTCTATATTCTGTGGTGAGAACCATTTATTAAGCCATTGCTAGTGTGGTTTCAACCACTATTGTCTTGGTGTTTACCATTTAGGCAGGGTGACATGACACCTGTATGAAATGATAAGCGACATGTAGCATAAGAAGTAACTGTGATTGTGTTGAGCAGCACTCTTCAAGGGCAAATGGTGGGTTGATTAAGGAAGGCTTGTTGTAGTAGTTAGAACTAGCTCACCAGAAAGAAGAGGATTTAAATAGGCAAAAAAGAGTGGAGAGGGCATTCCAGGTCACATGGGAAGCATGGAAATTGAAATATACATGCGCTGAGCTCAAGCTTTCCATCTCCCATGAAAGACAGACTGAACCACCCCATGAAGTAAAACTCCCTCTTCTGCCTTCCCAAAGCTCATTGCAATGACCATGATTATAGTCTATTTATAGTCTAGTCTATTTTTGTCTTTTTATAACTATTTTTTGCTGTGTTTTTCCCCCTTAGAATACAGGATCATTTTCCATTCACCTTTAAATACCAAAACCCAGCAGACATCTTATGGTCAATTGATTGAGTATCTGGTATAGATCTGTTACATTAATGGACAGGGGAAACAATAAGAACACTGGGAGATAAGGCTGGTGTGGTGAATGTCTTGGCACATTCCTCAGGCTCCCCATGAGGGACCATGTACTCATCCCTCAACTGTTAGGAGTGTTGATGGCTGTCCACTCAATCACTTTCTGGAAGTTGGTCTCAACTGAAGTTCAGGTTCTAGGTCTGTCTCACCCTAGGTCAGATTCCCTCTCCACAAAGGGTCCATATCCAATGGCTGGTCTATGCAGGGCCATAAAACCCAAGTCTCCTTCCCTCAAAGTGAACAATTTTGAAGGGCTGTCACAGCCCAGGAGCTTCCTGTGGGATTGCTTGATGTCTTTGTTGAGTCTGCACCACAGTTCAATTCTCCTATCTGTTCAGCCTTGCTTCTTCACCTCCTCCTGGTGTTCATCCTAAGGACGCACTCCCTTAAATTTCTGGCATGCAAATTTCCATCTCAGAGTCTGTTTCTCACAGAATTCAATCTAAGACAGCTGGTATGGGAGTTTAATTTTGGATACTGTAGAGGATAAGTTTGGAACAACCCTTCTTTGACCCCAAATGACATGTTTATGAGAATTAGGAGCTGCCCTTACTCATCTGTCAGAAATTGTTGTCCTAAATATATAACCCTATAGTGATTGTAAAGGTGGAAGACACTCCCACAGTTAATCAATGCTTTACAATTGAGCAACACAATAGAAATTGGCAGCCTTGAAATGGAAGGATAGGTTTGTATCAAATTATGAATGGCTTTCTTAATCTGTGGATTTTATCTTCTCAATACTACCTTCTCATTTTGCTGACATTCCAGGACCTTCCTAGCTTTTAAACCAAATTTAAGCAATGATTCTTTTCATAGGTGCTATGTGTGAATTTGCTCTCAGCCTCTAACTCCATAACATCCTTGAAATAGAACCTGGTGAGTTTCCCTGTTCAGTATAATGGGCAATTTAGCATTGCAGTGTCAAGAGGGAAATGATCTATGGTTTCTTGTGTATTCATATAGTTGTTCACTGGGGAACATCTTCAACAGAAGTGAAGGTCTCCCAAATGTGATCCCTGAGACTTCTCAGGCTAAATATGACACAGTTGAACACTTGACCTACAAGTGGCAAGTATAATATAATACCAGCACTGAACGCACCCTCCCTTCCATGTCTGTGCAGAAAATAAGAGCTGAGATGGGGCGCCTGAGTGGCTCAGTGGGTTAAAGCCTCTGCCTTCGGCTCAGGTCATGATCCCAGGGTCCTGGGATTGAGCCCCGCATCGGGCTCTCTGCTCAGTGGAGAGCCTGCTTCCCTTCCTCTATCTCTGCCTGCCTCTCTGCCTAGTTGTGATCTCTGTCTGTCAAATACATAAATAAAATATTAAAAAAAAAAAAGAAAATGAGAGCTGAGAAACATTTCCCAAACTTGGTTCGAATGTAAGTCTTCTTTAAATTCACCTAGTTTCGTTAATTTAGGCATAAGTGTATTCTACAATACTTTCCTTATAGTGCTAAGCCTCACAGAGCTAGCATGTATGTTATGGACAAATGAAATTGTTAAAGTCAGATGCTTTAAAGATCCATTAGCATAGAATTCACCTCATATTAATGCTTTCATTGAAAGCACTTCATTGAAACGTTCTTGTCATACTAAAAAATCTTCCAACTGCTGTCTATTTTTTGTATTTTTAGCAATAGAATTTTCCTTTTAATGCCTTTTACTCAGAATCCTTCAAATAGTCCATCCCATTCCCATGAAAGGAAATAAATTATGCCCTACCATCAAGAAGATAAAATCAGTAATAGAACAACCCCTACGGATCAGCTGGTACCTTTTTCTTTTGACAATATGCTTCATTTTGATAACAGAAGGATTTGGCCACCTTGCTCAACCCAATTTAAACTTCACACAAGGTCGTACACTAGTAATGAGAAACTGGCTTTTCACAGTTGTATCCTGGAGGAAATTTTTTCCCAGCACTAATCTGAAGCTTTGGTCATCAGCCTCTGTATACTGGCTTTTCGATACCCAGGCTATAGATGCATCCAAAGGTACAGCCTTGGTGGGGTTCCTTTTCTAGTGTGCAGTAAATAAGAAATTTATTATTATCCTAACTTTCCCTTTTGAATGACATGAACACAAAGACCTGGCATCACGGATTACTCTGGAATCTCCCACCCACTGTGTCCTCCAAATGAGATGAATATAGAACCTCAGGAAGGATATTTTTAGTATGTGTATATATTTTTTATAATCTCAACTAATACTTAAATTTACATGATGAAGATGTGGATTAGAACATACAGGTATATATCCTTTAATATGTGATTTAGAAATTCATGACAACTTCAAAAATAATGACATGTTTCAAAATGTCAAAGGAAGCAGTCTTATCTCCTTCAATTCTGTTTCTGGCTCAAAAAGTCCTCTCTATTCTTACAATGACGGAAAACATCAACCAGTCATCAACTCCTTTTCTTCCTTCTAAGATTGCAGTTTTTTTTGGACAGAAACTTTTTCTAGTGATGAGAAAGACATTAAGTGTTTGAGCAGTAAAGCTGAACTTGGGTAGGGGGAGAAGACTTCAATCTAGTGAAAGAGGAAATAAAAAGAATAAACAAAAGAGAAAATGAAATCCACTACTTCCCTGTCTTTCTTGTGTGAAGTGTAAAAATTTGCCACAGCTTATCACCTGTTTGGCAGTTAGATATTTGAGAATGGACTCTGGAGGTAAAAAATAAAAGGAAACATTTACTATCAATAAAGAGAGGAAAGACATTCTACTGGGCAATAATTGGTATAATTCTGAGCTCAACTGTCATTTTATAGGAGCCAAAAGCTCAAATTCTGTAGCTCATTATTACAAAAGATAATTTAAGCTTTGAATTTTGCAGGTGTTTCAGGGTAAAATGCAATCAGCATTAATTAAAATACTCCTGCTTATAATTATGCCTCTGCTAGGTTCAGGAGAACAAAGAATACCATAAAACAAATACTGCAAAAATAACTAAAAATAAAGGCTGTGTAGACTTGAATTGCTTCAATTCATTTAGCTAAATACGCACATTCATGTTCATGTTTGTTTACTCAGCATTTCTTCTTCATGGATTATTACAGCTCCCTAACATGGTATTCTTCCATAATCAAGCCTTTCCTCAAATCTCACCAATCCCATGAAGCTTTACTGAGATTGGTAACATTTTCCTACTGTTCTCTTCATCTCTGCCCAATCCTTTTTTAACCTGCAACTCCTTCATTCCCACATTTTCCTTGTGGGTTCACCAGAATTCTGCCTTTGATCTTGTCTTGTTCTACCTTTATTTCCCTGGGCATATCTTTTACCACAATAAAAGAAAACTAACATCTAGTCCTAAGCTGTCATCCTCAGCTTTGCCTGGATGTCCTGTAGACATTTCGGGTGAACATATCTAACATAGTATTCATGTCTCCCTTCCCCAAACCTGCTCTAAGATCCATATTCCAGTTTCGGCTAGTGATGTCATTACTGGGCTACTCTTCCTCCTGTCTCTTCTTCCACTGAGCATCCAAATCTTAATCAAATCTGTCTCAGACAAAGTGTTTGCTTCCATTCCTAATGCCATGGTATAGTTCTGGCTCTCATTAACTTTTGTCAGGACTATTTCATTTCAGAAGCTTCCTCTTTTTGATGTATCTGTTGCCAGATTATTCTCCCATTATTGCACACTCCACATTATCTGAGATACTTAAAAAACAAAGACAACTCTGTTATTCCCCTATTTCAAACCTGCATTCATTCTCTTTTGTTTATACATTAAACACAAATTTGTAAGTTCAGAAAAATTTATTAGTTAGCAAATGCCCAATATTATTTTTTTTACCTGGAATGACCTTCCCCTTCTTTTTTCCTTCATCTAGCTGGTTTTGTTTTTTTTTTAAAGAGTTTTTTTTAATTTATTTGACAGACAGAGATCACAAGTAGACAGAGAGGCAGGCAGAAAGAGAGAGGGAAGCAGGCTTCCCGCTGAGCAGAGAGCCTGATGCGGGGATCGACCCCAGGACCCTGAGATCATGACCTGAGCCAAAGGCAGAGGCTTTAACCCACTGAGCCACCCTGGCGCCCCAGTTTTTTTTTTTAGTGGGGGCAAAGATGGAGACAGGGAAATGGAGAGAGAGAATTTAAAGCGAGCCCAACATAGGGGTGATCCCACAACCCTGAAATCATAAACTGAGCTGAAATCAAGAGTCAGACACAACTGACTGAAGTACCCAGGAGTTCCATCATCTAGCAGATTTTTAAAAAATAAAATTTGTTTACCTGAGACTATTTGAAGTCAATTTTTAAAATTGTTTTTCATTTTTTTGCAAACCTTTGGGGTAGAAAGTTTTAAAAATTCTATCAGCTTATCCTCAGAGTCAAAAGTATGGGCTTACAGTTTCAGAGCTGATAAAAAAAAATCATTCATAAGTCCAGTAGCGATGAAGACAAAGAGATCTTCCCCCAAGTATTTCTCTCTGAAAAAAATATGTCATCTTCATCCAATCCACAGAGGAAACACAAATAGGTTCCAATAAATTCTTATTCTGCCTGATGCCATGGCCAATACTTATTTGGAATACAAAAGACCATGAACCAGAAAAAAATATTACCACCGTGACTGAAATACTAATCAATGCTGTCTATGATTCAGAATAAATTAAAGGGAAGATCAGGTGTTAAATGTCCTGAAGCTGTTTTGAAAAATGTTGATGATTAAAGAATATATTTTAATTTTTATTATGGAAATTCCTAAACATAGAATTAGCATAAGAAGAATAGTATAAATGAATTTCCATTCACGATCAACCAGCTTCAACAGTTGACAACTTTGTCAGTTTTGTGTCATTTATCATCTACAATTTTATTTTCTGTAGTATTTTAAGGTAAATTGCAGTCATTATTACCTTTTATTTGTGAATGTTTCAGTTTGTAACTCTGAAATAAAAGACTATTATAAACTCAATAATAATTCATTAGATTATCTAACAAAATGAGTAATAATTCCTTAACTACTATCATTATTAAGACATTATATTTTATCCATATCAATTTACTATTAAACATTTAATAAATCCCAACTATCCCATCTTATCTCTTTTCATATTTCATATTTTATTTAGTTGGCATGTTTCTTCTTTTTTTTTTAAAGTAGGCTCTACACCCAGTGTGGAGTCCAATGTGAAGCTTGAACTCATAATCCTGAAATCAAGACCTGAGCTGAGATCAGAAGTCAGCCGCTTAACTGACTGAGCCACCCAGGTGCCCCCTCTTCTCCTGTTAGTATGTTTCTTCAGCATCTTTTAATCTATAACAATTCACCCAATCCCCTTTTTGTTTATATCACGTATTTGTTGAAGTGATAGGCCATTTAGCCCATAAAATTTGTCATATTCTGAAAACTCTTTACTTATTCTTTAAAACTGAACTCATATGTTTGCTCTGGGATGCTCTCACTGACTCTGAAAGACAGATTTTTCAACCTGTGAGCTCCTGTAGTACTAAGTGCATGGAATCATCAGGTTGTTGTACTGGCGTTTACATGTCTTTCTTTCCCAATAGACTATAAGGCCCTAGCACAGAAGCATTATTTTATTCATCTTTGTATTTCCACAGCTTAAAATCAAACATGACACACAAATGGTGCTTCATAACTTTTTTCTAAGTGAATGAGGAAATGAATAAAGAATAAAGAAGACAGGTCATACTTGGAGAAAGAAGTTGGCATGGAAATATGAACATAAGAAAAGGAGATAAAGGTAAAATTCAGTTAATCCTGTCCATTCCTTGTTAGGACGTATCATTTGTTTTTACACCAGACTGCCTAATTCTTATATAAAAATGATTTTAAAAAATCTACCATTTGTAAGACTTTATAATCCTGGGAGGTTTTTATTTTTTATAATTATTATTTTTTTTACTTTTTATTTTGAAATAATCATATTCATACAGGAAATGCAAAAATAGCACACTGAGTCCAAGGAGCTCTACATCCAGTTCCTTCCCTGTGACATCATATGGAACTGTTGTAAATATCAAAATAAGAAACACTGTTAATTATTATAGACCATATTCAGTTTTCTCCAATTTTTAATGAACTTATCATATTGGTGTATGTGTGTGTGTATAAATCTATGTAATTTGGTAGAATCCTAGTTTTGATGAAAGATTCACCTCCAAGTTTAAAATTATTTGAGTCATAAAATCACACAGAAAAAATAGTATTAGTTCTAGTTCAGATTTTGCTGCAATTGGTGCAGTTCAACTTCTGGTATACCTCCTCTGTTTCAAATATTTAACAATAAAATATAAAAAGAGAGAATCAAAAAAGTTACGGGTTCCCAAAATGAGTTAAGTATGTATAAAATCAGCAATAAGAAAGAAACAACAATGATGGATGAAGATGAAACCTCAGGCCTGCTAGTCTCTGGTGTGGAAGCAAGCAGTGGCTGACTGGAGATAAATGTGGATAAGAGCTTGCCGCAAACTACCAAAGACAAGCTCACTGAAGTTTCCCCTTTTTACATGTGTGGCTGAGGGCTTGTTGCCTGAAGATGTAGCTTCACAGGAAGCTCCCAGATGCTCTCGGGAGGTGAGAGAAAAAACACTCATCTTCATAATAGGAACTAACCAAGATGCTTGATCTGTGGGATCCTCACCCTCAGAGAGGGAGAGAACTGACATTCATTCTAAGACCTGATCTTCAACTGAAAGCCTAGGATAAGTGATGGAGGTAGGGACAAAGACTGCTGACCAAAGGCTGGACACGGAGAGGGAGAATCTAGGAGGAGAGAGAGAAAAACAAAAAATTCCCTCTCAAAATGAATTCACCAGTGAAAATTCTAGAATATGTGGATAACTTTATCTAAGAAAGATGGACAACAATAAATAAGAATATGATTTATTTCATATTCTTAAAAAACCTATGAGCCTAACAAAAGCTTCAAACCATGTACTTTAAAGATACTCAAAAAGGTCATTGAAAAAACATCTATTGAGGCTCAGCTGGGTGGCTCAGTTGGTTAAGCATCTGCCTTTGGCTCAGATCATGATCCTGGCGTCCTGGAATCAAGCCCCGTGTTGGGCTCCCTACTCAGCTAAGAACCTGCTTTTCCCTTTCCCTTTGCCCCTCACCACCACCTCCCACCCCTGTGCTCTTTCTTGCAAACAAACGGATATATAAAAAAAAGAAAAAAGATCAATTGAAAACGAAGAAAAATTTATAAAAAATAATCATTCAGAGATAAAAGGAAGAATAGCTAGATTAGGGATTTAAAAAAAGATTTTAAAAATTTAAAAGAAACTAGCCATTGAAATAACTATCAATAAATGAGATCATTTCTACGTTGGAAGAAGGCAAAAAAGGAAGGAAGAAAAGAGAAAGGAAGAGAGAGCGAAAGAAAATTTAGACACATATAGGATAGAACGAAGGCTCTAAAAAACATCTGGTTGTGGTTCTAGAAAAAGAGATTAGAGTGAATAAGAAATAAGTAATTTTTAAGAGATACAAGGAATACTTACAGGACTGAAGAAAAATGAGTTGTCACATCAAAATTCTACTGTAAGTATTGACCAAAGTAAATAAAAATAAATAAAGACTCCCACAGACTGAAGATAAAGAATCTTAACAGCTATCAGAAGGAAAGTGAAAAATTACCTACAAAGTAATTACACTTACAGGAGATCTCTTATTACCAAATATTGATAGCAGAGCCAGTGAAAAATAGCTTAAAATTAAAAAAAAAAAATTTGCTGACCAGATCTTTAAAACTTTATATTTAAATATTTTGAGCATATCCAAAGTAGAATCAATCTAAAATTGTTTATTCAGCTAAACAGGCATATAAAAATGAGCATGAAGAAAAATATTTTTGAACATTGAAGGACCAAGGAAATTCACCACCCAAGACCCTCACCTCATACACAAAACAACTATTAAAGGCAGTGCTTCAGCAAGAAAAGGAATGAACTTGGAGAGAAGAGGTAACTTTCAAGGAAAGGTTATGAACACAGAAAGGATATGTCAATAATTTTAAACAACTATTAATAATGTAAAACAGACCAACCAAGGGGCACCTGGGTGGTTCAGTCAGTTAAGTGTCAGGCTCTTGATTTCAGCTCAGGTCAGGATCTCAGGGTCCTGAATCTCACTCCATATTGCGCATGGAGACTGCTTAAAATTCTCTCTCACCCTCTCCCTCTGCCCCTTTCCCTGCACTGTGCACACATGCACAGTGCTCACTTGCTTGCTTGCTCTCTCTTGAAAAAAAAAAAGGCCAACCAAAACTCGTGTGTATAACTGAAACAGGTAAAACAAAAACGCTTGGAAATAACAAGTTGGAGGACACTCATTGTGTGGTTAAAGCTGTGGCATGGTCTTATTCAAGGAGGAGAATATACATAATGACTAAATTTAGACTGTTAAAAAATACATATTCAATATATATCTTAAAAATTGACGGTAACAAAAGGCATGTAGGTTGGAAAGGAAAAAAATTAAGACTGTTCTCTTTTGCATATTACATAATTGCATGTACTAATAATGAACACATAGAAATCAAAATTTGAAGATATAATGCCTTTACTCCAAAAGAAAATTAACACTTAAATATAAACTTAAAACATGCATAGGGATCTGTATGCTGCAAATTATACAATGCTGAGAAAAGAAATCAAAGCAGCTCTAAATAAGTGATGAGACAAACTATGTTCATACAGACATGCCACTGGAAGACCCAGCAAAGAAAGATATAATTTCTCTGCAAATTGATCTATAGATTTAAGGCTATTCTTACCAAGATCCTACCAATGATTCTGCAGACATAGACAAACCTACTCTAAAAATTATACAGAAATGCACAGGCCCCAGAATAGGTAAAATAATCCTGGAAAAGAATAAGGTGGGAAAAATCACTCTACCTTATATTAAGTTCTTCTGTGTAGCTATAATAGTTAAGACAGTGTAGTATTGATGGAGAGATTGATACAGAAGTTAGTGGAACAGGGTAGAAAATCCAGAAAAAGAGTCACACAACTATGCCCAACTGATTTTTTCACAAAGATGCTAAAGCGGTTCAAAGAGGAAGACAGCCTTTGTTCAGATGGTGCTGGAGCTATTGGACATAGGAAGAGAATCTACTTTATCCAAAAATTAACTCAACATGGATTATAGACTCTAATATAATATACAACTATAACTTTTAGAAAAAAAGCAGGGAAAAAGCCTTTGGGGTCTGTGGCTAGGCAAGAACTTCTTAGACTTGACACTAAATGTACAATCCATGAAAGGAAAATTGATAAATTGGACCTCATGAATATTAAAAGCTCTGTTCTGTGAAATGATAATGTTCCAGACTGGCAGAAAATATTTGCAAGCCATATATTCAACAAAGAAGCAGTATTATAATATATAAAGAACTGTCGAACTTCAACAGTAAAAAAGCAAACAATCTGATTAAAAAGGAGCAAAAGACATGAACAGACAATTTACTCAAGATATATGGATGGCAAATATGCACATGCAAGATTAGTCAACATCATTAGTTATTATATATGTATATATAATGAAATAAAATTACAGGTGAGATCTCATTACGTATCTGTAAGAATGGCTAGCATAAAAAAAGTGACAACTCTAAATGCTGGTGAGGATATAGAGAAACTAGATCCCATAGACATTGTTGATGGGAGTGTACAATGATACAGCCACTCTGGAAAAGTTTGCTAGTTCCATTTAAAATGATGTATGCAAACTAACAATTATACCCTTGAGCATTTATCTCAGAGAAATGAAAACATGTTTATATAAAAACCTGTACAGGGGCGCCTGGGTGGCTCAGTGGGTTAAGCCTCTGCCTTCGGCTCAGGTCATGATCTCAGGGTCCTGGGATCGAGCCCCGCATCAGGCTCTCTGCTCTGCACGGAGCCTGCTTCTTCCTCTCTCTCTGCCTGCCTCTCTGCCTGCTTGTGATCTCACTCTCTCTGTCAAACAAATTAATGAAATATTAAAAAAAAAACCTGTACACAAATGTTCATAACCACTTTATTTGTAATAGTCCCAAACCACAAACAGTTCAGACATCTTCCCACAGGCAAATGGTTAAATAGACTGTGGTATACCCTTATCAAAGAACACTATCAGAATGATTGTTATAACCAACCACTTGGATGAATTTAGAGGAAATTATCCCCTGTGAAAAAGAGCCAATAACAAACTTCTACGTACTCATTTACATAACATTTTTAGAATAACAATAGAGAATAGAGTAGTGACAACCAGAGATCAGGGATGAGGTGAAGGAGATAGGCAGAAGAGGGAAGGAGTGTGAGTTGTACCAGAAAGAATCCTTGTGCTGAAATTGTTCTGTACCTTGACTTTAACAACGTCAATAGCCAGGTTGTGATATATTGTATTATAGGTTTTCAAGATATGGTTACCGTTGGGGGAAACTAGGTAAGGTTATACAGGCTTCCTCACAAAGAGAGAAAATTCTTACAACTGTGCATAATCTATATTTAAAATATTTAATAAATATCTGTATTAGCTACATATGTTATATAATAAATAAAATATTTAAAATAAAAGGTCTAATTTTTTAAAAAAAATTATTTGACACAGAAAGAGAGAGATCACAAGTAGGTAGAGAGGCAGACAGAGAGAGAGGGGAAAGCAGGCTCCCCACTGAGCAGAGAACCTGATGTGGGGCTAGATCCCAGGACCCTGAGACCATGACCTAAGCTGAAGGCAGAGGCTTAACCCTCTGAGACCCCAAAGTCTAATTTTTAAAAAAGTAAAAACAACAGCAACAACAAAAACCCCAAGGGTAATCGTTAATGGAAGAAAACATTTGTGTTATTTCCAAGTGAGCAGCAAATACATAGCTACATACATACATAGGTATGTGCACACATACATAAGACCAAGAATATTTGAAATGATCAATTGAACAGAAGTTAAGAAAGGAGAAAAAAGAAAGCAAAAATAAGTATCGACCTATCTACATACATACATATATGCCTATGGGCATACACACATACTGTGGTGAATAAAAACATAAAATAAAAAGATCAAAGTTTGTCTAATAAATAAGAACGTATTGAACTCACATGTTAAAAGACAGACATATCCTTCAGGTTTAACATTTTGTAAATGAGAAATCTGAAGCCCATGGAGCCTACATGACTTGTGGATGTTCTCAGAGCAAATTGGATACCAGAGCCAGAGTGAAACACTGTCCCCCTAATTCCCATGCTTGCATGCTATAAATAAAAAAATTTTTACCCCAGAAATGACCTACTCCACCAAATATATCCCATTAGACTTGCTGGTGTGCCTTGCGATATCCTCAAATCATAAAAGAAGTGAAATGTGCCTGAAAACTGAATTACATTTTTCTCCAGAGTGAAGACTCTTCTGTATTTCAAAGGTCATTTATTTTTCAATTTTGCCATTTTTCAATTTCTCAACATGTGGCTCAGGGAACCTACCCTGAATCTAAAACTCGTGAGCATGATTACTCAAGCAAGCAGCTGAGTTCCTGCCTTTTAGCTCTCGAAAACAGATTTTCTTCCCCCTCCCTTAGGGCCAGGTTGGGGGTTTTTGATCTTTGAGTTTAGGTGGCTGACTTCCACCTTGGGCCCCATGAGGAAGACAAAATCATAAATTATGTGATCGTTAAATAAGAGTGACCAAGGGCTCTGTATCTTAATTCATATTATTTCATTTCTTTTCACCATCATAAAAATAAGTGCAAGGATACAAAGTAATATTATTAATTCCAGAGGCAACTATACCAGTTTTGAATGAGAAGATGTTTGCATTCACCAATGCCATCTCTTAGTTGTGTAAAGCCAGAGTAAATTATTTGGCCACGTAGACTTTGGTTTCTTCATCTATAAAATGTGGAGCTATTAAAATTTCCTGATTATGAGCCTCAGTGAGATGAGAAAGCCTCTGGCCTTCAAAGGTGATTTAAATTTGAATTTAAAAGAATTTGAATTATTTTGAAAAGACTTAAATGTAGCAGGGCTGGAACTATTTAATTACTCTAAAATTGTTTTTCCCTGAAAATCTCAAGTATTTTCTTCACACATCCATGTTTCTGGGAATGCTTCCCCAACTAGTGTGATTACTAACATCAGACAGTTACAGTAGAGGCCAGAAGACAAAGTACTGAGATAATAGCTGCCGAGTCAGAGTAAGTGTTCAGCCAAACCACTAAACAGAATGAAGCTGACAAGTCTCCAAAGAAGACCTACCAATGGCTAGCAGACACATGAAAAAATGTTCATCATCATTAGCCATGAGGGAGATTCAAATCAAAACCACACTGAGATACCACCTTACACCAGTAAGAATGGCCAAAATTAATAGGACAGGAAACAACAAGTGTTGGAGAGGATGTGGAGAAAGAGGAATCCTCTTACACTGTTGGTGGGAATGCAAGCTGGTGCAGCCACTTTGGAAAACAGTGTGGAGATTCCTCAAAAAATTAAAAATAGAGCTACCTTATGACCTTGCAATTGCACTATCGGGTATTTACCCCGAATATACTGATGTAGTGAAAAGAAGGACCATATATACCCAATGTTCATAGCAGCAAGTCCACAATTGCCAAACGGTGGAAAGAACCAAGATGTCCCTCAACAGATGAATGGATAAAGAAGATGTGGTCCATATTTACAATGGAATATTATGCCTCTCCATCAGAAAGGATGAATACCCAACTTTTGTATCAACATGGACGGGACTGGAGGAGATTATGCTGAGTGAAATAAGTCAAGCAGAGAAAGTCAATTATCATATGGTTTCACTTACTTGTGGAGCATAAGGAATAAAATGGAGAATTAGGAGAAAGAAAGGAAAAGTGAATTGGGGGAAATCAGAAGGGGAGACGAACCATGAAAGACTGAGGACTCTGAGAAACAAAGAAAGTTTTGGAGCGGTGGGGCGGGGGTGGGTGAGCCTGGTGGTAGGTATTAAGAAGGGCATATACTGCATGGATCACTGGGTGTGGTACATAAACAATGAATCTTGGAACACTGAAAAAATAAAATTAAATTTTAAAAAAATAAGATAAGCAGAACAAATGAAATAATATTAAAAAAGAAGAAGAAGAAGAAGAAGAATGAAGCTCCGATAAAGACATACAAACCAACAAAGCCAGATTTACTGTTCACCACACTTCCCGAATAGGGTGAATGAAGCCAGCAAAGGGAGTGATATGTGAGGGGCAACAGTGACCCAAGAAATAGATAAGCCTGTGGAAATATCAAACGGCTGCTATAAGAGTGTAAGAGTAATACTAGTTGTGGTCCTTAGAAATAAGGCAGACCCAAAACACGAGACCAAATGAGAGAGGGATGATGGAAATCAAAATGTACAGGACTTTATGTCCTTAGTGTCTTCAAAAGGAAGATGATAATATAAGTTATAATATAATGTATCACACACCCACTTCATAGAGAAGTGGGTGTGTGATACATTAAGGGTAACCATGGAAAGACCAGAAATCGATGTACAACTGTAACTGGCAGAAGAGAAATGAAGAGAATAGAGGATATTGATGACACTCACGGAAAAAGGAAAGAAGATAAGAAGCAAGGACAAAGCATGGTAAACAGAAGAAACAAAATAAGAAATATAAAAAAATCTATAATCTATACATTAAGTAATTTCATATCCAATAGTTAGATAAGAATATGAGAGGTAAGATATTCATCAACCTTAGGGTAATGGCTACCTCTGAGGAAGGACGGAGAAGGCTGTTGTTTTAGTGATAGCCGTAAAGTGTTAATCTAACTTCCTGAGGTGATGACTTCATACAGTATACAGATACTGAATCACTATGTTGTGTACCTGAAATGAATACAATATAGTATGTCTATTATTCTCTGATAAAAAATGTGTGAAACAAAAATGGCAAATGTTAATATTTGTTCAATTTGGGTACAAGAATATCTATTATATTATTTTCTATTAATTTGAAATATAGGGCAATAAAAAATCTATAAATTATATTTGTTCACATGGGCATATGTGGACGGGTCAACCAAAGAAAATCTATCCTTTGTTATAAAAAAAAAGTTTAATAAACAAAATACCAGTTTATAATACAGTGAAAGCATAATATGTGATTTGGGGAAAGTTCTAGTGATGGTTTTGGATAAGGTAATCAGTGTGCCATTCGCCTGTCAACTATCCTCCATTCTGCACCATTCCCTCCATCCTCCATACAAATAAATAGATTTTGATGGAACCCTTGGTTTAATTAACATGTCTCCAAATTTCTTCAAAGTGCCTGTTATTAAATTTACCTATGACCAAGACGTCTATTACATTGATTCTCACCGTTTGTTATCTGTAAACTGCATGTTCCTGAACTTTGGGTAGACAAGAGGATTCTGTATTTAAGTTACAGGGTCTGGCAAATCACATAAGTAAATAAATAAAATCTTGGAAAAAAAGAAAAGGCATCTGTAGGACCATATTCCCTTTGAAGTCACTAGGGAAGGTTCTGTTCCAGGCCTTTCTCCTCCTGTCTTCTGTGTTTCTTTGCCTTGAGGCCTTTTAACTCCATTTTTCACATGACGTTTTCCTGTGTCCAGCTCTGTCTCCAAGTTCTCACCTTTTATAATAGCAGCAGTGACATGGACTAGAGGCCCACACCATTCCAGTTTGATCTCCTTATCTAATTACATTGCATGATCCTGTTTCCCAAAGAAGGCCATATTCTGAGGTACTGCTGGTTAAGACTTCAAAGCATGAAGTTTTGGAGGACACAATTCAACCCATAACACTATGGTTTTTAGAACTTAAGGAGACACCGTTGGTCATTTTGAAATTTTTTTGTTCATTCCTTTGTTCATTTTTTCATTTAACTGATATTTGTTGAAAGCTCAGCAAACGTGAGACAGACATTCTGTCAGGCATTAGAAGAAACAAGGAATGAGATCACAGTCAGGAGACACCCGTGTACAGTAGAAGAGATCCTTCATTAAAAGTTTAAAAAGGATGACCCATTTTCCCCAAGACTGTTTTTTTCTTGTTAAACTGGTCATCATCTGCCAGATTTTGATAAAATCCTTGGTCTAATTAACATGTATCCAAATTTCTTTAAAGTGCCTGTTATCGGAGCGCCTGGGTGGCTCAGTGGGTTAAGCCTCTGCCTTCAGCTCAGGTCATGATCTCAGTGTCTTGGGATCAAGCCCCACATCCGGCTCTCTGTTTGGCAGGGAGCCTGCTTCCTCCTCTCTCTCTCTGCCTGCCTCTCGGCCTACTGGTCATCTTTCTGTCAAATAAATAAATAAAAATCTTAAAAAAAAAAATAAAGTGCCTGTTATCAAATTTACCTATGACCAAGATGTCTATTACTTGATTCTCAACATTTGTTATTTGTAAACTGCATTTTCCTGAACTTTGGGTAGACAAGAGGATTCTGTATTTAAGGTACAGTGTCTGGCAAATCACATGACTGTGCTATTACTTAGCTATGAAAGTGATTTTTGATACAGAAAACAAAAACAAAAACAAAAACAAACCCAAAACGTGTGGGGTGCCTGGGTGGCTTAGTCGTTAAGTGTCTGCCTTCGGTCTGATCCGGTCCTGATCCCAGTGTTCTGCGATGGAGGCCTGCATCAACTCCCTGCTCAGCAGGAAGCCTGCTTCTCCCTCTCCCTCAGCCCCTACCCGGCTTGTGTTCCCTCTCTCACCATTTGTCTCTCTTAAGTGAATAAATAAAATCTAGAAAGAAAGAAGGAAAGAAAGAAAGAAAGACAGAAAGAAAGAAATCATGAGAAAAGAGCATTCAGCTTCCTGAAGAGGGATCTTTGTCTGAAACAAAACATTCTGCCTTTTCCAGAGAATCAATTAAAGAGCGAGTCAATGAAAACACAGAAGAAACAACAGGCAGAGGATATTTTCCTCCAAGTTCTTCTACATCACAGAGGCACTTTCAGTCTCTAAAAATTGCTCTGGAGAGCACTCCATGCTCTCCTTGAACAACCCCAAGTGACCTTAGAAACTCTTGCTTTGCTGGGAGACTAGTGTGTGACAGTAAAATCCCACAGAAGTGTTAATGGCATGCTTCCAGAATGACAGCCTCTTCACCACAATGGTTTTCAATTCTTGTTAGGTTCACTGTGTGTGTGTGTGTGTGTGTGTGTGTATGCGCGCGTGCACGTCGCACACACGCGTGTCTGTGTGTGTTTGAAATAAAAACCAATTTTCTCTTATCGTAAAAATTATACTTCCTTTCTACTAAATGCAATGGCACAGTGCTCAGGAACTTGAATATACTTGTTCCTCTGCCTGGTACAAGATAGGCTGGGCCTGGGGTCTCTGGCTGGGCTAATCCCTTGAGATTTAAGTAGTAAGAGAAAATACTCTGTCAGCCCAGACCTCTGGACACATTTAGACATCAGTGGCCTATGTGTGTGGAATTCAGGTTGCTGCCTGCACTTAGGTTAGTGCTGAGTATCACATGTGTATTTGCACAGCATAATCATCTAGTCAAACACAGCAGCTGTGTCCACTTTGCAGAGACGAAAGGCAGTATCTGTCATCCACCGTGAACTTGAACATCACCAGTCACATCTAATGTGCTGAGCCCCAAACTAAAGGTGGAGAATTCAAGATGGTCATGCTATTGCCCAAACTGATATACATTTTGAAATTGTCTCTGATCTGGGTATTTGGTGGACTTACAAGGAATCGTGAGGGTCAGGGTTAGCTCATTTTTAAACATACATATGCACACACGCAGGTGTATATTGTATATGTTTACATAAATATATATGTATATAAATTTATACATATATAGATTTAAAAATGCAATTAATAAAAGATATTTCAACCAGAAGCAGCATTTACTGATGTAGTTAAAATGAATTCATACAATATTGATTTTCTGGGTCTAAAGATATTTTCGGTGACTAATATTTACATGGGGTGGAATGACTAATATACCCTGAATCTATCTTTTTGAACATTTACAATGTTTCAAGCTACTACCTACATTATCTAATTAAATTTTTTGAAAATGAAGCGTTGATAAGTTATTAGTTTCCTTTTAATTGCACTTTAGAGTTGAAAAAAACTTAAATCTTAGAGAAGTTAAGGTTCTATAGCTAGTGAATTCTGGCACACAGATCCAAATTTAAGGCCACCTAATTCTAAAATAGGTAGTTGCCTTTTCTACTACATAACACTGCTTTAAAATCTCTGCTTAGGGGTGCTTGGGTGGCTCAGTTGGTTGACCATCTGCCTTTGACTGGGGTTATGGTCCTGGGCTCCTGGGATCCAGCCCCACGTCAAGCCCTTAGTCGGGGTCCCTGCTCATTGGAAGCCTGCTTCTCCCTCTCCCTCTGCTTGTGCTCTCTCTCTTTCTTAAGTAAATAAATAAAATCTTTTAAAAAATGAAATAAAACCTCTGTTTATAAGACTTTTCAACACAAGGTTCACAAATACCCAAAAGGTATGTGGATGGAGTTCAGGGGCCCGTGAACCGGGAGGGAAACATTTCATCTTCTTTTTTACCAAACTCGAACTGAATTTTAGAATTTACTTCAATTACAAATATTAGCAACAAACTTTGGGGCGCCTGGGTGGCTCAGTGGGTTGAGCCGCTGCCTTCGGCTCGGGTCATGATCTCGGGGTCCTGGGATCGAGTCCCGCGTCGGGCTCTCTGCTCAGTGGGGAGCCTGCTTCCCTCTCTCTCTGCCTGCCTCTCTGACTACTTGTGATTTCTCTCTGCCAAATAAATAAAATCTTAAAAAAAAAAAAAAGCAACAAACTTTAGAAGTCTTGTTTTTGTTTGGTTGTACTCTTATGAGGCAGGGAAAGAATGGGAATAAGTTTTGAATATCAGACAGGGAACAGCAAGAGGGTGACCTCCGAGGTGACAGGAATCCAGGTTATACATATGTGTAGACTCTAAATAAGTGGGGCTCACCCAGTTCTGAGAATCAGAATTAACTTTAGAGTCTGTCAAATACACAAATTCCTGGGAGTGCCTGGGTGGCTCAGTTAGTTAAGCTTCTGATTCTTGATTTCAGCTCAGGTTAGGATCTCAAGGTTTTGGGATTGAGCCCCATGTGGGGCTCCACACTGGACATGGAGCCTGCTTAGGATTCTCTCTTTCTCTTTCCCTTGACCCAACAACTCCCCCCGTCAACTTGTGTGTGTGTGTTCTCGAAAAAAACAAAAATAAAAAAAAAATAACATTTCGAAATATACAAATTCCTCAAACTTGCTCTCCAAGAATTTTGACATCGCTGGTCTTGAGGTAAGTTCTGGTCATCTGCACTGTGACATAAACACAGAAAGTACACAAGCAGTGCTCCGAAGAGTGTGGATGAATGGATGGATGGATGTCTGCATAATTAATGCACAGAAGGAAAAACAGTGAAAGGAGCAGCAGG
The DNA here is from genome assembly GCF_009829155.1 of Mustela erminea. Classification (NCBI taxonomy): domain Eukaryota; kingdom Metazoa; phylum Chordata; class Mammalia; order Carnivora; family Mustelidae; genus Mustela; species Mustela erminea. Next base: position 15,291,893 of record NC_045629.1, on the reverse strand, counting down.
ACCAAGAGACAGTGATATTACTGGCCCCAGCTACATGTCCTCAAGGTCACACTGGCTTTCTCCATCTCTCCCTCCGCAGTTCCTATTTTGGGGACCTGCCCAACATAGGGTGTTTCCACCCAGCTGGACTGCTTTTTAGCTCTGGGAGACAAATTATATATAGTACCTTAGAGATACAGGCAACTATCAAGAAGTCTCCCATCACTGGTCACCCTCCTCAAAAAAAAAAAAAAAAAAAAAAAAGTAAGACATGAAGGGGAAAGAAGCCAAGCCTAATATTAAAAAACAAAAAAACAAAACAGCCCTCCAGTTGTCCTGCTCACGACCTTTCAATTTCCCTTCCCAATGCCTCACCTCAACAAACACCTTAACAGAGAGAACAGCATTTTAGGTAGATTTGGTGAGGGAGGAGGGCTATGGATTTTCCCGGAGAGTAGCTTGAGGACTCTGTTCTAAGTACCATTCCTGAGCTCCATTTTTGCCTGATGGCATTTTATTTATTAAGAGCATTTATTAGTGACAGTTGAATGGATTTTTCTTGTACTTATATACCACATAGGAAGTGAAAAAGGAATTTTCTATGACATTTGTCTCATGCTCTATTTGATATTTATTGGAGCCAGACTAGAATCTACACATGTTAAAAATAATCACCTCATTATGAGGCCATTTATTGCCAGTCAAGCCACCTTACTTCCTGTGGAGAAATACTGTGCTATGTGCATGAAGGCTACTAATGGCGGCAAAAAAAAAAAGACATAAGGTATGATGAGAAGGGACTAAAGTGTTGCCAGCACTGCAGTCCACTTGTTTTCCTAGTAGCTACTGGCATTGTCGGAAAGGTGTTTTATTCTAAAAAACCAAAAAGCAGATATTCAAGTATGTCTAATACGGGGAAGTAGAAAAGGGATGGCTGTCAGCCATCGCTTATACACTCAAAAGGATTTAGTTAATATAACAGGGCATCGTGCTGCTGCTTCTTAATTAGTGACTTTTTTCCCCTCCCTTGGGCCTAAACTCTAGTAATGCCAGGTAATTATTTAACACCCAAATCTCAAGAATGATGAAGATGATGGATATTCTGGGTAATCTTAGGGTGCACTCTTAGATATTCTTGAAGTTGAAGGCAAAATGTGACAGAGAGTTGGTCTTCTTGGACCTCAGGAGCCGAGTCAGGGGTTCTCACCCCAACCTCCCTGGATGAGGTCAGTACCCTCCTCTGGGGAAATATCCCCACCCACACCTCCTTCCACTGAGCAGCCATGTACTTCCTGTAGTCACAGATAATTGACTTGGAGAGGGTTATGGATTCACAAAGTGACAGCTGGCTAATAACACCTGTGACCTACAGCCTAACACCAGAAGATGAGCTATTAGTTTCAGGTGTACAATATAGTGATTCAACAATTCTATACATTACTCAGAGCTCATCAAGGTAAGTACTTTTCATTCCCTTCACCTCTTTCATCTACCCCCCCACCCACCTCCTTTCTGGTGGCAACCAACATTTTGTTCTCTTTAAAGAGTCTGGTTTTTTGTTTGTCTCTTTTTCTTTGTTTGTTTGTTTTGTTACTTAAACTCCACATATGAATAATCTCATATGGTATTTGTGTTTCTCTGACTGACTTATTTCACTTAGCATTATACCCTCTAGTTCCATTCATGCTGTTGCAAATGGCGAGATTTCATTCTTTTTATGGCTGAGTAATATTCCATTGTGTGTGTGTGTGTGTGTGTGTGTGTGTGTGTGTGTACACACCACATCTTCTTTATCCGTTCTTCTTTTGATGGGCAGTTGGATTGCTTCCATAGCTTAGCTATTATAAAGAATGCTTCAGTAAACATAGGGGTGCAGACATCTGTTCATCTTTTAGACATTTTAAATGCTAGTTCATCTGTGAAACTTTCCTTGATTTCACCAGATTCAGTAGATCCCTTCTTCATCCCACTCTTCCTTCATACCTGGTACTTTATAATAGCAAGTCCCACACTACACTCCTCTTACCTGCTAAAAGTCTGTCTAAAAGGCTACCTCAAAGGCCATGAGGTCCTTTAAAGCAAGGACCACCTATTTTCTTTCCATCTCTGACACAATCCAATACTTGGTAAATGTGTCATTTTAATTTTTTACTCTAAGACAACTGGAATTTTGAAAGATGATTCTAAACAACTAAAAAATCCAAAAATCAAAAGGAACTCATTGTGTCTAGCCTCACATGTATCATACTCTACCACTTATATGCAGAATGAAATAAGCTTGGAAAAAAGAACCAAATACCAATATTTTAGGCTCTAGATACATTTATCCAATATTTCCACCCAAATAATTATTAAACATGCTACTTCAGTTATAAGGAAGAAAATAAATTATCTGGCTTTTGGAATAACAACTCAGTTTCCTTGTAATGTATCCTTCTTTCATCAGGAGTTTGAAAATAATTTAAATTAACCTGCTAATTTATGCTGAAATCTATTGAAAATATTGGTTTGGATGAATTGTTTGGGTAAAGCAGAGACATAATTTTTTTTTTAATTAAGTAGAGAAGTTAATGATCAGACTTGCATTTAGAAACATGGAGAATAGCCTAAAGAGGAAGAAACTATATGCAGGAAGACCAGTTGAGGAATGATTCAGAGTCAAAATTAAGTTAGTGGCTGTAGAGATGAAGAAGGAAAAAGAGGGAGAGATATTTAGGAGTATTCATAGTAAAGCCACTAAATTTTCATATACATACGTCAATATAGCCAATGATACTTACTTGCAAAGCCTTTTGGTAAGATTATGCTATGAATTTTTCTGGGATCCGCGTTCCAAATATGGACAACAGTTTTCTCATGACCAGGATTGTATGAATGAAAGGTGAAATATCTAAGTAGAATGAGCTAATTCTCACACATGAGGAACGGCCATTTACACTGTTGGGAGTACTCCATTAAGGAAGATGTCATAATTTCCACTGCAATGTCTAGGGAACTGGGGATATACAGAGCGTACAAAGAATTACTCCTTTGGATAAAGTTTTCTCTATTTTGTAGAAAGTTAGACATTCATGTTTGGCTCATAAACAACATAACTAGAATAAATCAGGGTATATGTAGAGTTCATTCTAAGGGACCCAGGACATGTAATATATCAGTCCACACACTGAGGAATTTTTTCTTCTAGCCCTTGAGGTAGAGAGTCAAAGCAAATTCAACAATATTTAAGTAACATGGAGGATTATGATTCTCAAAACATCCTAAGTTGTTGGTTAGTATGTTTGAGAAACCCTCATAATGACACAATTTTAAATTTTTGTTCAAATTGTGGACTGATTCTCAATTCAGTACCAAGTGATTTGCAAAATTACCCACCTACTTGCTCAGCATAGAAAATTTGCTATCATGATTGATTCCTTTCTTTTTTCTTCCCTACATCCAAACAAACATTAAGATCTATTCATCTTACACTCTATGTGGTCTTTCCATCCCCACTGCAGTGTGGAAGAATATAAAAATAGCTACCACACTTCACAGCTCCTTTCATTAAGAGGTGGAAGTCTATTTCACCATCCCTTGGATCTAAATGGGTTTTGTGACTCACTTTGACCAACAGAATCCTGCAGAAGTGAGGTTTGAGGAACTCCAGAACTGGGGCTCAAGAGACCATTCAGCTTTTGCTAGCATGGTCTTGGAGCCATGTGATTCTTGAGAAAAGACATCCCATTTAACCCTCAAAGTAACATAATAATATAATTATAATTATGTAATAGTAGGTGTATCCCAGTAGTGTATCCCCACTGTAAAGTTGAGGAACGGGGAGCAAACAGTGGCTAAGTAATTTGGCTGAGATTGTAGAATTAATTATTGGTAATATAAGCTCATCATTGTGTAGGATTTAAACCCAGGCATTCTGACTCTAGAACTTAGGCTCTTAGCCACCACACAGGCAGAGATAACTGGTCTGGTTAACCAGGGACAGGTAGAATCTTCTTGCTATTGGTGACAAGAGGAGTATGCACCCATCATTTTAGGTAACATTGTCAGACTTGCAATTACTTGTTCAAAAGTATTTCTTTCTTATTAGTTTGTAAGCATAATGAGAGCAGGACCATGTCTGTCTTGCTCTCTGTCTATCTCCAAAAAGATATCAGACACAACAGGTGTTTAAGAGGGGAAAATATTATTTCCCTTCTAGAATTCCTTCATTAGAATTCTGAATCTTCAAATTCGTAAGTAGAGCTTGAGCTTCCCCTTCAACTGTCAATAGAAATGTAATGGGCTACCCCCCAGCCCCCCACACATCTCAGAGGCAATGAACCCATCCCTCAGTGCCTACTAGCAGTCATTTTTTTTTTAAAAGATTTATTTATTTATTTATTTATTTGAGAGAGAGACAGAGAGAGAGAGAGCAAGCATGAGCAGGGGGAGGACCAGAAGGAGAAGCAAACTCCCTGTTGAGCGTATAGCCCAGTGCAGGGCTCAAGGTGGGGCTTAATCCCAAGACCCTGAGATCATGATCTGAGCCAAAGTCAGATGTTTAAGATTAACCAACTGAACCATCCAGACACCCCTTCTGGTGCTCATTATAACACCAACACAGCAAGAGAAGCAAGTGTTGTATTGATGTGCAGTTTTGAGAAGGCATCATAACTTTTTCGAAAAAGAAGATGGTAGTATTTATTCATCGTTTTCCTCTTTTTTTCTGGCTGCAAAGTTCATAATTAATTATTATATTTAGTCATTACAGTTTTATACCTTTTTTAAAAAAGAAGAGGATGGTAGTATTTATGCATTGAGGTTTCCTTTTTGTTTTAGTCACAAAGAAAGTTCGCAATTAAGCATCCTACTTATTTATTGTAGATTTTCTCAGCCAGCAGATTTTGAGCTCTTTCTCTTCTTTCCTCTTTTATTTTTGATTATTTTCTTTGTTTTATCAATAGCTGTTTTGGTCTTTTTATTTTGGGGCTTTTATTATTTACTGCCTAAATCTTTCAGGGAGTAGACAGGATATGAAAAGATCTATAAAATGATAAGCGATATATTTTTATTTTTGGTTATTGGACACACACAGCATACAGAACTGGAAACAGAATAGATTTATTACTTAAGCGATGCCACACCTTTTGAAGAAAAAATCAGTTTCTTTCTTCCAAGCCACAGTGGAAGAATAACAGTACATATCACACACAGATACAGAATCATCTCAAGGAAAGCGTGTTTTCTTCCCTGTTCTTTCTTCTTTTGTTCTTGTGGTTAGTCTATTCAGAAAGAATTGAGCCTTATTCCCAACCATTCAAGGTTAAGTCTGTTAATCCATGAGTTCTGTTATTGTCCTGCTTCAGGTCAGAGTAGAGAGCAGCTGTGGGTTTGATCGCTCCCCCACTGAAGCAGATGCTCACAAGTGCCCCCCAGGAGCACGCCTCCGACAACTGCAACCGCCCTGTTCCCATGTGCCATGCTCAGCCTAGCCTCCAACATATTAAGGAGTAACCAAATCATCAGGGTTTCATACTTCACTGGCACTGCGCAGGTTGCGAACCCTTTTCAAAGGGTAAAAGCTTATGCTGCTTTCTTTAGTTCAGCAATAAATATTTATAGGATTACCAGCCCATTGTAAATGGGATAACCAAATGCATTCTAATGCAAAGCTCCTGGCTGCTTATCTAGCTGTTTGACAGAATGCAATTACACAACCAATTCTCTTTTTTGTGCCCTTCTGTTACTGCTCCCTGGATCACCAATGGTAGACCCTCAGTAGCTATTTTTTGTAACTTTTCCAAGCATTCTCTGTTAACAAGGCTAGATATGTCAGCTATCCCTCTAAGTACTGGGATAAACATTCTGCTAATGTCCTGATATAGAAATGATTTTTTTTTCTTTTGCTAACAGAAAATCTCACTTAAAATCATCTACAGCTAATTATGGCTTCGTTTCCAGTGCCTTCGATGATCTATGTACAATGATATTTCATGTAATACTTACCACGTTGCTCATAGGAGTTCTATACATCTTGTGAATCTTGAGCGAATTTATTTTTATGAGCATGCTGTTCTTGTGACATCATTACCAGCTAAAACTTATTGAATGCATATTATGTGCCAAACACTGTGCTTAGCTCCTCACAGGTATAACCTCCACGCCTTGCAATAACCCAATAAAAAAGAAAAAGACACCATTACTATCTTTACTTTACAGATAGAGGAGTAGAACTTCTACGTTTACCCAGACTATGGTAGTACTAGAATTTCAATCCAAGTAGGTGTCTCTCTACCACAGATGAAAAACTGATGTAATGAGGATTGAACTGGTTCTCATAGGATCCAGAAGCCAAGACTATGTACCTTGAAATAAGTAACTCCATATGCATTCTTCTATATGAGAACATGAGTAGTAAAGCAGGACTCAGCTGTTCTCTGTAATTGTATTTGACACCACCTGTCCTGGGAAGTAGGTGGCAACCTCCTGGGAGTATCAGGATGAGCCAGGGTTTTACTGCAAAATTCTAATCACATCCTAGGTACCGCATCCCGCAGATACACAACTGGACGGTATTTAAAATAATTATGCTGGTGGGATAAAAACAATTCAGTACTACACTATTAAATGTGATTGTTCTTCATTTATTTATTCCAAAAACATTTATTTATAATAACAGGAAGTTTTGATTATGATTTTCATGTCTAGTGTAAGCAGCTCTGCAAAAGTACTTGACTTTATAGCATCTATCTCTATTCCCTGTGTATACATTTGGAGAGACTAAAGTTTCTCTAGTGAGTTTGAAGCATTTGAATTCAGCCATTTTGTTTTTGGTGGGGGCGGTTTAGGGGTGGGGTTGAGAGAGACAGCCTGTCTGCAGGAAGAATACATTGTGTCCTCTCTGCCACTTATTTCAATACTGGCCCCTGGTTGTCCAGCCGGGAAGGTACCTAACTTGGGGAATAGGGATTAGAAAGCCCATTGGTTGCCTATCTAAAAAAGCCATGCTCTTAAATTGGATTTATGAAGAATAAAGCTCATATCCTGATTTTCATTTATCTGTTTCCTAAACCTTTTCCTACTTAATTTTATTTTTTGTTTATGTTTGTTGTTTTTTTCCCTGCTTGATTTTAAATTCAAAAAGAGAGGAGTGATGTATTGTCTCTTAAAAGTTCTCTAAAAAGATGATAATACCTCTGTTCACTGCATTATTTTTAAATAAAGATTTTATTTATTTATTTAAGAGAGAATGAGAGAGAGAGAGAGAGCACAAGAGGGTGGAAGGGCAGAAGGAGAAGGAGAAGCAGACTCCCCAATGAGCAGGGAGCTCAACACGAGGGCTTGATCATAGAACCTTGAGATCATGACCTGAGCTGAAGGCAGACACTTAACCGACTGAGCCACCCAGACGTTTCTATTCACTGCATTATTATTTCTAGCAGAAAAAGAGTAAGAAAAGAGTGGAATTTAGAGGTTAACTAATTTTGCATTTCTGGGATAATGCCCCCTTGGAGTACTGATACTTTTGTAAAAAAAAGAAAAAATGCCTTTATTGAGATAGAATTCACATAGCATAGAATTCACCCATTTAAAATGTACAATCCAGTGAATTTTATTATATTTATATAGCTGTGCAACTATCACCATGATCTAATTTTAGAACACTCACATTATTCCAAAAAGAAACTCATACCCATTAGCAGTCACCTCCCCTTCCTCCCACTCTGCCAGCCTCAGGTCACCACTAATCAACTTTACGTCTCTATAGATTTGCCTGTTATGTACATTTCTTGTAAATGGAATCATATAATAAGGTGGTCTTTTGTGACCGGCTTCCTTCACTTAGCATAATGTTTTTGAGGTTAATCCATGTTGTAGCATGTATCAGTACTTCATATCCCGGATGGATATTATGGTTGCTTCTATTTTTTTTTTTTTTTATTATTATTAAGTAAGACTGCTATGAACCTTTGTGTACAAGTTTTTGTGTGGATGAATGTTTTCATTTTTCTTGGGTTTGTACCTAGGAGGGAAATTGTTGGTCTATATGTAAACTCTCTATTTAATCTTACAAGGAGCTATTAGACTATTTTCCAAAGCAGCTGGACATTTTGTAGCCCTCCCAGCACTGTATAAAGGTTCCAATTTCTCTAAATCTTCACCAGTGTTCATTACTGCCCATCTTTTTTTTATTATTGCCATATCAGTAGGCACAAATGATGATCTCATTGTGGTTTCCATTTAAAAATAATACTTTTTATATCTTGCTAGATTCAGCATGCCAGTCTCTGATGAAGTATTTGTGTGTCTATATAAGATATTGGTTTGTAGTTTTTTGGTGAGGTTTTTCTGTGGTTTTGGTGTCTAAAGAGTAGACTAAGAGAAGGAATTGAGAATTATCCCTTCGTGTTCTATTTTCTGAAAATTTTGTGAAAGATTTCCATTATATATATATATATATATATATTTTTTAAAGATTTTATTTATTTATTTGACAGACAGAGATTACAAGTAGGCAAGAGAGGCAGGCAGGGAGAGAGAGGAGGAAGCAGGCTCTCTGCGGAGCCGAGAGCCCGATGTGGGGCTCGATCCCAGGACCCTGGGATCATGACCTGAGCCGAAGGCAGAGGCTTTAACCCACTGAGCCACCCAGGCGCCCCTCCATTATATATTTTTGAAGCATTTTTACAGAATTTACCAATGAAACTATTCAGGCTTCAACCTTTCTTTTTTGGGCAAAAAATTTTTTTTTTCTTTCTTTCTTTCTTTTTCTTTTTCCTTTTAAGAGGGAGGGAGAGAGGGGGCATATGGGCAGAGGGAGAGGAAGAGAGAGAATCTTAAGCAGTCTCCATGCCCACTGTGGAGCCTGATCCGGGGCTCAATCACACAACCCTGGGATCATGACCTGAGCTGAAATCAAGAGTTGAATGCCTAACCAACTGAGTCACCCAGATGCTCCTGGGCAATTTTTAATTACTAATTCATTTTCTTTATTTTTTTGTGGTTGGCCTATTCTGTTTTATAAACTCTTCTTGAGTCAGTTTTGGTACTTGGTCTATTTTATGTAAGTTATCTAAATTGTTTCCATAAAGTTGTTCATGGTATGCTCTTATAATCCTTCCACTTTCTATAGGGTCAATAGGAGAGTCCCTTCTTCCATTTCTCATTTTGGTCATTGATGTTTTCTTTCATTTTTTTCCTGGTCAATCTAGCTAAATGTTCATCAGTTTTGTAGATCTTTTGAAAGTGCCAACCTTTGGTTATTTTGATTTGCTCTATTATTTTTCTATTTTTATTTTATTATTTATGCTTTGCTCTTTGTTATTGCCTTATTTTTGTTTGTTTTAGTGTGCTTTGTTCTTCTTTTTCAAGCCCAGGTTGATCACTAAGATTATTTACTTGAAAATATTCGTCATTTCTGATGTGCTCAGTTATAGGTATAAATTTCCCTCTAATAACCGTTGGCTGTGTTCCATAAATTTTATTATGTTGCTTTTGTTTCCATTCAGTTCAATTTTCTTATCGTCAGAGAACATACTTTGAATAACTTCAATTCTTTTAAATTTATTGAGGCTTGTTTTATGGCTTAGCATATGGTCTACCTTGAAGAATGTTCCATGTGCTCTTAAAAAGAATGTGTATTCTGTTGTTAGGCAAAGTGTTCTATAAATATCAGGTAGGTCAAATTAGTTGCTAGTGTTGTGCAGGTCTTCCAGATTCTTGCTGATTCTCTATTTATGTAATAATTTCTGAGTAGGGTATTGATATATACAACTATATTTGTAAATTTCTTATGTATCCTTTCAATTCTTTTGGTTTTCACATATGTCTTTTGGGTTCTGTTGTTAGGTGTGTACACATTATCTTGTTGTATGATATTTTTATCATTATGAATGCACTCATCTATAATTATATCTCTTTACTCAAAGTCTATTTTTTTCAGATATTTATTATGTCCTATTACTATTCTTATTTGGATGGAATATCTTTTTCTATTTTATTACTTTCAAATAATTTTTGTCTTAATCTGAAGTGTGTCCTTTGTAGACAGCATACAGTTGGATGTTGCTCTTAAAAAAAAAAAATCTATTCTGACAATCTCTGCCTTTTCTCTGACATTCACATTTATTATAATTATCCACATACTTGGATTTACATCTGGATTTTTTCCATTGCTTTTCAATACATTTCATAGGTTTTTTGTTTTTTCTTTTTTCCTCAAGAACTTCTTTTGTATTAAAGATATATTTTATTTGTATGTCTTCTTATTGTATCATCTAAATTTCTCTATTGACTCTTTACTACACTTTAAAAGTAATTTTTCTTTTCATAAAGCATTACAGGATGCATCTTTGTTTATCATAGTGTAATTAATCTTCAGGATAATATTGGCTGAAATCTGGTAAACTATAGAAACTTTGCTCTGATATACTTTTATTTCCTTTTCTTGTTTTCTGCTATTATTGTATATTACATGTATGTATATTAGAGACCTAACAATACAGTGCTATTATTGTTTTGCAGAACCTTTTGTCTTTTAAATATACTGTGGGAAGAAAAGAGAGGAACTATATTTTGGCCACTTTTTATACGTATCCACATATTTACCATTTCTGCTGTTCTTCATTTCTTCCTTTTAATTCAATTTATACTTTGGTGGTTTTTTCCTTTCAGCCTGAAACATTTTCTTTAGTATGTCATGTAAGACAAGTCTCAGCCACAAATTTTGTGCTTTTTTGTTTATCTGGGAGTACATTTTATTTTCACTTGCCACTTTCATTTTGATGAAAATAGAATTTTTGGTTGACCATTTTTTACTTTTAGCAATTTAAATGCATCATTTCATGGTCTTCTGGCCTTCATTGTTTCTCTGATGAGAAGTCAGCTGTTGATTTTTATCATGGTTTCTCTGTATGTAATGAGTTATTTTTCTTTTATTGCTTTCCAGACTTGGATTTTCAACAGTCTGGTTATGATGCATCTAGGCATGGAATTCCTTATATTTATTGTTTGTCCTAATTTGGGATTCACTCAGCTTCTTGGATTTCTAGATTTATTTTTTCATTAAATTTGAAAAGCTGTGTGTTATTATTTCTTCAAAAAAATGTTTGCCACGATTTCTGTCATATCCTTCTAGGATCCAAATTACATTTATGTTGTTTTGTTGTCTCCAGATCTCAGAAGTCCACTCTTTTCTTCAGTTTTCCCCTGGGATAATTTCTATTTCTTCAAGTTTAATGACTCTTCCACGTGCAAATTTGTGATTGAATTCATTTAGTGAATTTCTCATTTCAGCTACTGTAACTTACAATTATTGAATATACATTTGTTTCTTTTCATAATTTCTATTTCCTTATTGGGTCTCCTTAGTTGATTCATTGCCATCATATTTTCATTCAATAATTTAAACATGATTTCCTTAATTTTAAACATTTTTATAATTGGTGCTTTGAAATATTTGTCACCTAACATAATATCTGAGTCCATTTACAGACAATTTCTATTGACTATTTTTTTTCCCCATGAGGTATGGGTCACATTTTCTTGTTTCTCTGCACATCTCATTTTTTTGTTGTTGTTGTTATTGAAAGCTGAACATTTTATATAATAAATTATAGCAACTCTGGATACTGCTTTTTATCCCCTGTGGGTTGTTAGTTTATTTTGTTTTATTTTAAAATAGCTTGTCTGGGTTTAATCTTGTTTGTATAGGACTTGGTATGTAACTGCTAAGTTTTTCTCCGCTTAGTTAAAAAAAAAAAGTCCTGTTACATTTTTTTATTGTGGGATCCTAGAGGTCACTGCTATGTCTGCAATAGCCTACTAGTTGATCAATGATTGATGAGAAGTTTGCTTCAATGCCTTATGCTAGTAAATCTTCTACCCTCTGCTGATGCATCTATGTGTAGGTTAGAGAGTACACTCAAAATTTAGGCAACTTTCAAATCTTCCCTGGCTTTTATTTACTTTCATACTCTTCTGGTCTTTCTTTCATTTGTGTTCAATTACCCAGTCAGCCAGTCATGCTTGGAGAGCTTTGTGCTTGCTAGCTTGCTTCTATCCTCCACATGTATGGCCTCCTAGTTTTATAGAATAAAATAATCAAGGGGGTGACGTCTCATTACTTTTGCCATATCATGTAATGTATCATGGGATGGACATCATCTTTTCATATTCTGTTGGTTAGAAACGAGTCCCAGGCTCTGCCAATACTCAAGGAGAGGCAATCATGCAAGAGCATTAACCCTAAAAGGAAAAAGTTATTGAGAGTCACAGGATCCACCTGTCACATAGAGGAAAGTCACTGGGGACCTTAGATATTACCTATTCTGTGGTGAGATGCTGGAAAGGTACAAATTAAGAGGATTTTCAGAGGATGACCAAATCTCTAATCTGTTTAAAAAAAATCACTTTAACTGTTCCAATACCGTAGGCTATTGACAATGAGATTTTAGAAATTTTGGATTTGCTGGCATAGAGAATGCTCACTGAACTAGGGGAAAAGAGAAACTAGAGAATGTTGAAGGTGATTATCTTTTAAGTGGGAGGAAGCAGTTCAATGACTTATTGAAGGAAGAAAATGAGATAAGATCAAAGCTCTGGCTTTTTAAGATTGTCTCTCTAAAACCTTAGGCTGAGACTGTTTTGCTCACCTCTTTTAGAAAAATCAGCTTGCCAATTTGTTGGTGGATATGTTTTTTTTCATATTGAATTAACTGAAATGAATGAATTGAATTAACAATGTTTTGGACATTATAGAGACAGCATTTTTATCGGATGTTGATATAAACTGAAACTGTGCAAATATGGATGTTGAAAAGGCACTGAAATGCTTTAGCCCTAATGCTTTGAATTAGATTCATTACCCCACAGTTTATTACTTCTTAAGATACTTGTTTGGATAATCAGGGCATATTATTATGTCTACAAGACCTGGGTGTTTAATTAGTGCCTGGCATGAACTTATCTTATTTAACAACTTCTTTAGGAAACTTATTTGCAATAAAAAGAAAAATAATCTATCTGATCACTAGACTAAAATGTGGATTTGAGGGGTCAGTGATGAAATCTACGCTGAAATAACATGAAATGAAAAAAGAGTCAGTTTGGGGCAGACACAGGTGTTTTTGTTTTCAAGACTGTCCGTATCCTGAAATGTAAGGAATCCCAATTAAAAAAACTTAACTTACTATGCATGCTCACAACTTTGCAATGAATACGTTAGAACCACAGACAGTAATAGTGTTTTAAACTACGACTCTATCTGGAAAGATGTGAATTCTATTTGATCATAAAAGCAAGCATCAAGCACTTGAAACTTGACATCTTCAGGACATATTTTTGTAGCAATTTGCAGCATTCTACTTATTTTATTTTTGAATTTAAAGGGGACATGAAATTTCTTGGTACTTTTTTAAGGATACTAATGACAAAGAAGCTATTTCCCCTACTGTTAAACAACCAGTCTGCCTTCACAAAGCCTGGGTTGGAGCAGGTAATATTGGAATAGACTCTGTTGTTTGCCAAAAGTGGACTAGAACAGCCGTTCCTTTTTGACAACTGTCCTCTTCTCAGCCTGAAGTCCATGTCCATGTTCCCAAGACTGAACTCAGGGCAAGAGAAAACATCCTTGCTAGATGACCTCAACTTCTTCTCTCCAGGTCACACTTATGTAGGGTAGAGAGAGCTTTCTGGGTCCCAAACAGAAATCTATCCCTTGCCTGTAGTTTCACAGAAGGGCACAGAGCCGGGTTTTGCATGAGATATAAAAAGATCATAGCTAATAAATCTGCAACAGTTGCTAATGCAAATACAGGATCCTGTCAGCAAAGCACCAGTCAAAATGTGATGTCCTATGAGATCAGACGGTGAAAGATACACTGGGTGGTAATCTTCCAGTAACAAACCAGAAGAGCTGGATGCGAATGGAGGGGTAGATACTCTGTCATACTCAGGAGGCAGAACTAGTGCCGATAGATGGAAGTTTCACGGTGATGGATCTTGGATCTACAGGCAATCATTTTTAACACTTAGCACAGCCCAATAATGGATGGGGCCGCCTAGAGGGGTAATGAGCTGCATGTTCAAGAGAAGGCTGCAACACCATTTGTCAGAGAAGCCACAGACCAGTACTGTCCAATAGAAATATAATGTGAGCTGCATGTATGATTTAAAATTGTCTAGTGGCCACATAAAAAGATAAGAATCAAGTTCATCTTAATTATATATTCTATTTAGCCCAATATATCCCAAATACTTCTATTTCAATGCATAATCAATACAGAAAAATTAACAATGGGATATTTTATATTTTTTTATGTACAAAGTCTTCAAAATCCAGTGTGTATATTAATTACACTTAGAGTATATCTCAGTTCGGACCTGCCACCTTTCCTCTGCCTTGTGATAACTGCCTACCACATGGCATAGCACAGCTGTAGACCATGAGGAAGACTGGCTTACATGGCTTCAAAGACCCCTTTCAATGAAAAATTCTGAGGTTTTAAATAATGAGGCAGTAAACCCTCAGATGTTAAGATACTGTTCAGACATTCAAAAATGTTATAAAAAAGTGGTATAGGTGGGAGAAATTCTTCCGAAAATAACTTAAGCAAAAAAGAGACTTTATTGATTCATGTAACTGAAAAGTCCATTGGTAGGGCTGGTTTGGATTAGGGCTCAATCAGAACTAGATGCCTGCCTGTGCTCATCTGTGTCTGTATTTCTTTCCTTTCTTACAGATCTCTTTTTCTCTCAGATAGGCCCTACCCACACAATGGTGACTTGCATCCAAGCCCTCCCAATTCAGTAGCCTCAGAAAGGAAAAATTTATGTTTCCTAAAAGTTGAGAATTACATAGCTGAGTATCAGAAATAAGCTTACATGACTATCTGTGAACCAGTCACTGGGTCCAGGGCAAGGACTATGCTGATTGAAAATTCTTGGGATTCCTATTTTACCCTTGAGCTGGAGGGCAGTGGAGCCAGCCCTGCCCTCTCCAGAGTGCACCGTCATCATGCAGAAGGAAAGAGTGCAGCTGCCTAACTACATGTGCGGCTGTCTAACTACATGTGCGGCTGTCTAACTACAAGGCAACTGAGGTGCTGTCATCCAAAGTTAGGGACCTGGAAGTTGGCAGAAAAAGACCATATATACCTGCTCTTCCTTACTATAGTGTGTGCTGTTATCCCCTACTCCCTAGTCCCTCGGCCCACCTTGAGTTACCCTGAAACTTCAGTGGGCAGTTCCCCTGTGTACTGACTTCCATGATTCTTGGCTTGAGAGGGTTCTCTGGCCCCAAGACAGCTTGCTCACATCTTGGGCTGGGCATCCCAGAATACCAGGATTTAACATTCTTAGAGTGGCACTCAACTTGGGAGGATGGAGACACACACACAGAAAGAACAAAGAAGGTGGATCCCCAGGAACCTGAGCTCTGAGCTCATAGTAATAACTTGTTCAACAACCCATTCTTCACTGGCCTTTTGCATTCCCTTCTCCTTGTGCTTCCTTGGGATCACCTCCTAAATCAACTATCTGCAGTGAACGTCTTGTTTCACTTCAGGGAACTTAGATCATCTCCCACGTCTGAATTTCAAAGAGGATTTGAAATGTCTGTTACATCTAACTGGAAGCCATTTCTAAAGGCAATCTCTGTTACAAAATAAAGACCAGAGGCTGTCAGCCATGTATCTTTTGGAGCCAGAGTACCTTGTTTCAAATCTCAGTTCTACCGAGTGTTATCTCGGTGACTCTGGGCAATGGCATATAACATTTTTCCCCTTACTTTCCTTATTTGAAAAATGGGGATAATAATAAAATTGCTAAGAAGATTATATATTTATAAAGTGTGTAGAACAAAGCTTATACATAATAGTTATCACATAATTATCCATTCCTTTTTTTCTGTTATTCTTTCTAATCATCGACAATCATCAGTGTAAGACTGTGTCAACATGTCTTATACCTGTTATACTGAGAGAATCTACCGAGTTAAGTGTAAGGCCAAAAGTATATCATCAATTAATATTTGCTGCTGATAATTATTACGGCAATAAAACAAACAATGAAGATTCAAGTGACTTCCAAAGTAGAACTGAACAGTTTAGAAATAAATCTTTTGGCCTCACCCCGTTGTCTTAGTCCAATCAAGCTGCTATAATAAAATACCACAGATGGGGTAGCCAACAACAAAGGTTTGATTTCTTACATTTCTAGAGATTGGAAAGTTCAAGATCAAGGTGCCAGTGTTGTTGAGTGAGAGCCCTCTTCCTGGTTCATTCCCAACACTTCACTATGTCCTCACACAGTAGAAGGGGCTAAAGATCTTTCTGGAGCCTCTTTTATAACACACTAATCCTATTTATGTGGGCTCCATTCATATGGCTTTAAGGATCTTCCAAATGCCTCACCTCCTGATACTATCATCTTTGCAGGTTAGAATTTCAACATAAAAAGTAGTGGTTGGGAGGCGGAGCACACAAACATTCAGACCATAGCATTAGTGGAATTTTAACTGCATTTCCAAACATATTCTTTTTTTTTTTTTTTGAAGATTTTATTTATTTATTTGACAGAAAGAGAGAGGGAGAGAGAGAGATCACAAGGAGGCGGAGAGGCAGGCAGAGAGAGGGGGGGATGTGGGCTTTCCGCCAAGCTGAGCGCCTGATGCGGGGCTCCGTCCCAGGACCCTGAGATCATGGCCTGAGCCAAAGGCAGAGGCTTAACCCACTGAGCCACCCAGGTGCCCCCAAATGTATTCTAAAAGTAAGACATATTATTAGTTGAATATAAGCACTAATCTTATAGAAATAAATCATGTGCTGAAATGAAATATAAAATACTGACTTTAATATAAGAGATGACAAAGTTTCACTTAATTAGAATTAAATATATATAGTTGCATATTAACAATTTGATTAACCTCTGGTCATATACATTTTTATTAACTCCTTTCTTACAGTGTAGCTCCTATACAAATATAAATTGACTAAATGATCAGGAAAGAAAATCAAAGTTGAATATACTCTATCTGCTCCAGAAAAGAAGGAGTTAAAGGAGAATGCACTTCTGGATTAGAAGCAGGTGAATTTTGCTTAAGCATAGTCATTCCATCAGTCTGAAAGTGAAGAAAGTGTTGACAGGTTGAAAAGGTGTTCTAGGTTAAGAAACTGAAATCCGTTTATAAATTGAATCTCCACTGATTTTCCTCTTTGTTTTTCACGCAGTCTCAGAACTCAGAATGGTTTCCTATTCACACATAGGTATAGAAAGATCTTCCAAAGCTCCATCTGAAAGAATTACCTGGTAGTTTTGGTTTTGATCTGATGATTTACTCCTTTAACAAGAATAATTGGATATTAATAATAATTGGATAGAACTTGCTTCCTCTGTCCAGTATGTTTCCTCTGTCCAGCACATTTTGTGTAAGACAAAAAAACCTCACAGTTTGAAGATTTGGACTTACACAAAATTGTGAAATACATGAACAAGATTTGCAAGTTGATACTTCAGAACTTTAGTATCTTTCCAAAGCATACATGAAAAGACATATTTAGATCTATGTTACCTTTTGTTTTATGTATTAAGGAAGTATCTTCAATAAGAATATTAGTTTTGGGATCTATAAGAACCAGGTTTGATGTCCCCTCCCCAGTCACTGACCACAGGACCTTGGACAAAATATTTATTTTATGTCAGTTTCTTCATATATAACTAGAGATAAGAAAGCCTACTTTTCATTATTCTTGAGAAAATTATGCAAGATAACACTACAGAAGTAGATACTAAGACACATGTTGCACACCCAGCCATGATACTTGTGATTTTTTTTATTACTAACACTGGCTTTAGAATCCTTTATAGCCAAGCATTAAAACACACTTTTCTATTTATTTGGGTTAGTTTAGCTTATTACTGAAAACTTTGTGTATTCTAAAGATTTTAATTGTTCATGTTTCATTGTCTACAGGGCTTCCTGATTATCTTTGCTACCAAGTAATAATTATGCATTACAAATATTTGCTCAAATTTTATATGAATCAATTTTAAATGAAAGAGCTATTTTCACTGATCAGATTAAATAAAGAGCATCACCTTCCTCATAGATTTTTTTGCTATCAGTTTTACTTTTAGTTAAATGTGAAAGGGCAATACTGCACTAATTGCTTTAAGCCATTATGAAATGATAATTTTTAACAATTAGAATGGCATGATTTTTCAGCCTGAAAAGGTATACCTTCTACCTCTAGATGGTGCTTCTTTTAGGCAGACTGTGTTTAAGTTTCACAGTAGATCTGGAAATATTCCTTTAATTATTAAAACTATTTCAAAAAAATGATCTGTGTTTGATTGCTATTATTTTACATGTCGAGCAGAGATAAAAGCTACCGGCGGAGCAAGATTCCCAGACTCAGCTCAGGAACTAGCAGCATTATCTACCCTATTGTTCAAATACAAACCCTAAGTTCCATCCTTCCTTCTTCCTTTTCCTCACATGTCACTTGCGCTTGTCCTACAAGGACTCTTGTCTAAGCATTTCTACTCAAGTTCAAGTCACCATCCGCTCTCAGGTGGTCTATTGGAATAGCCGACAAACTGACTTGTTTTCTTCCATTCTTATTCTCCAATCCATTCCTCAAACAGCTCCAAAGCTGCTTTCCTAAACATAGATCATACCACTGTCCTGGTTGAAACACCATAGTACCTTGCCAGTGTCTTACAATCTAACTCGAATTCTGTGCCATGCCTTCTCTAACGCCTACCTTCTCTCATTTCATCACTCACCACTCACTTGCTTGCTCTCTAGGCTCTGGCCATGTGTACCTTTCTGCTGTGTACCTATTCTGTATACCTATTCGGCAGAATATCCTCTGGACTATTCCTAGCCCCATGCCAATTGACTTCATTTGTAGCTCAGCTCAAATGCCGCTTCCTAAAAGACATCTTCTCTGGCTACTCTGATAAGTATTGACTAAACCAATTTGACCATTTATAATCATTAAGTCCTTTTTGGATAGATACTTAGAGGAAGTCAAGGGCCAGAGTTTTTCTCTCCACAACCTTGCTGAGCAAGCGAGTCTCAGTATAAATGTTGCGACAATATTTCTTAGCAAATAACACAAAGCCAGTTACAAAACTTGTCCTGCAAGTTCAAAGTCCTGGCTCTCTATCCCTTTGGGCATCTGAACGCTGACATTTCGCTTGTGTACCAATATTCCCTAGTAGACTGAATCATACCATGGGGAGGATCATGTCAGATTCTGCTTGTTTGGTTTATCTCCATCCTTTCCTCCCCAAGCCTCCTAGCACAGTGCTTTGTGTAGAAGAGGGGACTTACTGAGTATGTATCGCTGAATGAATGATATACTGCTTGTTTTCATCTAGAAAGAACATGAGATATGACAAAAGATGCTCTTTATGGAATTTGTACAAAATTTGATCTTTCTAAAAGGAGAATGTAAACCTTTTTGAAATAATCCTTATTATTATTATGAAAGCTATTTTTCTTTTTCCCTAATAATTAATCCTACCTAGGGCTAAAGATGAAATGTCTGCCAACAGCTGAATGACATTAAATTACCCTAAGCAAAGCATCAATAAAATTAGCTTTCTTGCTTCTAATATCTCCATAAGCCCAAGTCACAATGTTTGCTTTGATTAATTATTAAACATATCTCAGATTTTCTATATAATGGTTTTTGTGCTAGATATGATTTCTAATTAAGCTTTGCATTTCTCTGATGAAATTGTATTTAAGTCTACCAAATGTCATAACTCACTTTTGCATTTAATAATCAATGTTTAGCAGATTATTTGAAACAAGTAGGGCAGTAATAATTTATAGAAACCTGCAAACATGTCTGGGATAATCATGAGTATCTGGTCCTTTGTGAGACTTAATTTGGTTGTTTGGAAATGGTATGGAATTTGTTGTTTGAGACATAAATGTCTGTGATAACTGATTAACATACTGAATAAAATCCAATCATACATACACCATTAAGGAGAATGCCATGGCATAAGAAGAATATGAACTTTAAATGCATACATGTTTTAGGTGGTTAAAACCCCAGATGCTATGATATTAGTAATAGATTTATGTAAGACCAAATGTCTATAAGAGCTGAGAATTGCTATCTGTAATCTGGAGGTTTCCAAAACATGGATATATATGTAGACAAAATATATGGTAGATTGAGCCAAATTCCATCAGTGAGCAGGTAAGGGATTTATGCATTTAAGTGCATTTCTGACAATTTTGTTTAATATTGTACTTGTATTATAACAGACAAAAATATTAGAAGTAAATATATGATAGAGTATTATTCAGCCATTAAAAGGAATATAGTTCTTCTACATACAACATGAGTGAACCTTGAAAACATTCAGAATGAAAGAAGCCAGACACACAAAAACCACATAATAAATGATTTCATTTATATGGAAAGATCAGAATAGGCAAATCCATAAAGACAGAAGGTAGAGTAGTTGTTGCCTAGGATTGGGGAGGAAGAAAGGATAGGTGGTAATAGCTAACGGGTCAAGGTTTCTTTTGAAGGTGATGAATATGTTCTGAAATTGACAATGGTGTTGGTTGCCCTATCTGTGAATAAACTGAAAATGACTGAACTGTATGCTTTAAATGGGTGGTTTGTATGATATGTGAATTATATTTCAGTAAACCCTTTAAAAAATGTATGCCCCTTTCAAAGAAAGAGTGAGTACACTGCTAAGACATGAATAACAAGAAAGATGTTACTTAAAATTAGAGTTCAGACAAACACTTTGAAACACAAGCAGTTTTACTGACCAGGCATACTCCTGGTTCCTGAACACAAATGTCTTAGCCAAAACCCTTTTGGTGTTGTTAACATGGCAATTCTTCCCCCACAACCATAAACCCTTCCCAATATTTTGATGGTACAATAACTGATTCCTTTATGGAACTCTGCATGGACTGTTGACTCAGTTTTCTGAGGCTAGAAATGAATACATAGAGACCCAATATGCTGGACAGGGAATAACTAATCTAAATACTAATAATTTCAGGTAGCACTTAGAAATTGCTCACATTTTGGCACAGGTAGAAACCATCTATTTCATATAAAAATAGATTTCCTGGGAAAGAGTGATTCCCAGAAGTGGTTGGGCTCTGTGCTTCCAGAGTCTGCTTGAGAGTGTCTCCCTCTCCCTCTCCTCCTCCCCTCACGTGTGCACTCTCTCTCTCTCTCTCTCAAATAAATAAACAAATTAAATCTTTAAAAAAGATATTTTCAAGGGTAAAGGAAACATTTTGAACTATTCCTTTTATAAGTCATATAACTATTGGATAATTATTCATTGCTCTATTTTACTTTAAAAATACTGGAGCTGTCAGTAAACTCACCAACACAGAAGAGATTCAGGGCCTAAACAGCTCTGAAAGATAGACCTCAGCAAAGAGCTATAAGGAGGGGCGCCTGGGTGGCTCAGTGGGTTAAGCCGCTGCCTTCGGCTCAGGTCATGATCTCAGAGTCCTGGGATCGAGTCCCACATCGGGCTCTCTGCTCAGCAGGGAGCCTGCTTCCTCCTCTCTCTCTGCCTGCCTCTCTGCCTACTTGTGATCTCTCTCTGTCAAATAAATAAATAAAAATCTTTAAAAAAAAAAAAAAAAAAAAAAGAGCTATAAGGAAATGGGAAGCGCTCTTTCCAATATCCTAAGGAAGCATGACAAAGTAGTTAAGACCATGCACTCTGGATTCCATCTGCCTGGGTGTGAGGTCAGCTTCGCTTATTATAAGCTGTGTGACCTTGGGAAAATTAATTTCTCTGTACATCTGGGCTTTCAAACTTGAAAAATGAATAAAATAATACTTTCTTCTTGGGTCCTTTTAAAGATTAAATGAGTTCATATTTGCAAAGCACTCAGAGGAGCTCCAAACATATTGGGAGCTTGTTAAACAAATGTAAATGTTAACACAAAAATAAAACAACAACAAAAAAGCCACATTTCACTCTATTTACATGTTTGGAGGCGTATAATTGATAGCAATTGGAACTTATTTCAAAGCTTGTCTTTCGACTTGCATTCTTAAACTGTGTGAGCATATGTTACTGACTTAGCAATAGTATTATCTGCTCCTGTCACTGAGGCATTTACTCTAAGCAGATGGAACGGGTATCTACACAGCCTTTTGAGGATAAAGATTCTGCAGGATACCTTGTGGTCTCATGTTACTTTTCACCCTATTGAGTTTTAATTTATCTTTAAGCTGAATGCATTTGATATGAAGGCAGAAAACAGTGATGAACACTGACATGACCAGATAGATTGAAATGCAAACAGAATGGGGATGATGGAAAAGCCATTCTCGAAGTGTTCTGGGCCCCAGGTCTGACCATGGGACAGCCTCCAAAGACGTTAAAGAGCGAGACTCGTCACCTATCACATATGAAGGAGAATATGTTGACAGTGAGGATTCAAGACAATACGTGTGTGGCGCTTGGGTGGCTCATTCGGTTAAGCAGCTGCCTTTGGCCCTGGTCGTGATTCCAGGGTCCTGAGATCGAGCCCCGCATTGGGCTCCTTGCTCAGCGGGAACCTGCTTCTCCGTTTCCCTCTGCCTGCCACTCCCCCTTCTTGTTCTCTCTCTCTGTCAAAAACAAATAAATAAAATCTTAAAAAAAAAAAAAAGACAGTATATGTGTAAAAATATCTCCAAAGAGAGATAGGTAATGTGAGTTTTAAAGATCTCTTCAGGTTTAGAGATTAGAATTTGTCTACCAGTTTTAAAAAAGAAGCTCTTAAAAAAAATCTATCTTTATGCATGTATGTATAATGTATGTATGTATGTATCTATCTACCTATTATTTAATAGTTATCATGAGCATATGGATCTACTTGCCAGCAAATAATTAATGCCAAAAATTGAAAAAGAACCTTAAGTTGCATATTCATTATTATTAACCTCAGAACTGAGGAATCCACTAAAACGAAATAACTTGTAGTAACTATAGATTTAAGAGTGCCTCCAAATGGTCATGTAAATATTATGATTGAGGAATGTTTAATGATCCAAGAAAAACATCTATAACATCCCATCCAGTCTTCTATGCAAATCACGTGACGATTTAACAGTATGTTAAAAACGTGACACAATACCTAAAAACATTCTGGGAGAAAACACATAATTCCACATCTGTTTTTTGCCTCTTACATCTTATCCTTGACTGCTTATTTAAATCACAAATTCTTTTCCATGTTTTAATATAAAACTTTATATAAAATTATCATAGTTATTGCTATCTATCTACTGATCATGTTGATGTACTGTAAATTGTTATACTATCTTGAACAGGATATGCGTAGACATACCTAGTTTTGCTATCATACATAACAGCGAAAAGAGTATCATGCAGACAGCTCTTTGTTTCTATTGAATTATTTTCTCAGGAGAAATTCCACTGAGTGAGCTTACAGGGCCAAAGGTACAGACATTTTAATGGGCTTTGCAATAAAGAATGTCTTTACCAGTAAGTTGGTAAAAATCTACTTCAATGTTATGTGTTAATTTTTTTTTAAAGTTGTTAAAGTAGTGTAAGTTTAATTTGCACATATCAAGTTACTATTGAAAATAATCACATTTTACACCTTTGTGTACCATTTGGATTTTCTCCTTTGTGATTACATTTGTTTATATTCTTCATTAACTTAATGATTCAATTTCATTGTTTTTATTATTTATTTAAATGACTTCCCCATATGTTATTGATAATGAGCCTTTGCTTATCATATGTGATATGAATATGACTTTTAGTTACTTGTTTCATTTCAACTTTTGTAAGATTTCATGTTCAGATGTTTGGTAATTAAATAAATAAAATATGATACTGTAGAATGAGATTAACTGGTTATAGAGATTCTTTCAATTAGAAATATTTTATCTATATTCTCCAGTGGAAAAAGGAAGTGCTGTCTTTTAGGTTGTAGCATTTAATTTCATATATATGTTTCTTCTTTAAATCTGTGGTGTTACGTTTCCAGAATGGAAATCTGATTTAAAAATATGTACAGGGTAGGGTTTGGAATTTAATTGGACATAATTTTATATTTTCACCAGAAACTGTTTTGCTGTTCTCCTTAATGGGAGTAAAGTAACTAAGCTAGTAAAGGCCCTCTCAATAACACATAGATGCAGAAGAATGAATTCACAGGGAGACTTACGGTCTTGGAGTGGATTGACTTTCACTTTCCCTGCACCTCGGTACTCTCCCCAACTCCAAACAAATAACATCTGCATCAGAAATAACTTGGAAACATGTTGTTTGGATAGGTTTTCTTTACCAAATGGTATGAAACAAAATTAAGACATAGCCTCAGTAAATTACATTCAAGGTTTAAAAATTATGCACTTTGTGTTTTGTAAAACTAAAGTCGAGAAAATATATACAGTTTACTCAACAACTCTGAATGAATAGCTTCTCTGTGTTAGGTAGAGCCATAGGCATTAGGGATATGAGGTAAATAAGGAGTCAAAGCCACAGCGTTCAGGAGCGTGCTACTGGCCTTTCACTTGCTCCTTCAATCATTGTTTCACTCTGATAATTCTGAAATTTTTCATGAAAATATGAAATTTATTCAGTCAGCCAAATGCTCTCAAGAGGCATGAGAGGAACGAGTTCTAGGGAACCAGAATGAGGAAAATAAATACATATTAAGTAAACATTTAGTCCTCAGAATAAAAATTCATGATTGAGTGTCTTATGAAGATGGTGGAAAAGACATTTTTCATTCAGGAAATGGATGTCAGGTATGGGATTAAAGACCTAAGAGTTCAACAGCCCACCAGGATAGAGACCTTGGCCTCTGAAGGACCAACTGGGATAGGACAGGGAGAGGCACAGAGCAATTATAGTAGGAACATCAGTAATAGCAATATATTCCTATGGGAATCTTTGGCTGGTGATCAGAAAGCAAGTGAGTGATCAGACTGGCACTTGGTAATCTTCCCCCCCAGGGGAGCAAGTACACATGTGATGGTGGGTGAGACAGAACTGGGGGCAGAAAGACTATCAACTCTCTGGGAAGTCACTGGCCGTCCTTCCGGTAGAAATGATGAGCAAAAGAACCGAGGGCAGGGGCAGTGCTCACAGAGAGGAGGGACTAACATCATCACATGGCTTGATCTTGGCTACTGCTCTTAACACGTCATCTCCTCCACGGATTCGATTTTGTTCCTCTCCCCATACTGTCCACAGTTTCTCTTTGGATTCTACCCTGAAGTTTAAGTTGATGTTCTGACAATTTGCAAGAGCCCGCTAGGGGCTTTGGAGAGATCAGGGCCACAGGAACCCCCTCTTTGCCTTCTACACTCCCTTTCCTGCTCATCCAGGAGGCCAGTGAGGGAAGCCCAAGACAAGAAGCTGCTGTGCAGAGACAGCAGCACTGATCCAGGGTGGAAGCTGGAGCTCCGGTACTGGGGACAGTTGTGGCACGTGGTCCCACAGGGAATACCAGGTGGTTGTCTTCTTGCCAAATTCTGCTATTTTTGTTGTTGTTGTTGTTGTTGTTGGTTTCTTTCTGTCAGGCTTGTATGTAGTCCCTGTAGATGTTTACGACTGGGATTTCATGTTTTCCAGTTCCAAGCACTACTCTCAGGTGGAACAATACAGTTAGGATTCATCAGCAAAGCAGAGCTGTATCCATGGGTTAATCATTCAAATACTTTCCTCTCCCTTTGCCAGAGAGCTGCTGCCTTCGAATCCCAGGACTTCCCTCCATAATCCTGCCCACTTCCATTGTCCTCTCCTGCATCCTTCTAGATTTTTCTGCACCTCCAGCACGATGACAAGGGGTCTTCCCCCTTCTCCCTGCACCCCCTGGTTCAACAGGCCTCCAGGGTATTGCCCCATCTCAAACCGCTTTATCCCTTTGCCAAGTTGTTGCCCATACAACACAGGCTGTTAAATACTGCAACCATCACCCTCCTTTTCAGGAATAAGACGGACGTCTCAGCACATGCTAGGCGACTGCTACAGCAGTTGCTCCCATGTCACCACATTAAAAATTGCAATTCTAATAATTGTAAACACATTTATATGAAATAAGTGGAAAATATAGAAAGCCCATATAACCACACAATAATAAATAATTTCACAGCTGTGAAACAATTTCAGGGTATATTCTATTTTAATATAAAAAAGATAAAATATTGGAAATCATATCTCACAGGTGTATTACCCAAGAAAAGTCAGAGATGAGCAACTAATCCTTTTATTGCTGGAAGGCTGACTTCTATAATCAGGACCGTTACATGCTGGTGGACAGTTTTGAATATGTCAAGGAATTAATTTATAACTGATGAGTACTTTTAGGTGGCAACATCTATTTTATTTATATTTCTCCTTAGTGTATGTTTTTAGGTGCCAATTCAGGCCCTTATTGAATAAATACTGTAACCTTGTCATTCATTTGATATGGAGAAATGACTTTTTGATTCCATGGTATTCTGCTGCATTATAAAATGTTTGAATATTATGCTATCATTCCACAAAATGGTTTAGCAATTTACTATGAATAATTTTTAAAAGGAGGGAGATCTGTCCAGATATGAAAAATTCTAGAAAAATGCTTCAGAATTAAAACAAAAAAGAACAGGAATCTAGTGTATAATAATAAAGTAGTTGTGTACCTTAAAATAGATTGAAAATTTTTAAGATAATTTACCTCTATATTTTTTTAAAACAATCATTTAAACATATATATCTGCCACAGTTTCATATGTAACCTCTAGGAGATTAAAGAATGACCAGAAAATAGGAAAAGACTGATAAGCATCTATTGACATTTGGCAATATATAGAAACCAAGAATAATCAGATTCCCTGCTATATCTGCCAAAAAAAAAAATTCCTAAATATTGAGGCCCAACCTTTTTCTATTTTTAATCAAGTACAGAATTCGCCTTTAATTGAACTAGAACCCTAAATAAGCTTTGATTTTTTTATTCTAGTGTTTCATCTTTCTAGAAAGTTGTATTTTAAATGTGCTCTAAAACACTTTTTTAGGACTTACATATGCAGATCAAAGAACAATAATTCATACATTGTACAAGTGAGGTGAGATCGCTACATTGGTGGCCCCAAATGAGCCATGGCTCCTGGTATTGTCACTTTTTTATAGCCGCCCCCCTTCACTCAGCTTGGGCTTGGTCATTTGACTTGCTATAGTCAGCATTACTCAAGTAGATGCCTGATAAATGCCTACAAGTTGGGTTTCTCTTGGAACTTCGGTGCCTTGCTATAAGAAAGCCTGTGAAGTTTCTGCAAAAAGACAAGATGGAAGAGGAGGAAGAGGCTGTGGAGGAGACTGTGGTCCAACAGCCAGCACCAGACATATGCATGAGGCTTTCTTGGATATTCTAGGCCCAGCAGAGCTCCTGGTTGAAAGGATCATAGGAATGAAACCTGTAGCATATGATGTGGACCAGAAGAACTCCTCAGCTAAACCCTGCCCAAGCTCCTGACCCACAGAGCTCTAAGCCATACATTTATACTGCTCAAAGTCATTCCATTCTGAAGTGGTCTGTTATGCAGCAGTAGATAAGGGAGAGTAAGGATTTTTCAACTTTCTTTCTAGAAATAATTCCAAGGTACGTTCTTCACTGACATACACCTCTTCTATTTCTGTTGTCTATTTATTCACTATTGAGCCTGTATCTTTTTTTTCTGACTCTACCTCTAGCCAGTTGGACAAAAGGACTGAGATGGATAGTTGGTTTGTATAAAAAGTGTGATTGAGAATGGCTTTATTACACATCGACTCAACATGCCAAGTCCTTGCTGGATCTCAAATGAACACCATTCTTGATGATGGTATATATCTTAAGTTAATGTCAGTCCACATGGAATCAAACTGTAGGTGGGACAATCTGGTAGAAGAAACAAACAGATTCCCGACACATACACCTTGTGTGGTCTATTCAAGCCATTTCTTCTCTCTGCTCCTTTCTAGGAATTATATCAAGACACCAAATGTTAGGCACTACAATGTAGAAAACTCTTTGGAGGGATTTGTTTTCTTAAGGATTTATTATGTGAAATATGAGTGAGCAAGCCATTGAGTGTGTTTGCATCCTTCTTCCTCCGGAACTATTAGTTAAAGAATGCTTTCGACGTAGAAGTAGTAGCAGAAGTGTAAGTAGAGAATGTACAAGGCTACTTCTGGGGGACAGCGATGCTATTTCCTTCAATGGTATGTATGGTTAGAACTGCAGCAACTAACTAGTTCTAAAACAGAGTGGATACCAGGAGGAAAAGATGTAGCCTCATTAAGTAGAGCTGATTTAGGATACTCGCTGTTACTTCCATTGTTTAAAGGATGTTCTCCATGTGCTTATTTAAGGCTTTACCTACCAGATGTTTGTGAGCAGAGGTTTACTTACAAAACGCCAATGAAAGAGAGTCTAGATCAGATGATACAAACATGTTACTTACCGAGAGGAGTATCTGGACAGCACTGTGGATGACCTCTAGGTACTGGAAATCAACAATGCAGCCTGTGACGGAGACGTACGTGTAGTCGTCCATCATGCCGTGGGCCGATGGAGGCAGCACTCTTCGGACACAGCCGGGCCCATGTTCCCGCCACCATGACCGGTGTACAGAAATGTTGAATGTCATCAGATCTGTATCCTGGGTGGGCAAAAGACAGAAGAGCAAAAGGAGACAATGCCATTATATCACATCTTTGGTTTTCAACCTTAGGAAGAAATCAGGGATAACTGGGTGACTGGCATGAAGGAGGGTACATGAGCACTGGGTGTTGTATGCAACTGATGAATTATTGAACATGACATCTGAAACTAATGATGTTCTGTATGCCAGCTAATTGAATTTAAATTTAAAAAAAAGTAAAAAAAAAAAAAAGTAAAAAAAAAAGTAAAAAAAAAAAGAGGAAGAATTCCAGATGAGCAAAATTGTTTAAATTTCAAGTGAAAAATAACAAAAGACAGAACCACAAATGACTGTGTATGCCATATGCCCAAACTATTGGATTACAATTGTTTAATATAGAGATACAGTCCTTTGAAAAGTAACATTTTAATTTTAGCCCACACAAAAATCCAGAGACAAGACCCATACATTCGTTCATTTTAAAAATTATTTTGTTCAGTTTGAAACCTTTCTGCATTTTCTTGTTCTTCATCATCAGTATCACCATCGTGGGCTAACAGTTAATGAGTGCTTTTTTGCATGCTAGACATTGTTCTAAGCATTTTTCATACTTGTATCTCCTTTAATATTCATGCAGGTACTATTACCAACCCAGTTTATAATAAGCTGAATAACAGTCCTCCCAAAAGACATTCATATCCTACTCCCTGGAACCTGTGAATTTTCCCTTCTTTTGGATGATCTGAGTGGGCCCTAAATGTAATCACTTGTATCCTTGTAAGAGGGAGTCTGAGGGAGATCTGACACGAGGAAGAACAGGAGAAGGCAGTGTGCGCATGCAGGCAGAAGGAGGAGTAACAGGGGCACAAGCCCAGGAAAGGTGGAAGAGATAAGGAAGGATTCTCTTCTAGAGCTCCAGAAGGAACACGGCCCTGTCAGCACCTTGAATTCAGACCCGCGAAACTGATTTCAGAATTCTGGCCTCCAGAACCGTGCGAGTAAGTTTCTGTTTGTAGTATCTTGTTATAGACCAGCCATGAGAAACTAAGACAGATTGGGCAATAGATTGCCCAATCTAATGAATAAATTAAATAAATTGCTTCTTTAATGAGAGACCCCCAGACCTGATCCTATGCAGTCTGTACTTCCAGCTATGAAGTTTGTGCTATCCCTTTACCTACTCTGTTCTCCCTCAAATCCCTATAAGTCCTCAAACCCTAAAAAGAGAGCTGGGTGCTTCCTCTTCCCTTTTTTCCAGAAAATACCTCTGACAGCCAGAGTGAAAGAACAAAGAAGGCAATCTTTGACATTTACATATCAAAATAAGCTGTCTAAGCTTTTAGCAGAGACAACAGCCCAGGTGTTTAATCCTCAAAGGAGGCTTTTTAGTATTTTGGGGGAATGTCAGCCTTGAACAACTAAGAGCATACGGTTTTTGCCATAACAATAGATTAGAAAAAATACAGGAGGAGCCAGGATCTCGACTTTCAAATAACCTAAAAGTTACAGCTGGACGGTGGAGCCAGA
The DNA here is from genome assembly GCF_009829155.1 of Mustela erminea. NCBI lineage: Eukaryota > Metazoa > Chordata > Mammalia > Carnivora > Mustelidae > Mustela > Mustela erminea. The sequence continues at coordinate 15,261,753 of NC_045629.1, read as the reverse complement.
AGGAGCAAGCATGATGATGGGGAGCAACCCGCCTCCCCCAACACCCAGGACCAGGACACTGCACCTGCAGGGAAGCCCCAGGAGCGGGAGGGTGTCCGCTTTTGTTGATTTCCCAGCCACCACCATGAGGAAGCTCCCGAACTCACTAGTGCCACGGGGACATGATGGTCTTAGCTCAGAAGCCCAGGGGCTGCCTCATGACTGCACAATACAAACGATGCTCATCCTCACCTCAGTGGGATAAGGACAGTCCCGACCTCAACGGCATAGGACAATTCTAAGGGCCAAAAATTGATTTTGGAACTAGTGTGAAATGGAAAGCTCTTAAACTTATATGTGGTGGGGGCTGGAAGCAAACAGTGTGAGACCTCCCCGAGCAAGGACTCCCTGTTATTCCCCGCTGTCTGTGAACATGAATCATGAGGTAAGAAATATGTTCAGTTCATGCGAGTAGGAAAAGTTACTCTGCAGTTTTAGATTTCCCTCAATTTAAATGGAGACAAGGCAGGGACCCAACACAGGTCCCCTGAACGCTGACCACAAAATCCAACATTCCTTGGTAGCGGAAACTCTATACCTCTTCTTTTTTTTCTTTAATTTATTTATTTGACAGAGGGACAGGCAGTGAGAGAGGGAACACAAGCAAGGGGAGTGAGAGAGGGAGAAGCAGGCTTCCCACTGAGCAGGGAGCCCATTGTGGGGCTGAATCCCAGGACGCTGGGATCATGACCTGAGCTGAAGGCAGATCCTTAAGGACTGAGCCACCGGGGCCCCTCAGTACCTCCTGAGTAGCATATCTAGCAGGAATGAGGAAGCAGGATGCTCACCGAAAGAGGGACTCCACTGTGAAGACTGGTGAAGACCAAACCAAACCAGTCTGTGCCAAGACAGACCCCAGAGCTGACCTTTCACCTACTTTCCCCTCCTTCCCCCTTTATAATGTTATGAACATTCTAATTAGACACATGATACATGAAGAAGCATGACACGCAAGTGCGCAGGTGCCAAGAAATTCCCATCTCTACATGCTTGAACATCAGTCCTTTCCTGCCTCAGCTCCTTTACAAAGTTTGCGGGCCTTTGTTCTGAAATCCAGTCTGAAAGACCCTTTCCTTTCTGCTACCTCCCTTGTGCTGGGGCATAAGTCCCAATAAAAAGCCTTTTCTGGAACTTCAGCATGGCTTCAGTCAATTTCTATTGCTTGGAGAGCCCTAGGACCCTTGTGGGTTAAAACAAAAAAAACAAAAAAACCAAAACACTACTATTGTAAGTATGCCTCTGATTAGATCGCTATTAAAACATTTTACATCTTTTTTTTTTCTTTTTTGGGTTGTTGGTTTGTTACACCTATCATTCAGTTACCTTCACAGTTACAGCACTTTATTGATAATAGAACATTTTACATCTTTTTTTTCCCCCTTGGTTCTCGGTTTGCTACATGTATCATTTGCAGTGCCCTCTGAAGGGAAAATATTATAGAAAAATAATTGCTTTAGCTAGTGAATTCGGTTTAATACAAGGCAATTTACCTGCAGCAAAACTGCACACTGACTGCTCCCTTTCCTGACCATCAGATTTAATCTCTTACAGTTAGCCCTGATCACAACCGAAAAACTATTATTTCCGTTTTAATAGAATTCATTAGGTTCAGGATGAACTGGCGTGATCTCAAAAGTCATAGCAATTTCTACTCTTTAAGCATTCTTAACCAGTGGCCTTTTCTATTGCTGGACTCTAAATTCCTTTCAATATGACTTGGACTAAAATTTATATTACACAAATAAAACAAAAGTGAATTTATGAACTCATGATACAGATTTGTTACACTCATAAAATCTCTCTGTGTAGTTCTCACTTAATTTGTTGGCACTATAAATATTTATAAACTGTACTGTTTTTTGCAATGGCTGTATTAAAATTAGAATGAGAACATCAGTAGTATCAAAGTATACTGAAAGTTCAAACTTCTAACTTCGATTTGGTGTAAAATTGTATTGCAAGTTTGTGTCTGATTTCAAGCCCCTTCAGTGGCTAGATTTCAAACATTTGAAAAAAACCCTTAACATATGATTAATCAATTTCCTATATGAGGCACATCAGAGGAAATGCAGCACAGAAAACTATAATAGTGTTCTTTATAAAGAAAAATAAATAAATACAGAAGATCACTTGGTTTGTTGAAGCTTTTTGTTACCACACCAAAACCTGTAGTTTTGAAATACATGGGTTAATGCTAAACGGTTGATCAACAAAGGAATCTTTAAAATAATTTTAAGTAGCTCAAATATCATTTCTCTTTCAGTTCTTGGAGTTAGAATATTATGTGATGATATAAACCCATCGTGGTTAAGAAAATTGGCCACTGGTATCTTTGTCATTTTCTTTATAATTTAAAAGATATAAACAATGATATCTGTTTTTATGCAAGTGTAAGTGATTACCAAAGGACTGTTTTGGGGAACAAAGAAGAAGAAAGCAAGGAGGGGGAAGATAAACATGAAATCAAAGCAGAAGGGCTTGCAAGGCATGAGGACAGCCTGGAGAGAGACAGCAAGTCAAGCCAACAGAAGGGAGAATCAGGGAAGGAGGTAAGGCCAGAAACTCAAAGCCTGGTAAAAAAGGACTAATGAATTTGATGACTGGTTGGGCGGGGGTGGGAGGGTAGTTTTTCATAAAGTGCAATACCACAAGAGTATTAGGAGTGGAAAACTGGATTACAAGGAATAGAGGGGACTGAGAAGAGAGAATTTGGTGTATTTTTTCCTGAAGTGTGCAGGTAAAGGTAGTGAGAACATAGGACGGTAGCTTCAGGGGTGAGCAAGTCAATGCACGGAGAACCACTGGTTAGCTCTATCTGCTCACACTCACAAAGCTGTGACTTAGAAGAAAATGATTCCAGAATAGCTGCTTTCTCCTAATATCTAAGCAAATATTGAATGTTTAGAAGTTCTTTCCTCTCTCTAGTGAGAATTCCGAACTTGTTTCCATTTTCTTCTTGAATTAAACAAGAAGGAATTTCTAGAATTCTTTGAAATGTTGTTCATGAACTGTGTAGGTGGACATACTTGATTGCATCCCATTCACAAGAAGTGTACCCACCGTACCACACTCAGCTCAATAGTTACTTCTTTTATAGTATACCGCTATATAATTTCTTACTAATCAAGGAGCTAGTCTTTGTCTTTTCTTCTGTGTACTTTCAATCATCTGCTTTGCGGGGGGTATGTGTCTAATTCAACTTTAGCTAATCCTTTCTACTTCTAGAAATGGATTCTTGACTGCTAATATTCTTTTTTTTTCCCCCTGTTTCCTTAGTTGTGGCTCAAAGAGTCATCGAATCTACGTTTATGCAGTATTCTATTTTCTTTGTCTTTTTATTCTCTCTTATCCTGAGCCAGCCCCTCTGAAAGTGAACACATATTTAATGAAATAGATCTTGCTCAATTTTAAAGAGTTAGCATGGGTTTATATTTATATAACAGAATTCATGTCAGTTGAAACTTCTTTTGAAATACTTGTTCATCTTAGAATATGAATTAGACAAGTTAAAACAACTTTCTCACCCTTTTAATTTTTTTTTTCACTAAAGCATTAAACATTTCAGAGGGTACTGTACATCCACAGAATAAACACAGTGCTTGGTAGTGAGGTAGAAGTGTTTAGAGCGCATCATACAAAGATTTGGAACCAGTTCAAACATATCAACAATTATGTTATTTTCTTTAGAGAAAGGTTTAAAAGGTATTCAGGCTTCCATTGGGAAGCATTCGTCATTTGCTGTTGCTTTCTTAGAGAATCCTTGTGCAATCCATGAACAAGTCATAATCACTTAGGTTTATGCCACTGGTTCTGGAGATAAAGAGCAGTCTGCACCTATAAATGCAGAGAACAAAGTGGTGGTTGCCAGAGAGTGGGGGTGGGGAGTGGGAAAAATGGGTGAAGGGAGGTGGGAGGTACAGGCTTCCAGTTATGAAATGAATTAAGCCACAGGAATAAAAGACATAATATAAGAAATACAGTCAGTGATATTGTAATAGTATTGTATGGTGACAACTAGTAGCTACACGTGCGGTGAGCACAGCATAATGTATAAATTTGTCTAATCACTCTGTTGTGCACCTGAAATAAGGTAGCAATGTAGCAACTATACTCAAATTTTAAAAACTAAAAGAAAAAATCAGTCTTCCAAGTAAGTGGCCATTGATCACTTTGCCTTCCTGTTTCCCATCTCTATAAGTAGGTATTGCTGGGATTTTTCAATTCTGTATCATTGGTCACAGGCCAAAGGCTGAAAAAAAAGTAATTAAGCCTTTTGTACTTGTTCTGGGGCTTAATTCTCTGGATTGCACCATTACAGGAAGCAATGACGTCTCCTCGATCCAGCCAACAGATATTTCCAGAGTTGCTATGATGAGTTACGCATTAGGATGTAAGACTGAAGAAAGGCGATCTTATCCTGCCCTCATGGAACATACATGCTAGTGGAGAAGCTAGATAATAAAGTAAACAAACCAGTAGGCAAAAATAAGTATACATTTTAAAAACCAGTATGAAGGAGATGATGTGCTGGAGAGTGGCTGGGGTGTGGAATGGAGTTACTTACTACCAGATGGCCAGAGACAGAAGGCATGAACAGACACTTTTCCAGTGAAGACATACAAATGGCTAACAGACTCATGGAAAAATGTTCATCATCGTTAGCCATCAGGGAAATTCAAATCAAAACTACACTGAGATACCACCTTACACCAGTTAGAATGGCCAAAATTAACAGCACAGGAAACAACAAATGTTAGAGAGGAGGTGGAGAAAAGGGAACCCTTTTGCACTCTTGGTAGGAATGCAAGCTGGTGCAGCCACTTTGGAAAACAGTGTGGAGATGCCTCAAAAAATTAAAAATAGAGCTATCCTCTGACCTTGCAATTGCACTTTTGGGTATTTACCTCAAAGATACAGATGCAGCAAAAAGAAGGGCCATCTGTACCCCAATGTTCATAACAGCAATGGCCATGGTCGCCAAACTGTGGAAAGAACCAAGATGCCCTTCAACGGACGAATGGATAAGGAAGATGTGGTCCATATACACTATGGAGTATTATGCCTCCATCAGAAAGGATGAATATTCAACTTTTTTGTCAACATGGACAGGACTGGAGGAGATTATGCTGAGCGAAATAGGTCAAGCAGAGAAAGTCAATTATCATATGGTTTCACTTACTTATGAAGCATAAGGAATAACATGTAGGACATTAGGAGAAGGAAAAGAAAAGTGAAGGGGGGAAATTGGAGGGGGAGATGAATTATGAGAGACGATGGACTCTGAGAAACAGGGTTTTGGAGGGGATGGAGGTAGGGGGATGGGTGAGCCTGGTGGTGGCTATTAAGGAGGGTACATACTGCATGGAGCACTCGATGTTATACATAAACAATGAATCCTGGAACACTGTATCAAAAACTAATGATGTATGGTGACTGACATAACACAATAAAAACAAAAACAAGACGGTCAGAGAAAGCTTCTTTGATAGTGGATATTTGGGCTCAGACATATTAGATGAGTCTTGCAAAGATCACGTGATGGCAAAATAGTTTCAGAACTCCAGGTGCTGACTGAAGGATCCTACAGCTAGAGGGAAGCTGAGCTGAGGATAAAAGTGGTATTGTAGTGTGTGTGTGTGTGTGTGTGTGACAGAGAGAGAGAGTGATCTCTGTCCATGGAAATGGCCTAGACACAGTGTCACTCCAGTAGCAACAAACACCTCTGGTTCACACCCCCCCTGTCATAAGAACTAAGCTTGTCCTCTGGAGAAATGCTAAATCCAGTGTCGGTACACGGAAGGAACAAGGAGAGCGTGAAATGTATTTTGCGCTAAGAAACAAGACAGTTTTCCAAAAATTGATAAATCATGTTAAAAGGATGTAGGAACCAATATAATGAGTCTGTCTGGCTGAAGTTGTAATGATTTGAGCACTAGAAAGAACCAAGACGGAGGCCCACCAAACACAACGAATCAATGAAAATCTATGACTCCATAATGATCAAAAAGGAAAGGCAGAAAAACTCATTGTTAATATTTAAAGTGGCTACTTAAACAAGACCTCTTGTGCTTTCTGCTCACTTTTGCTGTTAACTGCTGTGAAAAAATGTTTTGTTAATTATAAAAAAAATCGTACTTGAAAAATGAGTAATTACAGAGAAAGAATTAAGTATTTATTTTGCCTTTTTCCAGTAGGAATTCTATATCAAGTTAACCAAGTTGATGAAATAAAGCTTTACATTACTGATGACTGTGAGGCAATAAATATAGGAGAAATAAAGTAATTTAAAGACTTTTTGCCAATTTTAATGAAAGTGATCCTTATAAGGATTAGCAAAGGGTTATTTTAAAAATTAAGTACATAGTTAATCCATGTAGTGCCTAAGAAGATAATACAGGTTTCTTTTTAGTGTCAAGCAACACTTAGAGAACAATAATAACAATAAATACATCACATTTCAGAACTTATGAAATGTACATAAAATGATATTTAGGGAAAAATTTATAGCATTAAATGTTTATGATAGAAGAGAAGAGAGGTTGAAAATACATAAGCTAAGCATTCAGATTAATAGTTTTAAAAGAATAACAAGTTAAAATGTTAGAAGAAAAGATGAACAAATATAGATTTAATTAACAAACATTTGTTATGTGCCTATGCTATTCTGGGATCTGGATTAATCCATGAATAAAATAGACAAAAATTCCTGCTCCATTGGAGCTAACTAACATTCATGTATGGGAAGACAGACCATAAATGTAACAAAAAATAAAGTACATTTCATGTTTGAAGATGACCGATATTTAAAAAGAGTAGAATAAGCACACAGAACTATCTAATAGTAGAAGGTAATTAAAAAGAAGTCAAAGATCCAATAGAAAGGAGCAACAAAGCACAAATTAGATTCTTTAAAAATCTGTAGTAAAATTAACAGTATCCTGGGAAGAGTGATCAAGCTTGGTATGACTCCCCCTTGTCCAGACGTGGCTTGGTGGCCACACATGAGCAGGATAACCACCAGTCTTTAACAGAATTATGTGGCAACACTGAGAAGTTTAACAAGGTAATGCCTCTCAATTCTGCAATTTACCTCTCTGCCTTTATCGTAGCTCACGTATCTACCTCTCTATATTGGTGTTCTTAGCAGCGTTGTTTGCAACAGCTAAAAGTTGAGAACCACCTAGTCTGTCAGAAATTAATAAATTGGTATTCATGCAATCACAGGCTATGTGAAGTGGAAATAAATTAAGTAAGCTTATGTATATTAAAAATGATGGATCTCTTGAACATAATGTTGACAAAAAGAATCAAGTTGTGAACAGAATATTGTATGACCTGAGTAATATAAAGTTTAAAAAGTTGTACTAATACTAAATTTTTAGGAATGCACATATATATAGTAACACTTGAAATAAATATGCAAATATAACAAATAAATGCAGAATATAGAGTGAAAAAGGGGATCAGGAAGCAGTAAACAAGAAGGGTTTAGCTGTGTTGGGAAAGATTTGTCTTTATTTCATTGGTGATAACATGACTATTTGTTGACTATTTCATTACTCTTTATTAAGTATTACATACTGCTTGCAGATAAAAATTTTAAAAATGTCCTTCCATTCCAGTTGCCACTATCCTAGACTGGTCAGCCACTGTTTCTCCAGGACAACTGCAATGACTTTTTTTTTAGATTTTATTTATTTGACGGAGAGAGATCACAAGTAGGCAGAGAGGCAGGCAGAGAGAGGGAGGGGGAAGCAGGCTCCCTGCTGAGCAGAGAGTCCGATGCGGGGCTCGATCCCAGGACCCTGAGATCATTGACCCTGGGCTCAATCCCAGGACCCTGAGCCAAAGGCAGAGGCTTAACCCACTAGGCACCCAGGCGCCCCTGCAATGACTTTTAAATACAACTCCTGGCATCTCTTGTTTTCCTCAGATACGTTTTCTTTATTACAGCCAGAATGATATTTTTTTGAACCCAAACACATAGACGTCACTAATTGCTTTAAAACACCTCAAGGCTTTCCCACTGCCCAAAGATAAAAGATTAACTCCGTGGGACAGCTCGAGAGGTCCTACCTCCCCCGCCTCTTGTCACTTCTGCAGACTCTTGTCCTTCCCTTCACCATCGTGCTCCAGCCACGTTGACCTCCTGCCCATTCCCCAGCTGAACCGTTCTGTCTAACATGTTGGTCTTCACACACCCTGTTCCTTTTTCATAGAATATCATTTTTCACTCTCACCTTCCATCTGCTTTCTTGTCCTTATAATCAGCCATCCCCCAACCTGGGTACCTGACCAACTCCCATTTATTTTTATGTTTTAGTGGCAACCTCACATCCTCTGGAAAGTCATCCCTGAGCCCTAAAAAGTCTGGGCGATAGAACTCTTCTTGTGCTCCCAAGTGCCCAGTTCTGCCACCTACTTTTATATCTTTGGGTAGCGAAGACTCATTCCTTTTTTATAATCAGTTTTCTGACTCACCTACAAGATTATAAACCATCTATAATCAGCACTGTTTTCCCATGCCAAGCTTCTAATAATGGCTATACACACACACACACACACACACATATATCTCAAAAGAATGAACAAACTTAGTTACTAGGTTCTTGAGTCACAATTTCAGTTGAGAATAAAAAACAAAAACAAAAACAAAAAACACCCAGAAAGCAACTACCCATCCATCGAAGTTCCTCTTATGTTGCTTGTGGGAGTGTGAATTTGTGCAGCCACTGTGGATAGTTTCGTATTCCCACTGAAACCAGGTATGTGTATGTCTTATGATCCAGTGTTCCCACTGGAACCCATTGTCAACCAATGTATGTAGCCAGGAGAGATGAATGGATATACCCACTAGAGACCTGTACAAGAATCTTAGCATCTTTTTATAGCCAAAGTCTGAAAGTGCCCCAAATGTCCATCAACAGTAGAACCGATAAATAAAGGTGGTATGGTCGTAAGCTGGAAGCTACACAAGAAAGAAGAAGGAACATGGTTAAATCTCATGGACATGACGTTGACTGAAGGAGATCAGGCTCGATAGGGTATATACCACGCGATTCCATTTCTATGAGATCCTAAGAAAGGTGGGACCGAACTGTAGTGATGGAGGTTGGAATAGTGAGCATGGGTACGTTGACAGGAAGGAGGGCTGTCTCTAAAGCTGGCGATTACATGGTGTTCGAAAACCCTACAATTTCTTCAAAAGCGTCACCACCTTTTGTTTACTATATAAGAACATTGAAGTTGCAGGGGTTTTCAAATTGATAGTTCCCTGTTTCATTCATTTTGGAGTTGACATCTTAGCAAATGCATTTCTTTCTTTTTTAAAGACGTATTTACTTGAAAGAGAGAGAGAGAAAGAGCGAGATTGTGCCCACAAAGTGGAGGGAGAGGCAGAGGGAAAGAATGTCAAGCAGACTCCCTGCTGAGCACAGAGCACAGTGTGGGGTTTGATCGCAAGACCCTGTGATCATGACGTGAGCCGAAATCAAGAGGCGAACATCCAGGCAGCCCCCAGACGCATTTCTGAAGAAAGGTAAGTGTGCAAAGGAATAGCAGTCTTTCTCATGTGTAATTAAAATAATTGAGGCACTCTGCAAAAGTAGGAGGAAAAGAACCATGGCCCAGGGCTCCTGGGTGGCTCTGTCAGTTAAGCATCTGTCTTCTGCTCAGGTCATGATCTCGGGGTCCTTGGATCGAGACTGGCATTGGACTCCCTGCTCAGAGGGGAATCTGCTTCTCCCTCTCCTTCTGCCCCTCCTCCCCCCTCCTCAGTTGTGCTCTCTGCTCTCTCTCTCTCTCTGGCTCTCTCCCTAAAATAAATAAAAATCTTAAAAAAAAAAAAAAGCCAAAGACTTAATTTCCTTCCTGAAATTAGTCTGTGGGTGTCCTTTGATGCTATTAGAAGGAATCAAACAAAAACTTGCAGTTTCCTAATAATGACTGAAGAAATCATTAGTCCCATTAGAAGAGATTATGTAAATGAAGCCACTTTTTACCACAGGGCCACCCTGAATGGGAGTAGGGGAAATATGGTGAGAAGTTGACAAAAAATTCTGCAATTTGCGAGAGAACTTTCATTTTTCTTTTGAATGTCAAGCTCCCTAACATTATTTGTATTTGATTTTTAGTTGTCTGTTTATTAGCTGTATATTCCTGTATATTGGTTTGTCTGCTTTCGATGTACATCAGGTCCATTGGGTAGAACCAGGGATGTCCCTGTAAAACAGCCCCCCAAAAGTTTCAAAGGACTTCAGCACTGAAAACATTTCAAACATTAATCATTTGTGAAGGTATAATGTACATTCACAGATACTGACATTTCTGGTATGTAATTGCTGCACCTGACTGCACACTAAGATTTGCTAACAGATGATTTTTAAAAAATCAGTATACCTTGCATTTGTAATCCATGAATTTTAAACACCTGTAGTTTACTTAGTTAATTACTAAGCTCATTCAACACATCTGGCTTCTCTGTCTTTGTGTTAATCAATAATTATTTGATCACAATGTTATGCCTTTTATGCTAATCAGGATTTTGAGACCATAAAAATGTGCTACCTTTGTGCTTCATGCTGGTACTAATGTGTTTTATTTATAGTGTAGTGTATTCATAATTCATGCACTCGTATGCGTGTATGCACACATTTTACTTCATTTGCGTAATAGAAAATTTTCTTTTCAATCTGTTTTTTCTTTCTTTGTCTCTCTCTTTCGTTCTTTTTTTCCGGCAAAGTTTACCACCTGAAAAGAATACTCATTCATTTTTCAACTGTGGTAGGAAAAGTTCCTCATTTGAGAAAAAAATAGATATTTGTTTTAATGTGATAGAATTCTTTTTGAAAAAAATAGAAGGAAAAGTCATGTAGTCCTTTTAGTTGTTCCCTTTCCGAAAGGTATCTGGATAAAGAGAACAATATTGGTATTTCTGACCCATGAATGTGGCTGCTGGTGTGGTTTAAACCCCTTTACAAAAGAAGACAATTTTCCTTAATTGCTTCCTTTGCTGAAATAATCGTGAAGGCTGGAAAGAGGTCTGATTAATTGGCAAAGTTGGATGTGGTAAAAACCTCGCTGGCAGGTTCTTATCTATCACCATCAATCTCAAGTTGCTCAGTAACCATCTAGGATAGCTTGTAAGAGGCTGCCTCTCGGGATATGGAAGTTTCAGAGACAGTGACTTAAATCAGACTCTGGGTGGATATTCACTGCCGCAGAGGGATGTTTGTTAACCCGTTCTTATTGCTTGACTCCTCATTAGGGTCTTCGGAGTTCTATACAGATTCTGGTGTGTCTATGTGTGTGGGGGAGTGTTAGGCACCATACTGTGGGGAGGGCCCGAACTGAGAACAAAAGCTCACCTCTGCCCACTTGCTGCTGTTTCGTTTTGAAATATTGTTGCCCTTCATGTCTCCCTAGATCCTTTGATATGACTACATGTCGTACCAAGTGCGGACATGCCTCATGTCAACAACAGTTCTATGCCCTTCATCTAAATAAAATGGAGTCATCACCAGCCAGATATTCATTCCACAGGGTATAAAGTCCAGTGACCACAAAGACATTACCTAAATAATGGACATTGTTGCATCTTATCACTGTTTAATTCTTTTGGGAAGAATGCTACTTAAGATCATTTCTTAATTTTTTTTTTTTTTTAAACCCCATGGCTGAGTCATGGAAGTCTCTATCCTGAGGCTCTAAGGAGCTCAGGGTGCTTCTAAAACATTAATTAATTCATATTAGAAAGTGAATTCTTACTAATAGTGATTAAGCCCAATAATTTTAATTACCCTAAATGAAGTAAAAAGCACTTTTAGCTCTCCTTAAAGTTGAATTTGAAGTTTTCCAAGGAAAATTTCATTGTTTTCAATTTGTTAATCAGCGTTTTTGTATACATTTTATATACGTTTTGTATATGTTTTAAACTGTTTATACTGTTAATCAGTGTTTTATATACGTTTTTTTATATACGTTTTTGTTTTTCTTTACAGAAAGCCGCTACTTTTAAATCAAAACATCTAATTTCTCCGAAAGCATACTTAGCTACCTTTTCTCTGTGTACCTAGATGAATATATGTACTATTTTCCAAAGTAGGAAACCTCCTCTCCTTCACAATTCCGCCTACTCCCACCAAACAATCCTCCTCCTATGAGCTGGGATTACTTCTGGAGGTTGGGTTGGGGGTGGCGGTGTCTTGCCAGTTGGCATCTTCAGGAATGCTGGGTAGTTCCTGTTGTTCCATCCTTTGCAACAACTGAAGGTGTAACAGTATGAGGCCACAAGTGCCTGTCTATGCTTGCCCTATTTTCTTTCTGTCTAAACACAAAGAGCTGTCAAACAGCATAGGTTTTCTCCTACAAACACAGTAATTTCAATATACTTAGGGAACATTAAAATTTAAAAATCTTATTAGGTCATGAGATTTTCTCTGAGAATGAATGCATAAATTTTTTCTTGCTCAGCTCTTTAACAGAAAGTCTGTTTACAATCATTATTCTCTACCCATCATATGGCAAAAAATTTCATACTTTCTTAATTAACACTTTATAATCTAAAATCTCTTGTCTATATTAATTGTATTATATTGCACCACAAAGTTATTTAGAACTATTTTAATTCAGAGTCCTTTATGCAGCCATTAGGTGACTCACACAGTCTGCTATATTTTTCCTGTAAGAACAATGCCTCGAGTATCTTGTCATCCAATGGTAAGGCCTGATGGCATCTTCTTTGTTATTTAAGGATAAGGACTGTGTATGAGGAGCTCTATGTGCACAGAAAGGCCAAGGTTTGGAGAAGTGAAGGCTGATTCAGTCAGTAATTGGAACCTGCCTGCACTATCCCTGAGGCTGGGGGAAAAACAAAAAACAAAAAACAATCATTGACCAAGGGTCCAACTCTTTATCAGAGTCTGGGAATAAGATATACGGTTTTGGGGCACCTGGTGGCTCAGTGGGTTAAGCCTCTGCCTCCGGCTCAGGTTATGATCCCAGGTCCCGGGATTGAGCCCCGCATCAGGCTCCCTGCTCAGCCAGGAGCCTGCTTCCTCCTCTCTCTCTGCCTGCCTCTCTGCCTACTTGTGATCTCTGTCTGTCAAATAAATAAATAAAATCTTAAAAAAAAAAAAAGATATACGGTTTTTTGAGAGAGTCTAGCCCTTTAAAAGTTAGTTTGGAGGCTTTCTAGAAACAGATCAAACAGATCTTTCTACTGTCACAGCCGTCATTCCTTTAAAAGTCTGTTTCCTTGGTGAAGGGCACTGTTTCTAAGGCCCGTGTTTGGGGGAGGAAGGAGAATCCGCACTGTTGGAAGCAGCATTTGCACCGTGGACCCGGTCAGGGATACTGGTATAGCACAGTTCTCCTGGCGTTCTCATCAGCCTCGCCCATAAGAAAAAGAAAACAAAATCTCTGTTTGGGTAGCAGGCAATCAGCTATTTTTTTTTTTTTAAACCTTTAATCAGAGAATTGAAATAGAAAGGACGACTTGCATTCTCTCTCTATCCCTCCGGAGTTTAATTTTCATTGATATGGTTGACGTTCTCTAATTTCAGGCCATGTGCTGAGTAGCCTGTAACACTTCAGGCAAGTTATATAGAACTTTAATTTCAACTTAAAAGCCCGGGTAGTTCCCGTTTGTTTTAAAATCGAGGCGGACTTCAGCAAAGAATTATGCTAGCTGGTCCATCTGCCTCTGTTTGGGGAATGTTTACACTTAAATTTCTGGCTTCCAGATGTGACTTTGTTAAGGTATCTATCATCCCAGTGCAGAACGGCCCCTGAAGAAGGGCACTGGAATTGGGGAGCAAGTGTGACTTAAGGGCTGAAAGGACAAAAATCTTCCCAACAGTTCTCTCTCCGTGAAGTCACGTCATAGCAGAAAGCAGTACGAGCTATCGTGTGGCCCTCGGTAAAGATCCACGAAGGGAAAGGGCAGATGCAGAGGCATCTTAGGTAAGGATGGACCGATATCACATAACTGAGAGGAAGTGCAGTCAAATAAGTTTGCTGAAAAGATAGCAGCCATCTTTACTTTTCTTTCTTTCTTTTTTTTTTTTTTTTAAATTATTTATTTAAGACAGAAGGGTGGGAGGCACAGAGGGAGAGAAAGAGAATCCTGAAGAAGACCTTCCCCCCTAGAGCCTGATGCAGGGCTTGCTATCATGACCCTGAAGTCATGACCTGAGCTGAAATCAAGAGCCGGACGCTTAACCAACTGAACCACCCAGGCACCCCAGCAGCCACATTTCCTGGTGGGCACGGTAACACGGGGAAGAACAACTTCTTTCCTCTTCTCCATTTTATCCAGAATCTAAACAGTAGCTTCTCTTCTAGCCAGTCACCAGATGGGACTGATTTGCTATATAGGAAGCCATGTATGTTGATGGTGTTGGCAATGTTGGCTTTGGGGAGCAGTGTGTGGAAAAACAACTAGAACGAAAAGGGGAGAGGGAAGAAATGCCGTTATTGTCAGAAAAAGACCAACTGGTTGGGCCCAGGAGAAAAGAGAATTTTATGGGGATCTTCCATAAATCTGGAATCAACAGGTCAGAGCCATGCATTAGATAAAATTAGTGAAAGACAGAATTTAAATTACAAGATAATAAACAATTCCATTGAGAATCCGTGTAGCTATTTAATGATTCATAGTATTCTTTGGTTATTTGTTTTACTCATGGCCACGAATACTACTCTCAAATTCAGATAGCTTATAATAGAATACACTACAATGCATATTTATTTATTAACATTTAGAAATAACGAAGTTCCTGTCATTTAATGTGAATGTATAAAAGTATTAGAGCCATCATCTCATCATAAAATACCAGGAAGTGTTATTGAAAACATTCTGGGCCATTTATATAATGATTCTCAGTATTGAATAAAGAAGGTTCTACTTTGAGGATATATAAATTACAGTTTCTTAGTTTGATAAATACTTAATTTGGTCATAACTACACATAACATGAAGGCTTTGGCTTAGTGTTTGTGTGTGAATTATAGTAAGTCTTTGCTGGGTCAGTTGTGGCATTTAATAAAAATGTACGCAGGGGATTAAAGATGTCAACAATGCACAGCATTACTGCTTGGTGAGGGTCAAAACTTATCTGTCAGGCAAAGCATAAGATAAATGGATTATCTGTGAATATTTTGCTAAGATGAGAACAAAGTCAGATGCTCAGAGTAAAAAATGAAAGAACAAACAAACAAGATCGCAGCTGACTAGGACATTGATTGATTCCTAAGACTAGCTCATCCCAGAACTCTACAAGGTTTCTTGCTGTAGACTAGAGTCTCAACGGCTCATTCCAAAGAAAATCTACCATGGCTCCTAATAAACACGGAGTCGCTGGTGAACAGAATCGGAGAACATTTCTGTAGGCTAGTTGCTTCTGATAGTTCTCTGATTTTTAATGAAGGGATGGCAGATGCTCCCTGGCTTTCTTCTTCACCCCTGCTCCCAGCTCCCCACCCTTCTACACACGCCTCTTCCCTCACAAGTAGGAAAAGCAGAACGGCATGGAGAAGACTCTAGGGAGCTCAAGTTAAACAGGAGAGAAGGAGGAAAGAGAAATTCCAAATAGGTCTTCTGTAATCTGTTTCCATAGCATACACAGGTTAACCACAGCATTGCAGAAATTCTGAGGACAATTCACTTGAAAAGCAAACATACTGTTGTGGTCTTTCTGGTCTTCTGAGATTGGGAGTAGCACAGCAGTGACTACCTAACGACGTTTTCTATTGTTTTTGTCCAGTTTTGGACATAGCCAGTCTACAGCCAAGAGTACACTTACTCTTTTCTGCTAGAGTGAGTCTGGCTTTGTAATGAGAGTACCCTGTGAACTCAGCATCCTAGCTGCACTAAGAAGCAGGTCCCTTGTCAGTGGAAAAACTGCCCCAAGTGGCGTATCTACGTGCCTCCATCTTGCCCTTTGGTCCTCTGCACACTGTAGTCTGTTTATCTTTTTATGCTTGTCTTGCCCACTGATTTTATGTTTCTCAATAACTGGCATGGATTCACTTTTATACACAGTACCTAACACAGGGCCAAACATACAGTGGGTATATAATAAATGCTCATTGATGAATTATTGGTTCTTAAAATAAAAAAGAGACATGCTTTAAAATCAAGTGGTCAATTTCTTATGTATTAAAGAGTTAAACATAAAATATAAACTATAAAGGCCTTAGAGAAAACAAACATTAAATTTATTTTAGGGTGAGGAATGACTATACAAACAAAAATAGCAAAGAAAGAAAATGATGAAGCAGAGATAGGAAAAATTTGCCTTCGATGCCAGCTCATGAGAAGAATTGGGCCCGGAATTGAGAGCTGACTACTCCCACCTGTGTTTTGCTAAGCTTCTTTGAAAAATGGTTTTGCCACAATTGAGTCTTTTCAACCGCATTGTTTAAAAGGAACAATATTCCTGTAAACAACACTATGTTTACACAGATAAATTGGCTTAATGCATTAAGGAAAAGTGCTACATGAATTAAACAAGATGCATCAAAACATCTTTTAAAAACTTACCAACAAATAATTGGTTTGACTGTATTTTTTCAGAGTTTAGTCCATTAACCTGGGGTCCCTTAGGTGTGGCCCCAGGATTAAAGTACTAGGGAATTACTTAATTAGAAGATATGTACAGTTTTACAGGTCCACAAGGATGTAACAAGAAATGATCTATTTACCATGGCCTTTTTTGCTCAGACTGTTTTACAAGTGGTACGCGATACTAACCAAGAAAATCCACAATTATATGTTAAGGATCCTAAGCAATAATTGAGAAAAAGTCATGCTCTGAATAAGTTATAAACTTCGTTATTATACCTTTAGTTTTTTGCTACCTGATTCACCATCACAACGATTTTGGGGGGTAAATTACTGTTTGTCTAGTAAAATCAAAAGTTCTGAACTTTTATTTACAAAGCCTATTTCCATATTCATACAGAAACACGTTTATGAGAACATTACAAAACAAAATATTTAATAAGGCTTTTAATCTGTGAATATAAATATTGGACATTTTCAAAGTTTACTTGACTAATTTAGAATTCAAAATTAACACTTGATCAAATCAGCTAGATAACAATTATCATTATTTGGTATCATAAAGATACAACTTTAATTACAATAAAGCATTTAACATACAATAAAGCACACAACTTTTCTTAAAGACTTGTATTTGATATCAATCCTATTAGGCAGAAATCACTAATTGATTAAGCAAAGAGTAAACTGTAGGCATGCCAAAAATAATCACTTCTCAAGTTTGAGAAGTTAATGTGTTAAAGGGAATATTCCAATGTTTCCAGGAAAATTACTCAGTGAGGTAGGTTAAAAATATAATAAAGTACTTTAGATAGGAACTTAATATTCTTTTTATAGATAAGTTAGACTACTTGGCAATGGTCATAATCCTATAACCTACTGAATTGTGGTCTCTTCACCTTTCATATTCTGGGTGTGGAATTATTTTTAGCCAAAGTCAAACCACCATTTGTAGTAAAATTCAGTACTACCTCCTGAAATGTTCTTTTGCTCCACCAATTTCTCAAGTAGAATTGAAGCTCTGGTCATTTAAATGTGGCCATAGTCTCCTTACTAATTTTGGGTATCAGATACACCATCAGCACAGGTTAATTTCTAGGTAAGTTTGGATGGGCTTCTAGAAATGATTCCTAATAGTTCCTATTCTCTGGGTTTTGTTTTTTGTTTTCTTCCCAGAGAATTCCAGTCTCCAGGCCAAAAGGAGCAGCTCCGCATGTGTCTATCAGTGTTCTGATGCTAGGTCTTTAGAATGATATTAATCTCTACGCCACAGATTCATGTATTTTTTAATCTGCTTCAAGAACGAAAAGGATATAATGGCCCATTAGGAAACATTAAATCGTGATCATTTTGTTAATGTCCTCACTAATATGTGTTCTATAAAGTTGCTCACTTTTATAACTAAGATTCTAGAGTCATGGGTTAATGAGCCACAAAGCTTCTAATGTTGTACATCTGCCATTAATCCATTATCAGAAAAGGACTGATCTATCGCCCTAGCAGATGGATCAGAAGTCCTGTAGGGGTAAATTAACCCCCATCCTTTACCGCTGTGTCTGACAGATTTACAGAGCATTTTCACATCCTATCGCATTTGGTTCTTAAAACCGTTCTCTGAAGTCAGGAGGTTAGTGCATTATTCCTCTCATTTGTTTGAGGAACCTGGCGGGGAAGCTCGGCCTCCTGAGTGCCTTTGACCAAGAGAGGACTGTGGGAGGGGTCCCTTACTCGTAAGGTCACTGGCTGGCTGCCTGCAGCTTCCGGAGGGTCACAGCAAGGGAGGACGAGGACGTCGGAGGCCAGTCGACCCTCAGTGACCTACTCCTGATTGTTGAATTAGGAGTCAGTGTTCCAACCAAACAGCAGTCACACGACAGAGGAGAAAGGCATACTCAGGTGCTGACCTACTCCTTGTTCATTCTCTTACACCTTAGGTCAAGTCGTTCAGTGCACCAAGGCTAACAGCTTCCGTATCCTATTCATAGGAGATAAGAAAGGTCGCTGAGAGCTCTTCCCTCGTACCTGTCACTGCAGGGCTCCATGCCTTGGGCTTTTTGACTCTACCCTCCACTCTGAGGTGCCCTGGCCATTGAGCGAAGGGTGAATATTTTACCATTTCTGGTGACTCTTTCAGGAAAGGGTTTGAAACCCAACTTCCACTGGCAAGATGTGGGAGAAAATCAGGAGGACTGAGAATTTTCTGCATATGTAAGAGAGCACAACATTTCTTTCTCTGGACATTGTCATAAAGCATAACAACAATAACAAGAACAAAACCCAGCAACGGCGATAACAGCGAACAACACATAGGTAGTGCTTAACAAGGTGCCAGCCTCGTTTCTCAGCACTTTACATATTGTAACCGCCTTAATCCTTGCAATAACCTGGGAGTAGACACTGTCACGCTGCTGACCTTGCAGATGAGCAAACAGGCACAGGGTTATGAAGCCTGGACGGCTTCCAGTCTTCAACCAACACTGCAACCTTGTCATTCTCAGATACATTTGAATATACTTGTGTATATTTTAGATGAGCAAATAAATTGCTTTAATTGATAACCATTAAGGGGCAGACCTGGGATTTTGGAAGGTGGACTGACGTGGCAATACCAAGATACGGTAATAACCTGGGTGCTTGATGATGTCGCTGCGTCAACCAGCTTTGAAGCGTCTTCTACTTCTAGGTGCCGGCGTGTGAGATGCTAGATGTGCCTTTCACGTCTCTAGCGCTTGAGTCAGAGTTTCTGTCACTTCTGGCATAAACTTTCCCGAGTGATCCAAGAGTCCTACCTTAGCACCAATTACAGATGCCGTTACTTGTGTCTGAGTTTTGACCTTGGGATTTGGGGTCAGTTATTTTTTTTTCCTCTGAGGGAAAGCATCCTTTCCTTTTTTCATTTGTAAATAGGAAATGATAGGGATGCCTGGGTGGTTGGGTCAGTTAAGTGTCTGCCTTTGGCTCAAGCCATGATCCTGGGATCCAGTCTGGTGTAGGGCTTCCTGCTCAGAGGGGAGTCTGCTTCTCCCTCTGGCCCTCACCCCACTCTGGTGCTCCCTCTCATTCTCTCTCTCAAATAAATAAAATCTTTTAAAAAGGGGGGGAAATGATAACAGCATTATTTCATCTGTGTGGTAAGGCTCAGGAGATATAATATATATAAAGCACTTTTAACAGTGCCCCAAACTGGAGTTTGTATTCACTAACATGTAGTGAACATTAGTGATTTTAAATGTTATTGTATTATTATTATTTTATTACATTTTGTTATTAAGCCTTGACATTTTTCTAATCTATAAAACACGAATAACAATAAATTTAGAGGGCTGTTAGGAGATACAATGAAAAACTCATATACAGTGTTCAGCAGAATATCTGACATCTGGAAGATGTCCAACAGATTTTCGGTATTTTTCTCTCCAACTAATTTTTTTATTTTAATCAACATAGTGTACATATGATGTAAAAGATAAAACATTAAATGCTAAGGTCTTATAATGGAAAAAAATCATCCTTTATATTTTAGGAGTTAAATCTATCAAAACATGTTATTTTTCCTAACAAAATCATGTACATTAAAAAATAATACTGTCATCTTTTGTGTAAAGATTTACTCCTTCAATAAACCAGTCTGAATATACAAACTTCAGACTTTTTATTTTATAAATGAAAACCAATTACAGCCTGTGCAAGCTGTTACATAAGAAATGCCATGCTATTATATAAGCAATTGGTCTCTTTCTAAAATGAAAAATGGAGACATGTCTGGAAAATTATATTGCTTGCTGATCCATAAAGTTGTATAGATCAAATAACCAAGTACAGAAATTAAATATCTAACACTGTATCCCTAAGGAAATATTATACTATCTGGATAAACCAAAACCCCGATCTATCAAAATCTAGTGGCTTAATTCGGGTTGCAAGACATATTAATAATAGCAACCTGATTCTAAAAAGATTCCAAATACATTACAATTAACTTTCTAGCCCTCTCAGAAACTGATGAACCTTTACACAGAGGCAATAAACTAAAACTCCATTTGCATTATTAAATTTAGTAGCAGAATGAGGAATTCTATATATCAAAGTCATATTTAGTGACACATACAAATCATAGAACTGTTCACTTCAATCTGTTCTTGATTTGGGAGCTAACAAATCTTAACCTATAAAATTCATTTGGGGGACACTCTTAGTAATTGAATGATATCCAATTTATAATAGACACGCTGTGTAACAAAATGCAAACATTAATCTCAGTGATTATTAGTGACACTGTGCTTTCTCAATAAATATTTGTTGAACAGATAAGAACACAGGAGTAGATAAAGTGCCCATTTACAATGTTGTTAACTTTTTCCAACACAGATTTTTAAAAAACTTATGAGCTATCTATATGTTGCATTACTGTAGGGGAACACAGATACTTAGTTTTATTAATTTGTCAAATATATCAATCTCTAGTATGTGAAAGTGCTGTAGTATTATGTTTTGGATATGTTCGAAGTATACAAATACCAGTTTAGTGTCTACTGTTTGTAAGACATTGGTACATGCAAGAGAAAATGAAAATAAAAGTGATACTATCTTCGTCTCTTTTTAAGATAGGGGCCTAAAAACACACCTACAAAAACAATAGTAAAAGGGCGCCTGGGTGGCTCAGTCGGTTAAGTGGCTAACTTCAGTTCAGGTCATGATCTCAGTGTCCTGGGATCGAATCCTGTGTTGGGCTCCACACTCAGCAGGGAGTCTGCTTGAGGATTCTCTTTCCTCTTCCCCTTCACGACCTCAACTATTTAAAATAAAATCTTGAAAAAAATAGTAAGGAGCTATATTTTAAAGACACACTCCACAAGGATGGGGAAACACGAGAGGAGGCAAGGGCACACAGTTTTGAAAGGTGGAAGGAAGTCAGTGGATGAGTGGGAACCCAAAGCTGTAGGAAAGATAGGGACAGACTCAATTTACACTCGCAGAACCATAACAAGCACCCATTATTCCAGGAAAGGCGGCCAACGGGGATGATTCTGAAGTCAGGCAAGCTGGGCGCCAATCTGTCTGAGAACTAGTTAGACCTCTTATGTCTTCTGTTCCCCACTGCTATGTGTCCTCCCTCCCCCAAAGTTGGGAGATGTATTCCCTAGAGAGGGAACACGGAGCAAGCAAATGCTACACACAGTTGAGGGCATTTGCACCACGTCATGCCATGTGGACCATGTGAGATTAAGGACCAGAGGCCTACAAAATGACTGCAAAGACCCCTGGCCCCTGTCCTGATTGGCTATCAAGATTCTGGCTCCCAGCTCCCTCCCCTCTAGATACAAACTAGAAAATTCCTCCCTGACGAATTTATCTATTCCAAAGCAAAACTACAAAAACACCGATACCTGGAATCCCCCAGCCAATAGCCCACACAGGTCAATTTACAGAGTGGCTCAGAATTGAGGACCCCCATGATAGGCTTCGTGTGGCCAGTTAGGCATTAAAGCCCTCCTTCAATCATGCCCAGAAAGCCAAGGATAAGAAAAACCTGAGGAAAAACTTTCAAAGATAAAGACTCAAACTAACAAACAGGGTGGGGGTGAGGGATGGGGGAACCAACCTGAAAAAATTTTTAAAAATGTTGAAGAAACAGATTATGTGGTGGAAAAAAAATACTTAAAACAAACAAACAAAAAAACCCCAAACAAACTATTAGGAACATGTACAAGCCAAAATTAAGATGCTGTTAAGGCAGAACATGCAAATTTAAGAAGAGCATTTGAAGCAAGAAACATAACAGTGCCATGAAAATTCGATGGAAGGACTAGAAGATAACATTTTAAGGATTCTCCCTCAAAGTAGTGTGAAAGGATGAAGAGATGGAAAGTAGAGAAAATCAAGAAAGTTGGCAGACGAGCCCAGAACAGCCAACGTCTGAGTGATGCAAACGCCCATGAGAAATTAGGACACAGAACATGGAGGGGAGAAAATTATCAACAAATGATTTGAGAATATTTCCATAAAATGTAGGTCATTTCCAGAAAGAGAGGATCTGCTAAGTGTTCAGCATGAGATGCCTCATTTGTGAAGAGCTTCTCCTTTCCCAGAATTCAACCATGACTAGTTCTGGTGAAGCCGTAAAGGGCTTTCAGAATCCCACAAGCCAGACCATGATTTAAATCTCTCAGTGCCCTGAATTACAAAACACTAAATGCTGGAACCCTGAATTATTAAAAAATAATAAAGCACTATAAGAAAAATCCCTGGACAGTATCATATGTTAAATAAGCATGTTAAAAATAAATGGGGGGAGGCATTTCTCCATAATATCATATTTACACAACTTTTTAGCACATTCATTATCCATGTAAAACTGTGATGTAACTTCTGGACTATTAACTTCCATAAAAAAGGTATTTCATTGCTCCGAATTGTGCCAATTGGTATCAATGAAAAATGGATGATTCTTACAGTCTTTCATTCCAGCTGACCAGATCATTGTTCTCAGCAACAAATAATCCCTATGTTCTCTAGAACTTTCAGACCTTTTCAGTTTGAGTTCAAAATGAAACTTTTCCTAAATAAAGCACTAAATCAAGAGTAGCAAGGATAATCACTGTACAACTTCTTAGATTTCTTCTACTCATCACCGATTCACTCAACAACTACTTACTTCATCCCTACGTTTGCAAGTTATGCTCTAGGTGCTAACACGATACAGAAATCAATGACAATTCTTGGTCAAGACGGTGGTTTGAACCCATATATATTCTTTAGTTCCCTCTTCAAACTTCATTAAAATTTCAGTAATTGTTTTAAGAAAAGTGGATAGGCATACAAGGATGAAGTTAGGCTCTACCTTCCAGGTAGCCTAGAAGACTCTTCTGGGATAGCTGATCAGCTGGGGAGTCAGATGAAATCTATTGTGCTAAATGAAGGAGAGAGCCAAGAAGACTCACAGCATGTGTTGAAAGTTTTGAAGCAATCCCTCTGCCAACTTTTAAAAATAAGGATTATTAGACAGTTGAATAAAGCCCCTAAAATAGGGGAGAGAGACTATAGTAAACAAGGGGAAAATGAAGTAGTTGGAAGAAACAAACACCCTAACGGCAAAGACAGCTCTCTTTCTCCAAAAAGACTATCATTTATATCCACAGAAAGCAGAGAGGAAATAGTAAAACTATGAAATAAAATTAAGATTTTGTAGGAAAGGTAGAATTTGGGGGGAAATGATCTTTTGGGCACTTAAAAAACTATGGTGTAGGGGGAGGAGTCAAGATGGCGGAGAAGTAGCAGGCTGAGACTACTTCAGCTAGCCGGAGATCAGCTAGATAGCTTATCTAAAGATTGCAAACACCTGAAAATCCATCGGCAGATCGAAGAGAAGAACAGCAATTCTGGAAACAGAAAAACAACCACTTTCTGAAAGGTAGGATCGGCGGAGAAGTGAATCCAAAGCGACAGGAAGATAGACCCCGGGGGGAGGGGCCGGCTCCCGGCAAGCGGCGGAGCAACGGCGCACAAAATCAGGACTTTTAAAAGTCTGTTCCGCTGAGGGACATCGCTCCAGAGGCTAAACCGGGGAGAAGCCCACGCGGGGTCAGCGTGGCCTCAGGTCCCGCAGGGTCACAGAAGGATCAGGGGTGTCTGAGTGTCGCAGAGCTTGCGGGTATTGGAACGGGAAAGCCGGCTACAGAGACAGAGCCGACAGTAAGCTCACAGCTCGGTGTTACCTTGAACCGGTCGCAGGCTCGGTGAGCTCGGAGCGCGGCCGGAGGTCAGGCAGACGGGAGTAACTGGGCGCTGTTCTGAGGGTGCACTGAGGAGTGGGGCCCTGGGCTCTCGGCTCCTCCGGGCCGGAGACCAGGAGGCCGCCATTTGCATTCCCGTCCTCCGGAACTCTACGGAAAGCGCTCAGGGAACAAAAGCTCCTGAAAGCAAACCCGAGCTCATTACTCACTCCGGCCCCTGCTAAGGGCGGTGCAATTCCGCCTGGGGCAAAGACACTTGAGAATCACTACAACAGGCCCCTCCCCCAGAAGATCAACAAAATCCAGCCGAGACCAAGTTCACCTACCAGGGAGTGCGGTTTCAATACCAAGGAGAGCAGCAGAATTCCAGAGGAGGAGAAAGCAAAGCACGGAACTCATGGCTTTTTCCCTGTGATTTTTTTTAGTCTTGCAATTAATTTAATTTTTTTCTTTTTCATTTTTTGTTTTTTTTTTCTCCTTCTGGTTAAATTTTTTTTTTAACTTTTACCTTTTTCTTTTTTAACGTTTTTTAACTAGTTTATCTAATATATATATTTTTTCTTTTTTATATTTTTCTTATTTGTTTTCTTTTTTTAATTCTTTTCTTTTCTTTTTTTTTCTTTTTTCTTTTTTTTTTTTATTTCTTCCTTTTTGAACCTCTTTTTATCCCCTTTCTCCCCCCTCACGATTTGGGATCTCTTCTAATTTGGTTAAAGCATATTTTCCTGGGGTTGTTGCCACCCTTTTAGTATTTTACTTGCTCCTTCATATACTCTTATCTGGACAAAATGACAAGACGGAAAAATTCAACACAAAAAAAAAAAAAAGAGGCAGTACCGAAGGCTAGGGACCTAATCAATACAGACATTGGTCATATGTCAGATCTAGAGTTCAGAATGACAATTCTCAAGGTTCTAGCCGGGCTCGAAAAAGGCATGGAAGATATTAGAGAAACCCTCTCGAGAGATATAAAAGCCCTTTCTGGAGAAATAAAAGAACTAAAATCTAACCAAGTTGAAATCAAGAAAGCTATTAATGAGGTGCAATAAAAAATGGAGGCTCTCACTGCTAGGATAAATGAGGCAGAAGAAAGAATTAGTGATATAGAAGACCAAATGACAGAGAATAAAGAAGATGAGCAAAAGAGGGACAAATAGCTACTGGACCATGAGGGGAGAATTCGAGAGATAAGTGACACCATAAGACGAAACAACATTAGAATAATTGGGATTCCAGAAGAAGAAGAAAGAGAGAGGGGAGCAGAAGGTATACTGGAGAGAATTATTGGGGAGAATTTCCCCAATATGGCAAAGGGAACGAGCATCAAAATTCAGGAGGTT
This sequence comes from Mustela erminea, assembly GCF_009829155.1. Classification (NCBI taxonomy): domain Eukaryota; kingdom Metazoa; phylum Chordata; class Mammalia; order Carnivora; family Mustelidae; genus Mustela; species Mustela erminea. The sequence continues at coordinate 15,236,077 of NC_045629.1, read as the reverse complement.
CAGAGAACGCCCCTCAAAATCAATAAGAATAGGCCCACACCCCGTCACCTAATAGTAAAATTTACAAGTCTCAGTGACAAAGAGAAAATCCTGAAAGCAGCCCGGGAAAAGAAGTCTGTAACATACAATGGTAAAAATATTAGATTGGCAGCTGACTTATCCACAGAGACCTGGCAGGCCAGAAAGAGCTGGCATGATATTTTCAGAGCACTAAACGAGAAAAACATGCAGCCAAGAATACTATATCCAGCTAGGCTATCATTGAAAATAGAAGGAGAGATTAAAAGCTTCCAGGACAAACAAAAACTGAAAGAATTTGCAAACACCAAACCAGCTCTACAGGAAATATTGAAAGGGGTCCTCTAAGCAAAGAGAGAGCCTACAAGTGGTAGATCAGTAAGGAACAGAGACAATAAACAGTAACAGTCACCTTACAGGCAATACAATGGCACTAAATTCATATCTCTCAATAGTTACCCTGAATGTTAATGGGCTAAATGCCCCAATCAAAAGACACAGGGTATCAGAATGGATAAAAAAACAAAACCTATCTATATGTTGCCTCCAAGAAACTCATTTTAAGCCCGAAGACACCTCCAGATTTAAAGTGAGGGGGTGGAAAAGAATTTACCATGCTAATGGACATCAGAAGAAAGCAGGAGTGGCAATCCTTATATCAGATCAATTAGATTTTAAGCCAAAGACTATAATAAGAGATGAGGAAGGACACTATATCATACTCAAAGGGTCTGTCCAACAAGAAGCTCTAACAATTTTAAATATCTATGCCCCCAACGTGGGAGCAGCCAACTATATAAACCAATTAATAACAAAATCAAAGAAACACATCAACAATAATACAATAATAGTAGGGGACTTTAACACTCCCCTCACTGAAATGGACAGATCATCCAAGCAAAAGATCAGCAAGGAAATAAAGGCCTTAAACGACACACTGGACCAGATGGACATCACAGATATATTCAGAATATTTCATCCCAAAGCAACAGAATACACATTCTTCTCTAGTGCACATGGAACATTCTCCAGAATAGATCACATCCTCGGTCCTAAATCAGGACTCAACCGGTATCAAAAGATTGGGATCATTCCCTGCATATTTTCAGACCACAATGCTCTAAAGCTAGAACTCAACCACAAAAGGAAGTTTGGAAAGAACCCAAATACATGGAGACTAAACAGCATCCTTCTAAAGAATGAATGGGTCAACCGGGAAATTAAAGAAGAATTGAAAAAAATCATGGAAACAAATGATAATGAAAATACGATGGTTCAAAATCTGTGGGACACAACAAAGGCAGTCCTGAGAGGAAAATATATAGCGGTACAAGCCTTTCTCAAGAAACAAGAAAGGTCTCAGGTACACAACCTAACCCTACACCTAAAGGAGCTGGAGAGAGAACAAGAAAGAAACCCTAAGCCCAGCAGGAGAAGAGAAATCATAAAGATCAGAGCAAAAATCAATGAAATAGAAACCAAAAAAACAATAGAACAAATCAACGAAACTAGGAGCTGGTTCTTTGAAAGAATTAATAAAATTGATAAACCCCTGGCCCGACTTATCAAAAAGAAAAGAGAAAGGACCCAAATAAATAAAATCATGAATGAACGAGGAGAGATCACAACTAACACCAAAGAAATACAAACTATTATAAGAACATACTATGAGCAACTCTACGCCAATAAACTTGACAATCTGGAAGAAATGGATGCATTCCTAGAAACATATAAACTACCACAACTGAACCAGAAAGAAATAGAAAGCCTGAACAGACCCATAACCAGTAAGGAGATTGAAACAGTCATTAAAAATTTCCAAACAAACAAAAGCCCAGGGCCAGACGGCTTCCTGGGGGAATTCAACCAAACATTTAAAGAAGAACTAATTCCTATTCTCCTGAAACTGTTCCAAAAAATAGAAATGGAAGGAAAACTTCCAAACTCATTTTATGAGGCCAGCATCACCTTGATCCCCAAACCAGACAAGGATCCCATCAAAAAAGAGAGCTATAGACCAATATCCTTGATGAACACAGATGCGAAAATACTCAACAAAATACTAGCCAATAGAATTCAACAGTACATTAAAAGGATTATTCACCACGACCAAGTGGGATTTATTCCAGGGCTGCAAGGTTGGTTCAACATCTGCAAATCAGTCAATGTGATACAACACATCAATAAAAGAAAGAACAAGAACCATATGATACTGTCAATAGATGCTGAAAAAGCATTTGACAAAGTACAGCATCCCTTCCTGATCAAAACTCTTCAGAGTGTAGGGATAGAGGGCACATACCTCAATATCATCAAAGCCGTCTATGAAAAACCCACCGCAAATATCATTCTCAATGGAGAAAAACTGAAAGCTTTTCCGCTAAGGTCAGGAACACGGCAGGGATGTCCGTGATCACCACTGCTATTCAACTAGTACTAGAGGTCCTAGGCTCAGCAATCAGACAACAAAAGGAAATTAAAGGCATCCAAATCGGCAAAGAAGAAGTCAAATTATCACTCTTCACAGATGATATGATACTATATGTGGAAAACCCAAAAGACTCCACTCTAAAACTGCTAGAACTTATACAGGAATTCAGAAAAGTGTCAGGATATAAAATCAATGCACAGAAATCAGTTGCATTTCTCTACACCAACAGCAAGACAGAAGAAAGAGAAATTAAGGAGTCAATCCCATTTACAATTGCACCCAAAACCATAAGATACCTAGGAATAAACCTAACCAAAGAGGCACAGAATCTATACTCAGAAAACTATAAAGTACTCATGAAAGAAATTGAGGAAGACACAAAGAAATGGAAAAATGTTCCATGCTCCTGGATTGGAAGAATAAATATTGTGAAAATGTCTATGCTACCTAAAGCAATCTACACATTTAATGCAATTCCTATCAAAGTACCATCCATCTTTTTCAAAGAAATGGAACAAATAATTCTAAAATTTATATGGAACCAGAAAAGACCTCGAATAGCCAAAGGGATATTGAAAAAGAAAGCCAACGTTGGTGGCATCACAATTCCGGACTTCCAGCTCTATTACAAAGCTGTCATCATCAAGACAGCATGGTACTGGCACAAAAACAGACACATAGATCAATGGAACAGAATAGAGAGCCCAGAAATAGACCCTCAACTCTACCGTCAACTAATCTTCGACAAAGCAGGAAAGAATGTCCAATGGAAAAAAGACAGCCTCTTCAATAAATGGTGTTGGGAAAATTGGACAGCCACATGCAGAAAAATGAAATTGGATCATTTCCTTACACCACACACAAAGGTAGACTCAGGATGGATGAAGGACCTCAATGTGTGAAAAGAATCCATCAAAATCCTTGAGGAGAACACAGGCAGCCACCTCTTCGACTCAGCCGCAGCAACATCTTCCTAGGAACAACACCAAAGGCAAGGGAAGCAAGGGCAAAAATGAACTATTGGGATTTCATCAAGATCAAAGCTTTTGCACAACAAAGGAAACAGTTAACAAAATCAAAAAACAACTGACAGAATGGGAGAAGATATTTGCAAACGACATATCAGATAAAGGACTAGTGTCCAGAATCTATAAAGAACTTAGCAAATTCAACACCCAAAGAACAAATAATCCAATCAAGAAATGGGCAGAGGACATGAACAGACATTTCTGCAAAGAAGACATCCAGATGGCCAACAGACACATGAAAAAGTGCTCCATATCACTTGGCATCAGGGAAATACAAATCAAAACCACAATGAGATATCACCTCACACCAGTCAGAATGGCTAAAATCAACAAGTCAGGAAATGACAGATGCTGGCGAGGATGCGGAGAAAGGGGAACCCTCCTACACTGTTGGTGGGAATGCAAGCTGGTGCAGCCACTCTGGCAAACAGCATGGAGGTTCCTCAAAATGTTGAAAATAGAACTGCCCTATGACCCAGCAATTGCACTATTGGGCATTTACCCTAAAGATACAAACGTAGTGATCCAAAGGGGCACGTGCACCCGAATGTTTATAGCAGCAATGTCCACAATAGCCAAACTATGGAAAGAACCTAGATGTCCATCAACAGATGAATGGATCAAGAAGATGTGGTATATATACACAACGGAATACTATGCAGCCATCAAAAGAAATGAAATCTTGCCATTTGCGACAACATGGATGGAACTAGAGCGTATCATGCTTAGCGAAATAAGTCAAGCAGAGAAAGACAACTATCATATGATCTCCCTGATATGAGGAAGTGGTGATGCAACATGGGGGCTTAAGTGGGTAGGAGAAGAATAAATGAAACAAGATGGGATTGGGAGGGAGACAAACCATAAGTGACTCTTAATCTCACAAAACAAACTGAGGGCTGCTGGGGGGAGGGGGTTTGGGAGAAGGGGGTGGGATTATGGACATTGGGGAGGGTATGTGCTTTGGTGAGTGCTGTGAAGTGTGTAAACCTGGTGATTCACAGACCTGTACCCCTGGGGATAAAAATATATGTTTATAAAAAATAAAAAATTAAAAAAAATAATTATCACTTAAAAAAAAAACTATGGTGTAAACAAATAAAAAATAAAAAATACAATAAAATACTACCGTGTAAACAAAAAGTTCATTTAGAAATGCTCAAAAATAAAGTCAAAGAAGTTCTTCAGAAACTGGGAAGTTTAAATTAAAAGTATCTGTACTTTACCACATGTCTCTTCTCTGAATACTATTTTTAGAGTCATAATAAAATAAACATTGAATAATAGAAACAATAAAATAAGATAAAACAAGATGTAACAAAATTCACTTTGTGAATTTATTGAGTAGATGTGGAAACCTGTATTTAATTAGTGACTATCTTGTTGAAATGGTCTGTGGATCTTAAAAATCCAAATTAGAGAATGATATTATTAAAACAAAAGTGGGAATTTGCTTCAGAGCATAACATGTGCACAAGATGACCAAAATGGTGGATATTGGGAAATTAAGCAACTGTAGGATTTAGTTAACTGTGGTTTTAGGTAATATATTTTTAATAAATTAAAGTAATGAATGAACGTACCATTTGCAAGGTAGAAGCAATTAAATTTAGTAGCTCTGTCATGGAACAATACCCCTGTCCCCCAAGCTCCCAAAATAATGAGCTCCTTTGGAATATATTATCCTAATGGTACTCATTCTCATGATGTTACAGAATGAAAGGAATGAAATATTGGTGCAAATGGAGGCAATCAATGCTGACAATTTGATTCAGTGCAGTGTAATTCCCTGTGGTTTTATTTTTAATTCTTCTGTTATTATGTGGCTTCATTGAAGTTTACATTGATATGTTGTGGTGTCTTAATTGCTGTTAAACTTGACTCAGAAATAAAAAAATGAAACAATCAGCCCAAATTTCCCAGAACAAAATTCCGGACACAAAACTTTAAATATTGTTAAGTGGGTTCTACAATGACAGAACTATTTACAAGACAAATAGAAAATCAAACCATCTAAAATTTTTAAAAATGGATCTGTGAGTAATGACAGAACATGGGTGACCAGGTACAAGAGCCTTTAAAATAAAGTGCTGGTCCCTAACCTCTAAACTGCAAAATGTAAACCATCTAGAAAACTCTAAAAACTGTGTTTAGCTCAGTCATCAGTGTTCATCCTTGATATTACAAATAAAATAATTATCATTTTGATCAGAAAATGATTTTTCCACAGGGATTTTGTCTTTGTATCCATACTATCTCCCTAAGAATCTAGCTTTCAAGGTCACAATAACCAAACATTTATTTGCTTCTAAAATGTCTCCAATTTCCAATTTAAAATATTTTCCTAACGCATTTGACACCCACCCTTTTATAAACATTGTAGCTGTATGCTCTCCTGTCTTAAACTGCATGATTTCTGAGTGGAATGATGCTAATAATATTGGTTTAGAAACTGTAATTTTATGGCAAATATAACAGACAGCTGATACATTCAAATTCGAAAATGAGCATACACAGCCACGGCAGAACTGAAAACTGCATAATTTTATTTGATATTCTACATTGACTCAAGCTCTACCCTTCTTTGGCCTTCAAGTGCAAAGACTTGTGTGGATTATGCAGAGGAACAAGATATGGCCATTGACCTAAAGATGTTTGTAATCTAGACATGAAGACAAGCAGGCAGAGAATTAAATCCTCCAAGAAGAACAGAAAAAGCTCTGTAGGTCAAGTAGGCGTTAAGTGGCAGCTGTCAGCCCATTGGGCGCATGAGTGGAATTTGAAGGAAAACATGCACCTGTGGACGGAGGCAGCTCTGGGCCTCCCGTGCACGTGGGGGCACGGAGAGACCGCTGCACTCACCGCTAGGTAAGCCAGTGCTTTGGAACAGCAACGGAAACATCTATTCCAAATGGACACACATGGAGAGACTTCCAGGAAGAGGCGGCATTTGGATTTGGAAAGATGAGCCCCATCTCAATTAGCAGAGAAACCTAGAAAGCACAGTCTGTTTCTCACTCTGGCCGGTCTCCAAATGATGCCAACAGGGTACCAGAGACTCATTTTGAAGAAAGCTAATTTGAATAGCTGAGATGATTATACCCTTCACATGAGTTTCCCACTTAGGACCCTGCTGCATATTCCCCTGCAAGTGTAGTGGCCCTGGTTTGCTCAATGCTCAAAACAGGATTGGATTTTTATTTCAACGTAGTCCGAGCGTAGGAGTGCTAGTAAATCACGGATCTGATCTGAGGGGAGTCTCACTTGTTTCGCATTTAGCTGGCTGCCAAATTTTTCAGCTGTCTGTCCGTTTGAGGGACCCCCTGTGTTTCCACAACCTATAAAACATGTAATGACTAAATTTGAGGTTTTTCTAATTGAGAGTTAGAAAGCATGACTAAAGGATATGTAGCGGCAGTAAACTGTTGGATACAGGCTGTGCGTTTTTGGCAAATGGTTAGTTATGTGTAGTAAAGAGGTGAACATCATACAATGCATCCAAACATAGACGCCATTGGTCTGATGCCATGTTTTGAAATGCCCAGATGGCCAAATCCTAACATCTATTGCATTAGAGCAGGATTATGAATCAAAATGAGAGAGAAGATTCTGGGGCCAAAAAGTGGTTATAGCACAGTGATAAAAAGCTTACAACCTAAGAAACACACAGGGATTAATAAAAGGTAAATCTGGCTGGATTTAATGCTGACCTTCAACAAAATAATTTACTTTTTAGCAACCACAGATGGGTTTATAGGAGAAAAGACTAGCTATGTAAAATTTTACAGCAAAGATAAAGGATCAAAATGCAAACATAATATTTAGAAATAATTTGTTTCTGGCCAAGAGCACCGTGGAGTAGTTAGGGTCCATAAAGTAAACAGATGGAAGACAATTGTATAAAAATATAATATTTTTCAGTTTGGAAAATATGGTCGGATGATGATTTATTTTATTTTGCCTGGAACAGAAAGTCTAGCGTCTTCAAGCTATGTCTGTGGCAGACTCGATCAATACCACAGAAAACAACGAAACAGTTAATTGATTATTCTTAAAAAAAAGGTGCTAAGATAAAACTCTTAAAAAAAAAAAAAACTGGGTAAACACAACATGTAATTCAGATCCTGTATTGGAGCTTCTTTTCTTTTCTTCCTTCTTTCTTTCCTTCCCTCCCTTCTTTCCTTTCTTCCTTTTTGAGAAGCGAAAGAGAATCCCAAGCAGGCTTCACACCCAGTATGGAGCCCAAGTGGGGCTCCATCCTACAATACTGACATCATGACCTGAGCTGAAATTAAGAGTCAGATGCTTAACTGACTGAGCTACCCAGGTGCCCCTGTGCTGGAGCTTTTTCACACAGACCTGTTATTTTTGCATCTCCCTTTTCTTCACCAAAGGTGATGATTAATACGCAATTCAAGGTTTAAATAATACACGTCTACCAAATTGACCATTCTGATTGAATTAGGGGATGAAAGGCAAAAGAGATTATATTTCTGGGAGTCTGCACAGTATTTCATAGTTCATAAAACACTTCCACATTTGAGTGAAATTATCCTGAGGCAGTTCTGGAAAATACTGTTTCTCCATTTTTTAGCTAAGGAAACTACGATGCAGAGTTGTAACAACCAGCCCCAAAGCACCGCAGACCTGGGATCAGCTTGGTCTTTGGCTTCCTTTTACCCTGTGTGGTTTCTCTGAATTATCAAGCAAATTCCAACCAAAAAAACTGCCCCGGGAGATTTCTTCCCCTCTCTCCCTCAACAAGCACTCCCACCAGCTGACTGCATTAGCACAGAGGAGAAGCAGCCTAAACTATTTAGTGTTCTGAATTTCAAAGTCACCACGAAGCAATTAAATAACCAAGTTAAAAAATATATATATTCTCTAAAAATTTCAGGATTCGAAGTCATAATTCATAGGCTACCTGTTTTTCCACTTTGCATAGTGGATAGCTTCGAGTAGCATAACATACTGTGAATTTACCTTTTTGTGGTATTCTGCCACAAAAACCACAGTTTCTCACTAAGTACTCACAATTTCAGGAATGTTAGTAACAGCCAAACAACAGTTAAGATCTTCCTTTAACAATGCAAAGTGACGGGACAGGATGAATAAGTGATGGATGAAAAAGGTTAAGGTTTTTGAAGATCTTAAGTTCAAAAAAGAGACACCACCCCCCCACAAAAGGTAGAAAAGTAAGTAGAAGAGAAGCAGATATTTAGAATCATTTGATATGCAGGGTTTTCCAATTAGTTACAGCAATGATCATTTAATCAGAGTTTCTATAGTATCAAAAGCAGTTTATTTCATTAGCATTAATTCCATTTTGAAGGGCACTGCCAATTAAAGATGTTTTTAATTGATCATCATTCATGGTTTAATATAGATTCTCAATGTAATTGATTTGGATGAAAAGTATAATTATAGAGAAATCTGGCAAAGCGCTTTATAATAATGCAGCATATCATACTAATTTTCTTGAACTTGTTTGACCTTTTTTGAACAGGTTTTGTGGGGCTATATCAAATTAATTTTCTAATTTTCAAAAAGCTGGAAGTGAAATTATGCAAATTACTGATGTGTATCTTGAAAAATATTTTAAGATACATTATTAAGAAATGCTGGGCAAATATCATGAGGCAGGCCACAGGAATCCAGCACGTGTGTAAAGACAATAACATCAGGATTTCTTTCTTTGATAGGGGTAGTAGAGGGCACGGGCAAAGAAGCAGTTGTGTAAAACTTGTTCTTAAGTTTAATATGGGTGCTTGTTGTTAAGCACCCATATTGTTTCTTAAGGTAGAGAGAAATTTGAACAGCAGTGAAGTGGCTTTCAAACCACTTACATCATAGTACCTCAACAGTACTTGTTAATAACTTGATGTCAATCACAAGGGAGGTTTCTAGGGGACCGCTGCAGGGTTCCACTTCTTCCTCTGTTCCCTTCAGTATTTTTCCAATTACTTACATTTCTTAAGTAAAGAAATAGAGGGCATAAGATCCCTAACTAGTAGTTGAAGTTCACTTTATGGTTAGTAAATATACTGAGCCAAAATTGTCTTGACATGATATAGCCATGGGCTGAAATCTACCAAATTGTGATTTAATTGGAAAAGTAGAAGATTCTGCACTTGGTTGTACACAGTGGGAAATATGCAGCCTAAGAGTTTTAGGGATTAAATTTAATAGGCACTCCATAGGAGTCATTAACATAGCCTCAGAAAAAGCAAACATGTTTGGAGGCTGAATTAATAACAGCAGAAACATGGAAGAGCAAGAGGATAGTGTTCTCTGCCCTGTGTGCTGGGAGCACTTAATTCTGGGCGTCTGTCTTCAAGGGGAAATGGAAGAACGGACTCAGATATTGGACAAACTTGAACTTCAGTCAGTTGTGGAATAGTTCAATAATTACCCTGCTTCAGAATAGACTAAGCACTTGGTGGAACATGAAAATTCTCTTCAAATATTTGAAGGCCTGTTACTTAGAAGCAAAGTTTAAGAGAAGTGCTTAAACTTTTTTCCCTCTAATGGACGTGATCACACAATACATATTCTATGGACTCCATTTGTGAAAAATGGAAACTTTTTTTTTTTCAGCTTTAATTCATCCTTTCTACTTTCTTTCCATTTCCCAGTTTACATTGATTTAATGTGTAATTTTAGATCTAACTATATTATTACATTATTTTGGGTGTTTGAGGTAAATCAGGGAACAGAATAGACAAAGACCCCTGCCCTTCAGGACCGTATATTCTAGCGTGAGGTAGATGCTAGAGGATAGGAGGAAGAGAAAGACAAACAACAACAAAAAAATAAAATATGTAAGAAAAGCACTAAGTATGTTGGAAAGTGGTGAAAAGATAGTTCACTGGGGGTGGAGGATGTTTGCAATTTTAACTAAGGAGTGATGAGGGTATCTCATTGAGAAAGTGACACCTGAGAAAAAATTTAAGGGGAGGTAGAGAGCCATGAGAACGATTAATGAAAAAGATGCCAGGTAGAGGAAATAGCAGGGGCAAAGGCCCTGAGGCAGGCATCTTTCCAGCAGGATTACAAGGTGGTAAGTGTAGCTGGAGGAGACTGGGCAAGAAGTAGGCCAGAGGATGGGATATAGAGACATGGGGAGGCTGGAGCTGGGGGGGGGGTGTTTCTATAGATCACCCAGGATGTACAGGCTTCTGTAAGGTCTTGGCTCTTATTCTAAGTAGAATAAGGAGCCATGCAGAGTACTGAGCAATGGGTTGCCATGATCTGACCTATGTTTTAAAACGATCCCTCTGCCTATAGTTTTGAAAATAGACTGTAGAGGGGCCAGCATGAAGAGATTCAGGCCAAGTCTCTTCCATTTATTTCCTAGTAGAGTAAAAAAGGAAGCAATTTAGAAATGTCATTTTGCATTTATTATATACTTTTTTTTTAGTTTTACTAGGAAAAATGTAATAGAGCATTTCACAGAAAAATTATTGAATTATATGACTGGAAGAAACCTTGAAGAATAATCGGTTAGACATTGCCTCAATCAGATAGTAGTCCTATAAATGACTTCAGACATATATGAATCTGCTTTATGTTAAAACACCTCTAGTGAAAGAAATTTCACAGCTCCATATAATCCACACTCCAAAGCTTCACAGATGTCTCTTTCGAAAATTCCTTCCCTATGTCAAATAGAATTGTTTTATAAATTACAATTTCCTCCCTCCCCCCTTCCTTCCTTCCTTCCTTCCTTCCTAAATGGAACTTTGAACAAAGAGCACTAAATGTCAAATAAAAAAATCCAGATTTCTAATCACACAGGATTCTAATCACACTGGCATGCAGTATAACCTTTGTCAGATCACTTTGTCTCTCTATATTTAAATTAACAGATGTAGACCTTCCTTTAGCTCCTAGGAAGAAATGAGCTCTATAAATCCAAGATATAATTAGAATCATTGTTGGTATTATTCTCTTCTCATCAGAAATGGAGAATTAATCCAGTCCCTTACTAGGATTTTAACTCGGCAAGATGGTGTATGTTGACTATAGATATGAAATCTTCAGGGAGCCTTAAGTCATTAATCCTGAGTTGGGGGAGGGGGTGCTCTGGATTCACCAAAAGCTTTTAATCCAGATTTAGATCCATTCTTACTCTATTACGATGAGTGACCTTTAAGGAAAAAATTCTGACAGTAATTTAAAAAGTGTAACAGAACAGTTCAAAATAACGAACATAGATTTCCATGAAAAACATAGGTGTTAAAGCACTGGATTAGATATGTGACTGAGTGAAAATTCACCAGAAGACTATCAAAAATTAAGAGTCATGTTGTACAATGCCTGAAACTAATGTGACATTGTCTGTTAACTAGACTCAAACAAAATAATTAAAAACAACAGTGTCAAAACAAAAAAATTAAAAAATAAACTAGATAAACACTAAAAATCAATAGCTCAGATTTTCCATTTAAACCCTTTAAATGTGCATATGTGTTTGTATATATTTGTATACACACATATTTCATACAAATATGTACCTCTCTCTCTATATATATATATTTACGCATATAATATTTAGTATTCCTTTTACTTGGAACCATTCTTTTAAGGTGCTAAGAAACTAAACACTTGATTTTTAAAAACTTGAGTATCATGTGGTCTCCGTTGGAGAAGAGCAATGGCAAAAACTGCAGCATTGACCGTGATTCCTTTGTGACTTTTGGACAGGGTCATGCAGTCAGCAATTCTGAGCCCCCACTGTCCTCTGAATTCTGCTTTCAAGTCTAAGGCAAGAACACAGAAGCATGGGCCATTATTCTACAAAGCATAGTGTCCAGGAAGACCACATCTGGAATGGAGTTCTTCAGCTTCCCTCCTTCTTTCCCAAGGCTTCTTATTAAAATATTCCTTCTTAGCTCCAGGCTCAATCTTGTATTTATTGCCAATTATTCCTTCTTCCCCTTCAAGCCTCATTGATCACTGTGGATTCCATTTTCAGAGATGTCCGATATTCTTCTTTGCTCTATGTCCATTGGTGATTTCCGGTTTCACCTAATTATTGTTATCACCAGCCTGGATTATCTCAATATCTCCTGACTGGTCCCCTGCACATGGCTTCCTCTCTAATTCATTCTCCATGCTGCTCCCACCTGTACTTACTTTCCTAAAGCTTTCCTCTTATTACCTGTTCATCCAGTATCACTGAACTATTTCCAGAGCCATTTATTGTATTAAGTGCTAGTGATGTGGAGGTAAGACCTGGTCCTTTCACTTGTGGAACTGCAATTATGTTTGGCAGAGAGACGTGCAATTAAGTAATCGGAATACAGTATGATGAATGAAACGTGAGCATGTACAAAGTGCTATGGAAATAAGAGAAAGGGAGCAAGGCTGCCTGAAAGGAGAGGGGTTAGGAAAGTCTTCAGATAGGAGATGGTGATATGAAATCTATGTGCTGAGGGGTAGGTGGGCTTACATGAGGCAGACTCTAGGGAAAAGCTAATTGGAGGCAGAGAGAACAATATTTGCAGGGACAGGGATGATATGAAATACGGCAAGTTTGAAAATCTCTGTCTTTCAGTCTTGCGAGAGCATAGTATGTATGTTAAGAAAGGCAGGATAATTGACAGCAGAAGTGAGATGGAAACCTCTCTGGGGCGGGTTTTACGTGGTAGGTATGCCATTTAGACTTTATTTCATGGTTTATTGATAATGGAAGTAAGGAGGTAATATTTGGTTTTAGAAAGATGGCTCTGGAAAGTATTCTACTAACTTACTGGGAGGATCAGGAACTGGCAGCAAGGAGATCCATTCATTTTTTTGCATGAGTCCAGGGAAAAGAGGTTTAGGGTTCAGGTAAAGGAAGCCATGGCGTGGGTTTGAAAAGAAAAGGCCCCATTCTAGAGTCTGTAAAAGAGAAGGTTTTCAATGGAGCCATTCTATCTCTTAATTTGTCTGGTCAAGATTCCTAATTCAATCTCTTCCAATTAATGCAACTTTTTTCTTTTTGTTTCCTAGCGTTGGTCAGATATTGCACAAGTCATTGTGCTTCTTAGAGTATACTGATCTCCTGTTTCCCTGAGGCCCATGATTTTTAAATTGGGTTCTTCAGGGCCTTAGGCTGAGTTAGAGTTGCTTCCCAAGTCCTGCAGGGTTGCTTAGAAGGGCTGGGTAGGAGACTGACGGCCATAGTTCTCACGCTTCTACCTCTCACTTTAACAAAGCCAGATCTTCTCGCATTTATTTTATGTGTGAGTTTCCCCCTAAGATTTTGTTTGAAGAAAGCTGTTTAAACAACTTTACCTCAAGGTAGTGATTTTAGTATTCACTTAGTAATGACATAAGACTTGGAGGAATAGCCCAGTCCATTTTGTGCCGCAATATACACAAAGCTTGTCCTGAACTTTTGCTGAAGCTATGGAGAAGTGCTATGTACCACAGGACTGTAAGTCACATGAAGATGATATTTCTGGGGCCAAGTGTACATGAAGGTCAAAAGTCACACTGGAAAGCTTGTTCTTTTCAAAATTTCTAGATAACATACTTGCTTCTTGTAATGGAGCAAATTCTCACATTGTAGGGAGACAATTATGGAACGCTTCAGGGAGATAAGATGTTTAACTTAAATATCACTTGGTCAAGATACGTGACGACATCACTGAAATCATCTTCCCACTAAAACGAGGTGAGCTGAATTATCTATGTCTTTTTTACATAACTTGGAGAACCCAAGGAACCACAGCCACTGCTAATAAGTGGAGTGTTTTAGTACTAACAACATAGTAGGAAATGTAACTGACAGGTCCTAAGACTCAATGTGAAAAGAGAGAGACAGAGAGAGAGAGAGAAAGAGAGAGAGGGACAGAGAGAGGATATTTAGGTCTTTCCTGAGCTTCTGGCTCATGCGTATGAATGGATAATAGTGGCCCTTAGTAAAAGAATACACAAGAGAATATGAAGCATAAAAGGGGAGACAGTAAGATTCACTCTGAAACAAGATGAACTGGAAATGCATGAAAAGTATCCAGGATGTAGTTGGATAAGTGACTCCAGATCTCAAGAGAGAGTCTGGAAGGGGTATAGATCTGAGAATCATCAATATGGCATTTCTGAAACTTAATGAAGGGATGGATGAACCTTCTGAGGGGCAATTTTTGAAAGAGAAGACAAGGCCAAGGATGGAATGTTAGGTGGCCCAAAATTAGGGGATGACAGGGAAAGAGAGCTAATAAATAAAATGGAGGAATGCACATTAGATGAGTCAGTAAGCCAGGAAAGAGTAGCTCTCATTAAATTTACAGAGGGAGAGAGTTTTAAGAATAAGGGAATGGTAATCAGTGTTCAACTGCAAACAAGCAATACTCTGCCATAATTAATTCTTTGCACCTTCAACTGATCATAATACAAAGTTGTACTTCTTGGTGTGGAATGGAAATCCCTCCCAAACCTCATTTCTAGTCTTCTTTCCCACAAAACCCCACGGGTTTTCAGTGCTTGCAAACACAAAATCTAATGGCAGTTCTCTTTGCACTTTCTGTAATATGCTTTGTGCTTTTTTCCTACTGCTCCTTACACTTGGAAGCATTCTTACATGTTACCTGTGCCACTTATCCAACTTATCCTTGACGTTTGAGGTGACTTGATTCCAAAAATGGCCGCTGTCTCTATGCCCCTTGTAATATGACTTTGCAGGTCCTTCTTTCAAGAGGTGGAGCTGGGGTACCTGGGTGGCTCCCTAGGTTGAGCTCCTAACTCTTGGTTTCAAGATCTCAGGGTTGTGAGATCTCAGGTCAAAAGCTCAGAGTTGTGAGATTAAGCCTCATGTCTAGGTGTATATTCAGTACAGAGTCTGCTTGAGATTCTCTCTCTTCCTCTCTTCCTGCTCCCACCCTTCTCTCTCAAAAATAAAAAATGTATATCATTTTTTAAAAAGGAGGTGGAGTTTATTTCTGCAGCTGTCAATCTGGGCTAGCTTCTAGACTTGCTCTGGCCAATCGATTAGCACATAAAGCATGTCAGTGCTGAACCTAGGTTTTAAGTGGTCTTGAGAACCTTCATTCTCTCTCTCTTAAAGCCCTGCTATGGACTTGAGAAGTGGCCCAGGATGGTCCTCCTCACAATGTCAGATCATGTGGAGAAGAGTCAAATTTATGACAGGCCAGCCATCAGCAGTACAGTGCTGGAACGTAGAAGGGACTCAGCTAAGATGAGCGGAGCTGCCTGCCTGACTCAGAGCTGATCACAGTTGCGTGAGCATTTCTTTTTCTTCCTCTCTCTCTTTTTCAATGATTTATGTGTGAGAAAATGCACATGAAGGTCAGGGGGGAGCAGAGGGAGAGGAATAAGCAGACTCTGTGATGAGTGCAGAGCCTGATGGAGGGGTTCATCCTCAGATCATGACCTGAGCTGAAATCAAGAGTCATTCATTTAACCGACTGAGCCACCCAGGCGCCCGGGTACGTGGATAGTTTTAACTGTGCCAGAAGATCTGACCTTAAGCCTCATGAGCAGTAACAAATTTTTATTATTGTAAGCCACTGTGTTTTAATATGGTTTGTTATGCAGCACTAGGTAATTGACAGAACGGTCTGGTTTGTATCTCATCAACTCCATGAACCATGCCTTGATAAAGCGTGTCAGTAAAGCAAGATAAAAAACAAAAGCAGAGCAGCCTCTTTCCTTTCACAGAGGCAAGTGACCTGAGACAAGGCAACAGAGGAAGACAGAACCCAGAACATACAGCGCTCGATGGGCCTTGTTAAGAATTTCAGAATTTAATGCTATCAAATATACAAAATTTTTTTCCTTCTCCCTTGAATTAAAAACTGAAAAGCCACCATCAGCAACAAAAATCTTAAATTATGTTTAAAGTTAAAAATTTTGGAAATCTGGGGACGATGGGAAATCTATGTGAAAACATGCAAGAGCCCTACGTTTCCTTGAACTTGGGTCAACGTGCAGTGAGAGCCCCCACCATGGAGGCTGAGCCTCGACTCCCACCTCCTCCCACAGCCCCCTGTTTACTGCCTAAGCCATACATCTGCAACAGCACTTAGAATCAGAGACAATGGAATAAGCACATCTCACCCCCTTTCTCACGTTATATTCCAGAGCGGAGGCACTTAAGATCCTCCAAGGTTCATTTGAGTCAGCCTCTCTCCCAGAACACCTGCTTCAGTGCTGAAAGCATTTCCACGGAGGAGATAATGGGTAACGCCTGATAAAGCAGCACAGGTTGCTACTTAGCTTCAAGCACTTATAAAAACATTGGACTACGTACTTGAAACTGTGGATCTCTAAGACCTGTGAAGGCTTTTAAAGGTCTCCGAAAGTTGGACAACTTGAGCCTGTATTCTAGGTGGCAAGGACTGTGAGTCTGATGGCCTCATGCATTACAGTGAGGGGACAAACCGTTACCTACGTAATTTAGTCCACAGCTTCTAGTTAGGATCCCGAGTATTAGGGGACGCCACAGAAACTGGGAAAGTGGTTAACAACCATAGTGTCGCCCTCCACCTCCCCTGGGAGACCCTGTGCAGTGAAGCTCGTGACTTTGCCCTTTCCCACAGTGTAAATTATTCAGACCAGCTCAAACTGCTGCCTCGTCCGTGGAACATTTCGCTTGTGTGAAATGTGTGCATCTGTCAGGGAAAACCTGATAGGCTCTGTGAACTGAGACACTGGCTGGAAGTATCTTTGTCATAGTGCTTGGGTTGCTACCTACCCAGCTTCTGGACGACTGTCTACTTGTTGGCCCTGCCAGCCAGGCAGACTGACACAGAGACAGAAACCTCCACGGAGACATCGATGCTGTATACCTTGGGCTTTTCAGTGATGAATTTGGAAAACTTCCCAGATTGTACATCTGCCTTGGCATAATATCTTGTACTTCAGAGAATGAGGCTTTCAAGGGAGACAGTGAGAACAACCACATCCATTCACAGGGGGAGGGAGACATTCCTTCCTTCTTTCAGGGACAAGTGCCTGCCTTGTTACTCTCTGCCCCCATTTGTTGTAGCTGCTGGTGAATGTGTGTAGTCAGGAAGTGCCCACTTGGCACACTGGCCCCACTGGGATGAGCCCTGTGATTGGTGCCCAGCCCAGCCGGCTCATGCGAAGGAAGCCACTTAGGGTGGGTGGGGTGCGCCAAGAAGGACGTGGAAGTGTCCATGCAACAAGGCCTGAGATCCTTTGGTGTTCTGATCCTTCTCACCAACTTGTAGTTACCTGTTTTTTCTTTCTGTTTCTGTTTGTTTGTTTGTTTTGCACCATGCTAGTCATGTGGTCAGAGGCCAATGAGCCTCTTTTGATAACACCTGAGGAAACAGAGGTTCAGAGTTTCATAGTTTTCCTTAGCGAGCCCACAGGTCCAAACTGGTACTTCGTAAACCTCTTCACCGGAATGATCATCCTACTCCAAGATGAAATCTCATATTCATATGCAAACTTACATAATTTCAGGGTCTGAGAGATAAAGATATGGAAGAGGAAATTCTGATGAGGGCCTAGGAATTCTGGGGACCTGGGTAGGATTAGTAAGAATATCTGAACACTCTTTAAAATGTATTCTGACGGAAAAGTGTAGGGAGTTCCAACGAGGTCTGTTTTATAAAGAAGAGAATCCTTTAAGAATAACACATAATGTTATAAGAATAACACATAATAAAACACAAAAGGATTTAAAAGCATGTTTACCAGAATGATGGTGATTGTGAAAGGTATGTTAATGGGCTAAAGGGTCTAGATGAATTGTTTGGGAAATTCTGATGGGGTTAAATCCATGCCTGCCTAAAAGGCAAAATATACAGGCAGTAGGCAAGCATAAGCTCTTAAAACCAAAAGGAAATGAACCATGTGAGATGGAGTCCAATTGATGACTTCCATGCTGGAATGTGCAGGAGGAGGCAGGGAAGAGACATGGTCTGTGGGTGCTGTGATCGATGAAAGCATGTATCTAGGCAGACGAACAAAAAATGCATGAGACTAGAGACATAGATTTCAGGCATCTACTTAGAAGGTATATACATAAACATGTTTAGCCACATGTTTAGTTAACAGCAGTAGGTTTGGTGATGAGAAATTTAGGAACTCCAGCTAGATAACTTATAACTTTAAAATAAGTTACCCAAAGGAAACAGTTCATAGTTTCTGTTAAAACTTGTCTCTCCCTCAACATTATAGAAGCAAATATAAGAACAAATGAAAATTGGTCTTAAAATGTGCAGGCTATAAAAGGAATGCCTATGTTTTCCATGTCAAAAGAGACTTAAAAACTTTATTATTTGGCCCAAGATTGTAATTTAAGAGACGATCATTCAATGTTCCATATTTTGATGGAAAATATAAGCCAGTGTGTAACCACACTATCTGGAGGGGGTGAAAACATTGGAATGTTTATTCTTGAGGTAAAAAGATCTTGTAGGGAGAGATGATACATTATGCTTATTTATGTGTGTGTGTGTGTGTGGTGTGTCGTGTGTGCGTGCGTGCACATGTATACAAATGGGTGTGTAACAGAAGGCGAACCTATTCTTTATGTTTCCTTTGTATGTGCCCTCTTAGTACCCAGGTATTTTCCTTCATAGCACTTCTATTTTGTTAAGATTTTATTTATTTATTTGAGAGAGAGAGAGAGATCACAAGCAGGGGAGTGGGCAGTGGGAGAGGATGAAGCAGGCACTCTGCCAAGCAGGGAGCCTACTGTGGGGATCCATCTCAGGACCCTGGGATCATGACCTGAGTTGAAGGCAGATACTTAATGGACTGAGTCACCCAGGTACCCCTTTCAAAGCACTTCTAAACATTTGAAATTTGTAATTACTTTGGATACACTATATTTCCTTTAGACAAAGTATATATGTGTTTTATTCTCTGCTCTATTATCAGGATCTATTCTAGGGTCAGCAACAAGGAAAATGCTAAGTCAGTATTTTATGAGTGAATGAATGAGTGATTCTGGACAATTACTGGACAGGAATAATATTTAGCAAACACTTACAATGACAAAACAAACACTATACCAGGTATATATTTATATCATTTAATCTTCCCCAGGATTCCAAAGTTAGGTATTATCAACTCTATTTTGCAGATGAAGAAACAGAAGCTTACAGAGACTATCTGAACTCTCTTTCTCTCTCTCTCTCTGTTTAGGTCCAAGACCAATGTTCTTTGGACCATGATGGACATATTGGAAACAGATGCCAACTCAATATAAGGATGGACTCGCTAAGAAGTCTGACAATTCTGGAATGCTCTCTTATGAGGAGCTGAATTATCCGTCAGTGGAATTATGGGGTCTGTGTGACCATCTGTCAGGAGCACATAATAGACAAGATGCAAAAGGAGATAGAATTAGAAACCTTTAGTGTTCCTCTCAGTGCTCAAACTTTAATTTACTGTGTGGCCATATGCTGAAGTGGCAGAATAATATGGTTCTTCCCCTCTCTCGGTATTTCCCCCTTTTGCTCTTCCTTTTAAAGCAGATGGTTGCTATTGTGCTTCTTGCCCCAGGAGGAGCATATACAGAACAACAGTCAGAAGGTCTGCTGTCTTTTGGCTTCTCTGTTTTAGAAGTCTATGCCTTCAGGGGAAGCTGGAGGGTCAGGAGCACAGACAAAATTTTAAAGAGAAAGATCAAAACAGAAAGCAGGGCTTCCCCACCAGTTTGAAAAAGATAATCTGGACCTGTGAATAGGAATTGGTGAATGAAGGACAGAGGAGTTAATGGTGAGTGAGATGCTTCATAGGAAGAGATTGCTCTTTTTTTTTTTTTTTTTTAAGATTTTTAAAATTTATTTGACACACAGAGAGAGAGCACAAGTAGGGGGAGCAACAGGCAGAGGGAGAGAGGGAGAAGTAGGCTCCCTCCTGAGCAGGGAACCCGATGTGGGGCTTGATCCCAGGACTCTGGGATCATGACCTTAGCCGAAGGCAGACACTTAACCAACTGAGCAACCAGGAGCCCCGAAAGAGCTGCTCTTTAGCGTCCTTCCTGGGTAGAGCCATGTGGTTGTAGAATTAACCCAGAAAGGGTTGGAGGGGCTTGAGAATACAAGGGACCATGCCTATTTTCACGTAAACCCTGTGGATCCAGCAAAATGTTGTCTGGAAGGAGAATCTAGGCATACAGAGTGGAAGAGAGTACCAGGTGACCCCACGATTAAAGGAACACACTCTGACCCAGAGCCTGGGCATTCAAGAACCTCTCTGAGGTCAGACACCAGTCTGGGGAGGGTAAGGAACAAAGGCAGTAGAATAGGGGCCTTGAGGATTTGTTCTGAAGACTAATGAACCAAAGATTGAAGATCTATTTTTAATCCCTTACTTATCATTCCTTTGTTTTCCTGCTGCTTTTAGAGCGTTGAAAACACACGTACTCCTCCAATGAGGATAGTTTAATGTGTGTATTCTGAATCATCCAAATGTGATCTTGTGATGAAATTCACACTTTAATGGGGTTGACTTGTGTCTTTTGAGAGCCTGTCTTTATCCATTTTGCATCAATTCTCCTACTTAAAAAAGAAAGACAGCAAGAAAAAAAACCAAAAACTTCCTTGAGTTTAGAGCCTTATATAACATTATACGCTTCTGTTTCCCCCAGAGGAAATGGTTTGGTGAAGTGGGAGAAGTGGTCGATAACCATCTTTCTCTTCCTTTCTCCAATAACATGCTTTTCCTGCAGGTTGTGCAGAGTTTGTCGTGTCGGTCAGGGTCCTTTGTGAAATAGACACCAGAAGTTTTGAGAGATTTAATGAGGGGAAATGCCTGTGAAGGGTAAGGCGCAGAGAGAAATCAGCAGGGGAATTTCAGTCCACAATGCCAGTGTGACACCTTGGAAGGGAGAGAGGAAAAGTGGAGGCTTGGAGGGGAAGGTCTTTGGACTGCAGACAGGCTCTGACAGAGGCTGAGAGCACCCTGGTGGAGTGAATTATTGACAGAGAGCAGAGTTTTATTTTTATACCCTAACATATCATTTCTCAGTAAACCAGTTGCTCATGATTGTTATTTACCCTTTATGGGGCTAATAATACCTATTCTCTTGCTGTGTGAGAATTTGACCTTTGGCAAGTCTCTACTCTGTTCTTGGTAAGGATGGTACATGCCACCTACGTTAGGAAGCCGTATAACATGTGATAAAAAGTGACCCATGATCGACAAATTACATCTGGACTGGGATTATCAATTAGGAATGTTGGTGAAAGCCATAATTTTGGCTTTCCCAAATCAGGGCCATGACCCTAATGGAGACTCTAGGAGCTGTAAGTATGGGGGTGCTACAAAAGATGTGGGGCCTCCTGATGGATGAGACTTGGAAAACTAGTGTGGGTCCTAGATGTGTTTGATGTTTCAAGGAGACTCAAGGGACAGGAATATCTGACATTCCCCAATGGCAATCTGTGGTTCCTGCCTGTATCCTTCTGAGTGCTGGTGCCCAGTGCGGTCTGTAATGGTCTGGAGTCTCAGTGTTTAGTTGAGCCCAAGAAGACTCTCCACGGATGTTACTTATGTATAAAAGTACTTGGGAAAAAAGGGCAGCCGTGAAAAAATGACTGGGAGAATGTCCGTAAGCACCACGATCTATGTCTTTAGAGTTTCCTTGAAGAATCAAATGACTGCGTCCTTGTCCACCATCATTCCCAACGGGAAGGAATTCTCCCTTCTTCTCCCCAACCTCCTCTCTACACATCCACATCTTCTTATGTGGCTGCCTAGTCTTTATTTTACTTTTTTCCCTCCCTGTTAATTGCCATTTTTAATAAGAATTGCTAATATTTGGGGAGCTGGCAACATTCCAGATACTCTCCTTAAACACGTTACCAGCATCATCTCATTTCATTTAGAGCCTCACAACAAAGCTGGTGTGATAATCCCCATATGAAGAGGAAGATAGGTTTAAGTAACCTTTCAAGATCACCCAGTTATTAAACTGGATAGCTTAAATTTATAATTTAAGCATGTCATCTGGGAGGTGATTTAAAGTCATAGTCCAATGATACAGAAGAATCTTCAACTTTTCTTTAAGTAGCTTATATGAGTAAACTTATCTGTAGAACAAATAAATAAAGATACACATTCTCATATTATTTGAGAGCCCATTCCCCCAACTTCAAATCCCCTTATCACTTCTAGTGGAAAAGAAAAAAAAATGTCCATATGATGTGATTTTCTTACTGTATTACAAAATAGTTTTAATGACCAGCTACAATGGGAAAAGTAAAAGAAATTAAAATAGAAAGTCTATGGTTATGACACTAACAGATAAATTAACTGATATCAACTCTGCACCTAAAATGTTCTAGAGGAGACTGTAAACCCTGATGGAAGATCAATGTCATGACATTGAGACCTTTTCCTTAGGAAGGGAAGGGGAATGTGTAAGTTTTATGGGCTGAAATCTCATTCAGATAATCTCAAAGTTCTTCCTAAAACAGAGCTGATCTAATTGAGGCATCATGTAGTAATCCTGCAATTACATATGCAATTTTGAAAGTAGCAGCATTTTATCACTTCTAAAGTGGGCAGAGTATGGTTTATTGGGAAAGGGTCCACATTGAGTATCTTAACTAGTTGTTCTTACCAAGTATGATGATTTAGATATGATATGTCATGTTTCAAGATCAAGAGACTAAATAGTCACCAAAAAAAGCTTTTCTCCTTTGCTGAAATCATTCTAATTCTAACCTCATATTTGATAAGTCTGTATTCAGTTGCTACTGTCTCAAAACAGTTTGGGATTTCTCTACAATATATATGATGTTATTTAACTTATTAAAAATATTTACTTGTATTTCTAACTTTACTTTAAAGTCCCAATTACGGGGCACCTGGGGACTCAGTGGGTTAAAACCTCTGCCTTCAGCTCAGGTCATGATTTCAAGGTCCTGAGATTGAGCCCCTCATCAGGCTCTCTGCTCAGTGGGGAGCCTGCTCCTCCTCTCTCTCTGCCTACTGTGATCTCTGTCTGTCAAATAAATAAATAAAATCTTTAAAAAAAAAATAAAGTCCCAATTACTACGGCACCTTTGGCTCAGGTCAGGTCATAGTCCCCAGGGTCCTGCGATTGAGTCCTACGTCAGGCTCCCTGCCACTTCAGTGGGGAGCCTGCTTCTCCCTCTCTCACTCCCCCTGCTTATTTTCCCTTTATTCTCACTGTGTCTTTCTCTGTCAAATAAATAAATAAAATCTTTTTAAAAAGTCCCAATTACTATAATCTGAGACAAGATTGGTTATAATTGAATAAAATCAGCAAGGAAAATTTATATAAATAAATGGCTAATTATCTACCTGGAATAACTGATTATAGATACATGGTGAAGCATTTTTATAAAGGGACAATAAGACATATAAAAAAGTCAACCATCAAAAGATTTAGTTCTAATCACACATTATGTGTTACTTTACTGAATTTCTTGGTTTAAGAGATTGAAATATCTTACCACAAAACATCAGAGTTCTTCAGAATTTGCCCAACAAAATAATGAATTCACTTTAGTCCTACATCTGGTATCAGTGTGCTGAATTCCACCAACAATTTTTTTCTTTCTTTTTTATTTTTTGGTGGTGGGGGTGTGGCTAAGTAGGGAAGGAAAGAAAAGTGAAAGAACGGGCAATAGCCAAAATCCTTTCTAAGCCATCCATGCCTCTTGACAATTACAGGGTGTCTTTTAATATCTATATCGGTTTTCTATGCCTGACATAACATATGACCACAATTCGAGTGCCTTAAAACAATAGAAATTTATCATCATACAGCTCTGTAGTCCAAAAACACCAGAGGGGCTGGGCAGCAAACTGCTAAGAGACTCACAAGTCTCAAAATCAAGTTATCAGCAGGATTGTGCTCCTTATGGGAGGCTCGTAAAAAAAATCCACTCCAAACTCATTCAGCTTGGTGGCAGAATTCAGTTCCACACTGCTGTAGGACTAAGGTCCAGATAGATTCCCTTGTTGGTTGTTGGAGGCCAAAGCAGGGCTCAATGCCAGGACCCTGGGATCATGACCTGAGCCAAAGGCAGACACTTAACCAGCTGAGCCACCCAGGCATTCCAGTTCCCTGTTTTTAAAGGCTCATTTCATTAACCAGGGCCCACCATCATAATATGCCTATTTCAAAGTCCTAACCTTCATCACATCTGCAAAGTCCCTTTTGCCATGGAAGGTGGTATATTCACAGATTCTGGGGATCAGACCATGTCCACCTTTGGGACTATTCTGCTTCCTATGCTGTTCAGAGTTGGTCATATTTCTGTCCTATTAGGTCTTACCCTGATCAGATGTGTCCTCTAACCTCCACCTGCAGACTCTGGATGTGTCCCCTAGCTTTTGCTTGTTTCTGTCTGGGAAGCCTACAATGACTCTTTCCAGAAATAGCATGTTTCCAAGGTCTCTATTCTTGGTGAATTTTCGATTCAATTCCTCTGACAGTTTTATGCTGCCCCTTCAATTCTGACAGATGAGCTTTTCCCTATCACCTGCCTGGATGTTGGAATATCTGATTTTCTCTGTCTTTTGTCCTATCCTGGTTTATCAGCATTGTTTTTAAACTTGTCAATCCCAACCTGGGATCTCCATGTCTTTTTGGAGGATCTCAAGTCTTTCCATGGTTTCTCTGGTTCTGGCCCCTCAGGGCCATGAGGAATTGTTGCTCTTATTTTTAGTATGTATTAAAAGCTATCACTAGGTCTGATGCTACTAAAATGTCCTCTCTGTGTTCCAGCATTTATTCACTAGAAATATGTTTATTAGCTCTGGCTTAAGCTAGTATCTATGTGTTATATGATAAATCAAAATTATCTTTCAAAAATTCAAAGTTATCTTTCAAAACCTATATGACTAGGTTAATAGAAAAAAACATTTTTACTGCCTGGATCAACTATTTGCTGGAATTTATGATAAATTATTGAATTATGATATAATTACACACATACTATTGTTAGTGCCTGAAATGAATGAGCTGTAAAATATTCATCTTGGTAATCTGAGTCATTTTAATAAATGAACTGTATTAATATTGTAGTAAACTAATAAGCTACTTGGTAATTGGTTATTAGGCAACCAGAAGCTAACCGTGGGTATTGAGTGGAATTGAGCAGTTATTATCAAAATTCTGAGTGGGCTATTTCAAATATTATGTGACTGCATAAGCTCAAATTACAGATATTTATTTTCTGTCTATTGCGTGCAATGTACTGCAGTGCAAATGAGACAGACACGGATTCTTCCCGTAAGACACTCACAGCCCATTAGAGGAGGTTAGCAGGTACTCAATATCTGGACAAGGTAAAAAGTAATGAGTGTCTTACCAAAGGCACATAAGAGAACATACGCAATAGCATGGAGGACCACAGGGGAAGGGAGGGAAATCTGAAGGGGGAGAAATCAGAGAGGGAGAAGAACATGAGAGACTATGGACCCTGGGAAACAAACAAAGTTTCGGGGGGAAGGGTTGGGGAGGGGGTGACAGGGTGATGGGTATTAAGGAAGTCACGTGTTGTGATGAGTGCTGGGTATTATATGCAACTAATGAATCATGAACACTATATCAGAAACTAATGATATATTAAACAGCGGCTAACTGAACATAATAATAATAATTTAAAAAAAAAAAAAAGAAAAGAAACCAAGAAGAGAGGAAACATATCTAGTACCTAATCCAGGTTAGACATTTAGTAAATATTGAATGTCTCGAGCCTCTCATTTGATTTGAATCTTGGTATATTTAGACTCAGAAAGTCTATCCAATGAGGAAATGCAAACCAAAGAGCAGAAAGAGTGGAAATTCTCACGTTACTGCATTTACCCCTCATTTAGTTCTCTGTCAGCTGGGTCATTCTCCTCCACATTCTTCTCTCCTGATTTCCATTACCCAGTTTCACCAGCCTTCTCACCCTCCCTGACCAGCACATGTGCACCAGTAAAATCTTATCTATTCCACAGCAGAAAATAAATCGTGGGCCACTCTCTTCTTTCCATTTCCATCATCGTCATCCCACGAAAGCACCCATTCCTTACACCTGGTCTATCGTAGTAACCTCCCAAATGGTGTGCGTCTCATTAGTGTTTTGTCCCTTCCAGACTCCTCACTTCCATTTGAACTCCTCACAGTACAAATCTGAACATGGTCCTTTGCTGCATCAAAACTCTTATTCCCTGAATATTGTCTGATCCTTACTCTGGCTATCAAGGGTTCTCTGACCTGATTAAATCCGTGGTCCTCTTGTCTTCCACCCCAGCTGTCCGTATACTCCTTCTCTCACTGACATGACCACATTCCTATATGTGGAACCTCACACATCCTTAAAGACTCATCCTTCTAGCCACCATAAAGTTCCTTACCTTGTTCTCCTCTCTGGAAATAATTTTTGTCCACTGGTTTGGATCCATCCTAACTTCTTCTGTACTTTTCCTATGTCCCAGTTCATACCATCTCACAGTAGTTAAAACTGGCTTTCCAACTCCTTGGGGGAAGGACATGTAATTGTTCCCTTTTATATCCTCACAATGGTTTCTTAACAAAAGATTGGTAATGGTCTAATGAATGGATTGTTGTCACGGGGTCCCTTGCTGCTTTACCTCTCTGCAGAACATTTACTTGTAGTTTGATATTTCCTAGTGGGATGGTTCATTAGATGAATTTCTGGACATCAAAAAGTAGGTTTTAGATGTGGATGGAACTAGAGGGTATTATGCTGAGTGAAATAAGTCAATCAGAGAAAGACAATTGCCATATGATCTCCCTGATAAAAGGAATTTGAGAGGCAATGTGGAGGGTTTGGGAGGTAAAGAAGGAAAAAAATGAAACAAGATGGAATCAGGAGGGAGACAAACCATAAGAGACTCTTAATCTCACAAAACAAACTGAGGGTGCTGGGGGAAGGGGGTATGGATAGGGTGGTTGGGTTATGGACACTGGGGAGCATATGTGCTATGGTGAGTGCTGTGAAGTGTGTAAACCTGACGATTCACAGATCTGTACCCCTGGGGCTAACAATACATTATGTGTTAATAAAAATAAAAAATTATTCTTTTTTTAGATTTTTATTTATTTATTTGACAGACAGAGATCACAAGCAGGCAGAGAGGCAGGAAGAGAGAGAGGAGGAAGCAGGCTCCCCGCTGAGCAGAGAGTCTGATGTGGAGCTCTATCCGAGGACCCTGGGATCATGACCTGAGCCGAAGGCAGAGGCTTTAACCCACTGAGCCACCCAGGCACCCCAAAATAAAAAATTATTTTAAAAAGTAGGTTTTATTTGAGAAACGTTAAATCTTTTTAATCACTGAAACCTTATTGCCTAGGATAATGTCCAGCATGTCTTAGACACTCATCCAATAAGTGTTGAATAAATAAATGAATGAATAAAACTAAAAACGTAAGAAAGAGTGTTGGTGTCTTCATACACAAAACAGCTTTATTTAGTGACTCATAATCACTTTAATATATCAGAAAGACACTTTCAAAGTATTTGTGGGCCTAGTATTCTTATATTTCCAGGAATCTTGTCATACTTAACATTGACATGTAGGAAGTATAGAATTCTTTACAGCGATATGGAACACAAACATTTTAAAGGTTTCTCAGTGATGCTGAAATTTGGGAGCCAGGAGAATTCAGTAATTATCTGCTAATGTTTCCTACTGCCTGAAAAATCCTAAGAGCTTAATTGCTAATAGGCCTCTTTATTATTCTCAACAAAAAAAATTTCTCTATGGTAGAGAGATTACTCAGAGCCCTCCTACATGCTATAGAGTACACTTAAAATCCTTCCTAAAATGATAAATTCTAAAAAGTGGCAAAAGTTACTTTCCATTGGTAGGTGTAGTACAGTTCTTAGACTCTAATCTCAGACAGACTTGGGCTTGATTTCTGGTTCAGACAATACTAGCCGTGTGAACTTGAACAATTTATTCCAACTCTTGTCTATACAATGGGTTAACAATGGTACCAATTTTAGAGGGCTGTGGTGGGATTAAGTGCTACGTAGAGGTCCTAATGGGAATGTGCATTTCTTACATGCCCTGAAGTGTGCTAAGTCCTCAATGTAAATTGCCCGCACTCAATCCTCACACTAGCCTGTTAGAATCAGTACTGCTATTATCCTTATTTTCCGGATCAATAAACTGAGGCATGAAGAGTAGTAAATAGTAAATAATAACATAGTAAATCCTTCATAAATATATAGCTAATATGTTTATTTGCATTGATTGATACATACTATCAGTATATATTTAATCAAACTATTTTAATCAAATGATCTATTTTTGGTACATATCATTTGATTAAAATTTACGGGACATGTAATACCAAATGCTTAATGAGCATTGCATTGTACCCGATGCTTTGTATATACTTTAGTGGCCAACTAATTTAATCCTCACAGTCTGCCTATGTGATGCGATACTCCTCCCCGCTTTGCAGGTAGAGAAACTGAGGCTTAAGAAGGTTAAGCCATATGTCCGAGGTCACAAAGCTGGAAATCAGTAGAGTCAATTTATAAACCCAGGCTTCTCCGATTCCAGAGCTGGTGTGAGAAGCCTGCCCTGATGACATAGCCTCCAGCCTAGCTCCTCACATCTCTGGAAGTTTCATATAAAAACATGAAAGGAGAGAACAGGGTCTTGAGAAGAGTAGTGTGGGTATGTTAGTTTCCTACGGCTGTAACAAATCACCAGGGCGTAGGTGGCTTGAAACAACTGGAATTACTTCCTTCACAGTTCCAGGAGGCAGATGTCTGAGATCAAGGTGTTGGCAAGTTTGTGTTCACCCCAGAGGCTAGGATGATAATCCATTCCTTGCCAGTCATGGTTTCTGGTGGCTGTTGACATTCCAAGGCTTGTGGCTGCTTCACTACAATCTTCAGGACCAATGTCTTCAAATTTCTTTCTGTTCTGTCTTTACCCTACCTTCTTCTCTGTGTGTGTCTAATCTCCTTCTGTCTCTTTTAAAGACACGTGTGATGGCAGTTAGGGCTTGGGTAATCCAGGACAATGACTCAACTCCAAACCCTTAATCACACTGGCAAAGACCTTACCATACAAGGTAACACTCAAAAATTCCAGGGATTGGAGCTCCTGGGTGGTTCAGTTGGTTAAGCACCTTCCTTTGACTCAGGTCATGATCCCAGGTCCTAGGATCAAGCATCTGGCTCCCTGTTCACCAGGGAGTCTGCTTCTCCCTCTCTCCGTGCCTGCTGTTCCCCCTATTGATTCTCTTCCCCCCCCCCTCTGTCAAATAAATAAATAAAAATCTTAAAAAAAAAAAATTCCAGGGATTACCCCGGCATCTGTGGGGCCACCCTCTAATGTGGGGACTATTGACCGAATACATTAATCCATTGGTTGTTACACTCTATTATTCTATGTACCGAGAGTGGGCAAAATACCCAACATAGGCAGTCCACTAGGAGAACCTCAAACATAAAATGCAGACGAGGACTATATCCTCAGCGTAGATACAATTCAGAAAAAATCCACCACACAGAAAGAGAAGGGCATCCTGCTTGCCTCAAGCTTGGCCACGTCTGGGCACTCTAACAGATAAGCCCTAGAGAAGTGTGAGTGATTTATAATGGAAAGTAATTAGCATCTCTTCTGCCTTTAAGACCAGAGCCATGGTTGGGGGGTGGGTAGCTCATCCCAGGAAAAGAGAACATTCAGAATCCTGGAGGACTTGGCCTTATATCAGGTAAACTTATAAGAATCAAAGCGCCCTAAAGACAAAGGCGGGGAGGAGCGCCTGGGAGGCTCAGCATTTGACTCAGCTCAGGTCGTGATCTCAGGATCCTGGGATGGAGCCCTGTGTCAAGCACTGGGTCAGGTGGTCTGTTTGAGGATTCTCTCTCTCCTTTCCCTCTGCCCTTCCTCCCACTCACACATGCTCTTTCTCTTTCCCTCTCTAAAATAAATAAATAAATCTTGCAAAAAAAAAAAAAAAAAAAAAAAAAGACACAGAAGGGGACTGTAATGCATGTAGCAATTCTGCCCCTAATGACCAGTGTACCCTTGTTGTCTCCCCTAGACCAGATGGTTCGCAGTTCAGGCCATTCCCAGGAATTACTTTCTCTAGAAAGAAGTAGCATAGGCCAGGGTTATGGTCCTTTTCATATCCAGTGCTCCATGCAGGAGTACAAAGGCCAAGCCTTCTTGCCTGGATGGGCTCCTGGGAGGGTTTACCCCAGCTTCAGAGCTCACCCCAGAACGGTGCGAGGTCTCTACCGGAAGTGTATCTGCTAATCCTACTTCCCTCCCTTTCTTACGGGTCTCAACAGCACACCTCAGTGGTCCTGCAGCAGGTAATGTCCACCTCAGGGTCTGTTGCCTGCAGAATCCTACTTACCAGATATTTGAAAAACAAACAAACAAACAAGTAAAAATACAAAAATCCAGGATTTGTCCAGATGTGCACCCTATTTAAGGGCTGTTTTACAAGGACCTACCCCCAAATTGGGTTACAGATACATAAACCATGGCCAAATCAGCTGCAAAGTTAAAGTTACTTCTAGTTTTTAAAGCATTTTGGTTTTAAATTTATTTAAATTTTATTTAAATTAATTTATTAATTACTTAAATTAACTTAATTTAAATTTAGCTGGATCCAAAAGAGTTTGCACTTTTAAATATCTATTCCGTTCTAATCTAACAAACACGTTCTTTGAAGATATGGCTACAAATCCCTATCCTTCCACTTACTAACTATACATCCTTGCACAAGTGACTTAGTCTCTCTGAGGTTCTGTAAAGTGGGGTTCAATGTCGCCTGGCTACTTCAGAAGACTATCGTGAACGTTAAGTTTCCTATCCTCCCTGCATAACACCAGCACTCTACCTGGCATGGAAGAGGCAGTTTATGAATGTTAGTTCCTCTTCCAGCTCCCGTGAGGGTATCTGAAAACCTCTCATGCTTATAGTCTTCTCTAGAGAATAATTGCAATAAAATAGCAGGATACCCATCTTTGTGGGTGGATACTTTACATAAATAAAGCTAATATCCAGAGTAATAGGAAAACAATGCCAAATGAATCCTCCCTTTCCTAATTTAAAAACAAACTCAGAATCACAGGATCCATATACTATTACTAGAAGGTGAGGTTGGCCTCACTGTGGTCTATGTACGATACCAGGGGGATCTGATGAGGCCACGATGACATGACCCTCCGCTTCCATGGGAATGTCCCACCAGGGTTTCCTACCTTCATTCCTGGCATGCCTTCGCCTGGTGGTCCTGAGGTACACCCAGCAGCTTTTGATGAGCGACAGAGAGGACAATAGCCAGTGGCCTAAGTTCACTTCCTTTCTAGCCTATGTTGGAATTGAAGAATCCCTGACCTTCAGGTCCACACAGTCCTTCCACAGGTGCCTAGCACACCGCTGGGGAGGATGGTTTAAACTGGCTGCTCTTCCAGGAAGGAAAGTCTGCCCCACTCTCGATCTCTCCTATTGCCTGCATAAACTGGCCCGTCATGAATTTTGGATGCAATTCTCAGGGCTTAGTGAAAAGAAAAATGCATATACTCTACATAGAAAGGTTGTGAGAAAAAAATATTGAATTTGATTTGTAATAACTAATTCAAATATTTTTGTAAATAGGTATCAAGGTGATTTGGAAATATGGGTATATTGATCATGAAAAAGAGAGCCTAATTTAATGATATCTGGCAGGGCACAGGGCATCCGAAAATTGAATAGAATTGACACAAGAAAAAGATCTTGGTACACATAGAAAAAGAATCACTTCTCATTTTTACAGTGCCACACAGATTACAAAGATTTTTGCATATATTAATGTTCATGATAATTGTTTAAGACGGGTAGGCTATGTATTCTTAACCTCCTTGCATAGATGAACAAATTGAAACTCAGAAACATTAACATGAAATAAAGATTAACTTCCTCACTCCTAAACAAAGGCTGGGCAAAGACCACATTACCGCTTGGCACTTCCAGGAAGCCTGGATAGAAGCTGTGTGTGCAAGCCTGCATATTCTGAAGTAGGATTTGGGGAGGAGGGTATGGAGCAGATAACTGGATGCCAAACCCCCTGCCCCGTCACCCCCATTTTGTAATTGGTCACACTCTCATGAAAGGTACAGCAAGAACCTTTGTTCTCCTCTCTGAAGTAACAGTGCTAAAGGACGCTAACAATCCCACCGTCTCTTCCCCTCACGTCTTCTCTCATTGGGTTATCTTCCACAGCTGTACTCACTTCCCACTTCCAGCTGCCCTGCCCGCTAGACACCTCCATCTGCATGTCTGACTGGTGCTTAAAGATGGTCACGTCCAAATGGAATTTGTTATCATCCTCATCAAACTCTACCCTTCTAGGGCGCCTGGGTGGCTCAGTGGGTTAAAGGCTCTGCCTTCGGCTCGGGTCATGATCCCAGTGTCCTGGGATCGAGTCCCACATCGGGCTCTCTGCTCAGCAGGCAGCCTGCTTCTCCCTCTCTCTCTGCCTGCCTCTCTGCCTACTTGTGATCTCTGTATGTCAAATAAAGAAATTAAAAAACAAAAACCAAAACCAAAACTCTACCCTTCTACACGTTAAACAAATTAATAGCAAGGCACGAGACTAATTGCAATTAAAATAGTTAATTCGTTGCTTCTTTTTCATCTGTTACCTTTTGTGTTTCCTTTTTTTTTTTTTTAATTTGACTGTGACATAGTGAGAGAACAGGCATGAGAGGGGAGGGACAGAGGGAGAAGGAGAAAGAATCTGAAGCAGATTCTATACTGAGCACAGAGCCCAACCAAGAGTCATGTGCTCAACAGACTGAGCCATTCAGGTGTCCCTACCTTTTCTGTTTTTAATGGCAGTGACACCACTATTGTTTCCTCTAACTCAACCACAATTACTTGGAGACATTCATAGCATGAATTTAAATTGAGGCAGTGCTAGGCACCAGGAGTTTTCCTAATAGAGGGAAACGACACATGGACAAAATTAAGAGCGAGGTAGATGTCTATAAGAAAGTAGTGACACTGTAAACAAGGTAGCAAGAACCTCTGCTTCTGATGAAACAACCAATGGCTTCCCAAAGGAGGGACTGCTCAGCGGGTTCTTGCCTCTGCGTTCACTAGGTGGGGGAGGGAATTCCGGGTAAGGAGAGAACATGGTATGAATATTTTACAGAAAAATTCATACTTTCATTCTTTCAAAATGATTCTCCCACACTTAACCACCTTTCTGATGTCATTAGGAAAAGATGGTTATGGTGCTTCCTTACCTTTATTCTCAAGTCAATAAAATTCTGGCCACTAAATCTTCAGTATTAAGCAGCTAAATATTAAGTTGCTGTCAAGAGCACTTGAAGGATAAAAGAGTGTTCTTCGATATGAGTATATTTTTTTTTTAAGAATTTTTTGTCAGGCAGATTCTCAAAAAGCTCAGCTCATCAATATATGTAGCGTGTATTCACATCCGTTCTCATCCTGGGTGGCCCTTCTACCACAGAAACTGAGAAGTTTCAAGTATATGAGAATGAAGGCCGCACACTCAAACATTCTAAAAAAGAGGAGGATGTAGAAGAAAACAGCAGGAATTGATCGAAAGTCACTAGATACATCTCCCTCTGTACATGACAGCATCTATCACTCCCCTCTTTCTTCACACAAATAATTGCTAACGCTCAGTGTTTGAGGATTGCGATAAATACATACCCCACTAGGGTTTTGTTTATCTGCTTTTAAAAAATGTAGTCAGAATCACGGCATCGATGTTATTAAACTTTCTTGTTATAAGCAAGAGAAAGCAATTCTAGCTTCTTGAGTAAAGCAGATTTATTTGGAAGAGCATTAGCGTATGTGCTTAAGCAGATGTGGGACTTCACAGAAACGGTAGGAGACCAGAGACTATTCTTAGAAACAGGTGGAAATTAAGGAAGCTACAGAAGGACAAAACCCAGAGAGTAGGAACCATAGTTCTCCAATTTTAACCTGTCCAGGCCCCCACCCCCGGGATGAAAATATCTGCAATCATTCCTTCTGTGAGGGTTTCACTTGTTTGTTTTAAAGTTCCAGAAGAGAATTCCTTTGGTCATGTGCTTGCTCAGAAAAGAGAAGATCTGGTTTATTTAGCTTGTCTAGTGGGTAGTGAATCACCTTCTTAGCAGGACCATATCTAAGGGCAGAAGGTCCATTTCCAAAAAAAATCGAGGACTAAGTCGTGGCTAGTCAAAGCAGCACACATTTTCATCATCGTATCTATAGATTCAGGAATCCTGAGGCAAATTCCTGCCTCTTCAGATAGACACAGTGCCAAAGGAGTTAACAGCATGGTAACTGCTTTGTGCTTTGTGTCAGAAGTCTATGGTACTGCGTCTAGTAATATATATCTCAAGGATAAAATGCCAACATTCTTCAAGGCACAAAAATTGAACAGAAGCAATCTTTAGTGGAAATGTCTATTGGTTAGATGTTCTTTCTACTGCAGATGGAGGAAAATACCTGTTGTTCTGCCATTTAAAGAGATTGAACCCCTAAAATCACACACACGCAATACAGAATGGCTCTCCTGAAAGGAAAGGGCTGACTTCTTTAATCCTTGAGCAAGAAATAGGGTAGAATTAATTTTGCAAGTTTTCACTCTCTGTGTTTCCCTTCAGCAAAGATAGCTTACTTTTTAGTATATAGTGTGTTGTTTTGCAGGCTTCCATTATTTAAGGCTAGCCAAAACCCCCACAGATTTCACTCATAGACTGGACAAAAAGCACTAAGAGTTTGCTTCCATTAGAGTTGAGTAGCACAAAACTAGCGGTAAGAAGAGGAGAGGAAAGAATATCATTGTTTTTTAGCAAGTGACTCCCCAGTAGCTGATTTCTTTAACATGCAGGAAAACATCACAGAAGGAGAGGCAATCACATTTTCCTTGAGTGCACCTACTTGTAAATGTAATGTACTAATGTAATATCTAAATACTCAAGTGAGTTTCTGACAGTCCCATCCATCACAATACAACTCGCACCAGGTCACCAAAGTACCGCCATTCTCATGAGCCAAAGGAAAGGAAAGGTGAATAGATCGTTAAGCTACTTGTGTTGTTGGTCCATAACTTTGCAATGTATGCCTTTTGCTCTCTATTTTCTTTTGTTGTGTAGTCATGATTGTACTTGGTAGCATGATTATCTACTATGTACAACTTCATCTGATGAGTTGCACTTCCCTAAAATGGAAGAAAAAAGGAATTTGGAAAATGGATCATTTTGGTCCTCTTGGAATCGGATCCTCAAACAAAGTGCAAAATGGAAGAAGTTTGTTGAAGGTTAATGTCTAAATAGAAGAGAGGGAGGAAGCAGGACTGAGCAGGGTAAGTCTTCAGACTGAAATGCAGACCTCATAAAATTTGAGCCAATTGAACAAGGGAGATCTTAAGCAAGAATTGCCCACAGTTCCACGTTGTGCAGAAATGACCAAAGTTGTATCCCAATCATTCTCAGTCATTAAGGGGGTTGCTGGGTGAGTGAGACCTTCACTCTACAGATAAGCCAACCTTCAGAACACTGCCAACTTAGAGCATTCATTACAAATAAATAACAAGTGCTTTCTTGAAGGGAATTTGGAATGGCAGGCCTTCCGAATTGTCATAGAACAGGAAATGCTTCCTTTAGAATTAGATACTAGTTTAGTTCCAGAGTAAGTGTCACATGCTGACTTTTTTATCTTCATGATCGCTATTGAGGAGCACAATCCGAACTTTGTAGGCAGAGGGAGTGAAAATGTAAGCCATTAATTATAACAACCATTGTACTAAAGGAAAGCATTTATGATTTACTATAAACCAATTAAAAATTACAAAAACATTGTCTTTTTTCAGGCTTCTATACTATAGAATATTAGAGACTGGGAGCCTTAAGCAACAAACATCTATTTCTCAAGATTTTAGGTGCTGGGAAATACAAGATCAAGATGCCAGGAGATCCTATGTGTGGTGAGGGCACTCTCCCTGGTTTGTAGTTGGTCGACTTCTTGTTATATCCTCCCATGGGCAAGGGCAGAACGGGATCATCTCTCTATCTCCAGTCTCTTCTTATAAGGACACTATTCCCATCAAGATTACTCCACTCATCATGACCTACTCACCTCCCAAAGGCCTCATCTCGAAATACCATTACACTGGGGATTTAGGCTTCAACATATGAATTGTGGGGACAACACATTTAGCCCACAACAAAAATATCTTGAAAATCAAGAAATTACAGATAAACAGAAAAATTTAAAGCTGTCAACTCACAATCTCTCCTTTCCTCCCTGCTCCTTTCACTGGTCTATTTTTAAGTAAATTGCTTAAGTATATCTACAGTCAGCATTGTCTAGTATGGACTTAGTCATTTCTGTTCCAGATGTGTTATTAAAAGTTAGTAGACCAGTGGGGGGGAATCTTGGATAAACATATTATTACCTAACATATCGTCTAGAAAGATACCATGCATAGTGCAATGGAAATAACACTCAGAGGAAGTGAGAAGACCAGTTCTGGTCTTGAATTCTCTTCTGACATTTGATATCTATGCTCTATATTTCAAAAAAATCACTTTTTTCTACTGATGATTCCACTGTGGATTTTATCTTATCAGTATTCTAGAAGACAACACCAAAAGCTTTCAAAAGTCTTTAGAGATATCCTTCCATTCATTCAATAAGTATTCACTGAGTGCAGAACCCAGGCAAGGCACAGTCCCAGGCATCTGAGATGCTAAGTGAAATCCATGTTCTCTTGGATTTTGTGCTCTAGAGGGAGAAAAAAGGAAAATGCAACTACAATTTGTAATAGATGTAAGTGCTATGAAGAGAGATAAGGCACACCAATAGAAAGAGAATGCCCATATGATGGTGTATGTGTGTGTGAGGATGGAAGCTTGGACAGCAGTGGTCCAGGTCATGCTCTCATAGAAAAGACACTGGGACAGAAATCTAGATTACATGTAAGGGAAAGCCAGACAGAACAGCAAGTAAAACTCTAGGGTAAGGAAGAGCTGAGCTTTTTGGAGGAACCCTATAAAGGTATTTGTGGATGGGTTACTGTAAAAGAGGCTGGTTGCAGAAGTGAGGTGGGTAAGAAAGGGCAGATCTTGCAAGAAGTCAAGTCCAGGCCAAGAGTCTGAGGTTCATTCGAGGTCTGAAGGGAAGTCCCTGAGGTTTTTAGTCAGGATGATCTGATAGGAACTATCATTTAGAAAGATGACTGATTGCTGTGTGGCCAACACTGGCAGGGTGGCAGGAAGGAAAGCCAGAAGCCAGGTATTAATCTGGGTGAGCAATGAAGGTGATTTAGACAGTAAAGGTGGCCATTGGTTCACTTCCCAATGTGTTTTGAAGGTAGCATTGTCTGGAATTGTGGATGGATTGAATGTACGGTATGAGGGTAAGAGAGGGATCAAGAATGACTTCCACTGCCTAAATTGGAGCTCAAATCTGTTATTAACCATTTGGTAAAAATCAGGAGGGATTGCCTTCTACGGGCCCAGCCTAATTGTTGGTTCCGTTAACATAAGTGGTGAGTGGGGATTTCAGGTCGTGGAAAAGGTCATGCTGTCCTTCATTTTTCACTCCCTACTTTATTCTCTACTCACTACCAACACAAGAGCTGACTCTTACAAGAATTGATATTTTTGTATATCTTGATTGGTCCTCTTTTGGGGAAGTGAAAAGGAGGGGGGAATTTAGACCATAATTGGGCATCTGTATCAGAGGAGGGGCTTTCTAATCCTCCCTGCAACCCTGTTTACATTAGAAATGATTGGCAGTGATGATACCGAATCAAATCCAACACTTCATTGTGTGGGTTTAATGAAGTAAATCCTTTTCCTGCTTTTTGGTATAATAAGAAAGCAAAAGCTGGCACAATTTTTAGATAAGGGTTTTCTCGTAGGGAATTTGGGAGCATTATTACGTCTATTTGATATAATATAAAGACAGACAGAAATGGTAGCAGGACTTCCTTCAGAACCATAACCTAGACAGGGAGACAATCAGTTTTTTTTTCTGGCCTGAAACTTGAAGAACTTAGATCTTTAAGGTAAGAAACAAATAATTATAGATATGAAGATCAGAATAAAAAATTATATATACGAGGAAAGGATCTCAAAAAGAGAACTATTTAAAGCTGATAAAATCATAGACATCACATTATATACACAAATAACACAATATTTTTAATAAATTATTGCCTGACACCACTCTGATAATTTTCCCTACTTTTGGCTGCATATATTTAAACTGCATTAGCACAAAACAAAAATTATATCATTTTTAAAGACAGAGAAAAGAAATTCTGTTTCACTCTGGCACGGTTGATGAAACTTAAAAAAAAATTTTATGGTTGGAAATGCCATAAAAATATGTCTTCTCACACAGATGTATTCACTGATTGGAGAAGTACTTCTTACAAAGACAGAATTCTGATTAATTCTATTGTGTATCATTTTTATTTAATATATCCTACGTTTTCATGATTTAAACCATTTTGAAAGACCAGCTTTGGACTCTGTGGAGTTCAAACGTGATTCTTCTCTTCTCCCCATGGACATTCGATGTCAGGCATAGATAACTCTGCATCACGGCACAGACCTACCCCTGCCCTCTTTGCGTTAGGATGCTGGGGAACAAGGCTCAGTGGGCTGTCAGTTTTCCTGGAAGCCATTCCCACACTACACTGAGAATTATCTATGAAACTTATAAATGTACTCTATTAAATTAAAACTGAATATATTCTCAATTAAACTTCTGTGTAACCAAATGACCAAAATGCCCATGTCCACTCCAATGCCATCCTATCACCAGCAACGTGACAAAATTGGAAAAGAGAGAATTGCCTTTCTTAAAAAAGATATTTATTTATTTAACGTAGAGAAAGAGAGAGCTCTAGAGCAGGGGGAGGGGCAGAGGAAGAGGGAAAAGCAGGTTCCCCGCTGAGCAGGGAGCAGCAGGAAGTGGGGCTTGATCCCAGGACCCTGAGATCAAAACCAGAGCTGAAGGCAGATGCTTAATCAACTGAGCCACCTAGGCATCCCATGAGAGAGTTGTCTTTTTTTTTTTTTTTTTTAAGAATTTATTTATTTATTTTTAAATTATTTAGTTAGTTAGTTAGTTTAAAAGAATTTATTTATTTATTTATTTATTTGAGATCACAAGTAGGCAGAGAGGCAGACAGAGAGAGAAGAGGAAGCAGACTCCCTGCTGAACAGAGAGCCCGATGCGGGGCTTGATTCCAGGACACTGGGATCATGACCTGAGCCAAAGGCAGAGGCTTTAACCCACTTGAGCACCCAGGCGCCTCAAGAGAGAGTTGTCTTAAACAGTTTGAACAAATTACTTTGACAACTTTTGTTAAAATTTTATGTGAGCACCATGCCAGGATCCCCTGCAGCGCCTTGGAAGGGGTTTGTGCAGTGAGGGGCCCTGGAACTTGAGCTACATTTTGTCTCTGGCAAATCCTCTTTTGGTCCAGAGTCACAATTTGGTATATCTTTCATGGTAATTTGATGAGAGAAAAAATTATAACTAAGTAAGGGGTAATTTGGAGAGGAGTTTCAGATTTATAGAAGGGGAATTTGTTCAAGAATCTCTTGAGCACATTTATGGGCGCTTGGGGGGGCTCAGTGGGTTAAGCGGTTGCCTTTGGCTCAGGTCATGATCTCAAAGGTCCTGGGATGGAGCCCTGTAGCAGGGAGTCTGCTTTTCCCTCTCCGTCTGCCCCTTGCCTCCACCCCACTTGTGCTCTGCCTGTTTCTCTCTCTCAAGTAAATAAATAAAATCTTAAAAAAAAAAAAAAGCACATTGAAGAGGAGCAAGGGGGAAATAAACGATCTGTTTTAATGGCATGTTGGGTTTAAATGTTTTACTGCAGTGTCTCTCAAACTGACATGTGCATGTGAATTCTGGGGATCTTGTTAGAATGCAGACCTTGACTGAACCTTTCTGGGTCAGTGTCTGACATTCTGCATCTCTACCGAGTTCCTCGGTGTTCGTAGTGCTGGATGTAGGATCACTTTGAGTCACAAATCTTAGCCGTAGTTCAGGTCTGCAAAATCAAAAAGGAGACTTGGGGTTTAGAGGGAGATTTTGGGTGTCATCAGCATTTTGTAAGTAATAAAGGTAGTTAGAGACCAGAAAAAAGCCGGGGACCAAACTTTAGGGCACAGGGGTGGTTGGAGGAACCTCTCTTAACCGGAGCTCCTTACTTCAACCACAGAACAGAGAAAATGTTTGCTTCATCCCAAGGGTGGCCTCTGACTAAGCCATTCTAGATGTATAAGGGAGAGGTAAGGTCAGTTGATGCTGTTGGCCAACAGGGATTGGTCTCTGGGAACCCTGGCTGAGAAAGGCTGAATTAAAATAAAGGAAAAGAAGAAATGATTCATCATGGTAGACTGAAAGGGTCAAGGAAGTTGCAGACTAGCAGGAGCTTAGGGCTTCATCCCATCAGTAAGAAAACTGTACGGAAAATGAGAAAACGAGCCACAATATGGAGAGTTACTAAAAGGTCAAATAAAATGAGGATCGATTATAGAGTGTCGTCCTCTCCTCCCACAGGACAGGTTGTGTCGACTTTGGCAAGAACAGTTTCAGAGAGAGGGAGATAGAAGGTGTGATTTCAGTGGGTTTGGGAAAGAACAGAATGGAAGGAAAGTTAAATGGTGGATACAAGCAGTGTTCTTTATAGTGCGGAGAAATGGGTGCTCGCTGGACTTCAAACCGGAAGGAGTTGGGTAGATTTTGTTGTTGTTTTTGTTAAGAGACGGGCGCTATTATTGCCTTTTCTGGTACGCTATCAAAATGTTCTCTGCACAGGAAAAAAAAAAATGAGGATTCTGAAGTGAAAAGTGGCCATTTTAGTGGTAAAAGCTTCTGCTAGGATAAAGGAAATAGAATCTACCAGGAGAAGGAGGAATTGGCCTTACAGAAGAGCACAGAACATGGAACAGGATGGGAGGTAGAACATACGGGCTCAAGTTAAGGGCCCAAATATCTGAAGAGATATAAGGAAAATTATCAGCAGAGGACGGATATCTTCGCCAAGACCTAAATGTTCCACTCAGCACTACTCAGTAGGGTCACGTACACAACTCCAGACCACCACAAAGACGGCACTGTTCCAATTGGTTCATTCAGCAAATGCCCATGGAGGACTATCTGCATGTCACTGTTGCTTCCTATGGTTGGTGGGATTTTTCTGCAGAGTCTTGTTTCCCCTCTCCTCTATTAATGTCTCACCACACTCACTGAGCCCATTTTGTGAGCTCTTTGGAAAAGAGTAGGTAGATAATATTACCTAGAAAACACAAGATGCGCCCGTACCCGTAGGGCTAATAATACATTATATGTTAATTAGAAAAAATAAATAAGAAAACACAAGATGCTGAAGATGCAGGAGCCCATGTTCTGGTGTCATGTGGTGAACCCTTCCCTGCGTACGTGGATCAGCCTAGAATTGTCAGGAGTGTATGACACTTCGTAATTGTGATATTTGGAAGTAATTATATAGGTCATAATCTCCCCCTGCCCTAGCACCTTCTAACTTCTGGACACTCTGGTTGGGAAAGTCTTGGACGAGGCACCTGGGGTTGGTTCAGTAGGTTGAGCGTCTGCCTTTTGTTCAGGTCATGATCCCAGGATCTTGGGACTGAGCCCCACATCTCGCTTTCTGCTCGGTGGGGATCTTGCTTCTTCCTCTCCTTCAGCCCCTCCCTCTGCTTTCTCTCTCTCTCTCATAATTAAATAAAATGTTTAAAAAAAGAGGGGGGGGGAGTCATGGGCCTCTTGACTCCTCCTTCAGCTGCTTACTAAATGATCTCCTCCTCTGTGCTGTCAGCTGAGGTTTACCAATGTCTCTCCTATTGGACCCCTCATTTTCACGTCTATGCGGACTTCTGCATCTGGACCCCTGAGAATTTACTGCCTGAACTCCTGTGATAGCCAGCTAATTGGTCCTCTCCCTGCTGCTTCAAACAACTCCTCACTCCGTCTTCTAAATTGGCCCACCTACCCTTCTCAGAGACTGCCATTTAAAAGAAAGCCTAAACGGAATGGGACACTTGGAGCCTCTGGATCTGCCATGTTCAACTTCATTCCTTCTTCCATTTATCAAATCACCCTCTGCTTGAACCACACAGGGCTGCTTGGCCTTATGTCCTTTCTCATGCCCTCTTCACATCTTTTATTCTGGTTTCTGAATCTGAAATAGAACACTTATCTTGGTCTTCAAATTATTGCAAGGACTCATCACTAATTCTACATTCATGGCAAAGCCTTCTAAAGTATTTCAAGTCATAATGCATTCCTCTTTATTCTACATCTCCCTGTAAGCTGGCTTGTACGGCCACTGCAGTACTTACTCATGTCTTGTGTGGGAGATACATGCTTTTTCATGTTTCTTTCTCATCTTTCCCATACTGGATGATCAGTTCCTTACAGAGAGAGACCGGATTCACTCATCACTGAACCGTCTCCCAACCACATTCACACATCTCTCAAAATGCTATGCACATAGTAGGTGTTCGAAGAATTGTGCATGAATATATCAACCAATTAATCTATTAAGTATCTCATAAAAAGTGAAATTAAAAACAAAACAAAAACAAAAACAAAAACAAAACTTTGGGTCATTCACCAGATTGTAAGTGCTACAAGGGCAGAGACTTTTATTATCTTTTTTATTCCCAGCACAAAGAACAAAACTCAACTCAATGAAAATTGGTCATATGGATAATTCAAAAGATTCTAAGGATCACTGTATAGCAAGCCCATCTGATGGTCAAGGGTAA
Organism: Mustela erminea; assembly: GCF_009829155.1. Classification (NCBI taxonomy): domain Eukaryota; kingdom Metazoa; phylum Chordata; class Mammalia; order Carnivora; family Mustelidae; genus Mustela; species Mustela erminea. The sequence goes on along the minus strand of NC_045629.1, from coordinate 15,192,869 downwards.
AGGATGACTCCCATGGGGGACGTATTAAAACAAGAATAACTTCTAAACAAAAGGGGGAAAACAGTAGAACTGTGGAGTCAGTCACAGCTGGATCAGCAATGATTGGGATGTGCAAGAGAAATACGCTTTCATAAAAAGCTGAGGAAGATCCTGTGGCCATCATTCCTGGCCAGGAGGGGGTTACAGGCACAATGAGAATGTTGACAGCAAATCTGAGTTGTGATGTTTTTGTTCCTAGTTTCAGACTGTCTGGAGAGACTGCTGGGCAAGGTTATGATTTGTAGTAACCACAGGAAGTAAGTGTGATAGCTCAGTGCACCTGGGCAGGAAGGGGGCTGGGTTAGTTCTCCTCAGCCAGCCTGGGCTCTTGTGTAGAAGACAAGAGACCAGAAATGACTGTTTCCTGTGGGCTAAGGGATGGCCATGAGACCTGGGAGACTTAGAGGGATTCATTTTAGCACTGCTAAGTGACCCTGAATCCCAGTGCTGATGGAGAGGCCTCTCAGGATACAGGATAGAGAAATGACCTTGGCTAGAGTTCTCCAGCAGGGTGCTGGGCTCCCTAGGAGCATGCCCTGACTGACTGAATGAATGCACTGAGATACATCAAGTAGGCTGAGGAGAGACACAGGCAGACTCTACAGTTAAAACTGGATCTATTTCGTCTCCACAGAGATCAGCCAGAAGATAGCCAGAACCAAAGAGCCGGTGCAGGGGGACCAGCCCAAGACCTCATGTGGGGCCAGGACCTCTTTCCTCATCCCGATATCAGGAGGACAGGAAACTGTTACTTCCGGTATGTCAGCCACCACGTAGCGAAGGCACAGGGCAGAGTGGGGCGAAGCAGGTTTGTTTGGAGTGAACCACATCCACAGGCTTTTTACCCAACAGATGTGATCTAGACCAAAATTAACTGGGGACTGATCATCTACATCTCCCCGATCTTTCTTGGCCCGGCCCTGGGAAGCAGAGGTTGGTAAGCAGGAGTAGGTCAGCCAGAAAAAATAAAAAGGTGCTCTTTTGTTTGTTTTTATGAATCTAGTGTGTTAAACTATGACCTGTCAACTTGGAGGTCCAGGGGCTATGAGAAGGGCAACTTCATCCAGAAACCAAGGGGTGCCCTGTGGCTCAGACAGAAAAGAGCATCCCGGTCCTCAGTGTTCGTGGTTGCCCAAGGAGAGTGGAGCCTGACTGGGAAGGGTGGGGAGACAGAAAACAGCAGAAAACATCCAAAGGTCCAGACCATTAGCATGAGCTTGTTGACCCAGGGAATACAGCTGATGGGCCTGGAGGAGGGTATCTGTGCTTTGAATCTGCTTTCAACGCACTGAATAATGCAAGTGTGTTTGTGTTAGGATTCTACATTGTGGAGCACCAACTCTCCCAAACTGCCTGGGCTGAGTAACTGGAGATGGGCTAGGAGGGTGTTGGAAATACTTCATGCATTCAACTATGCTGTTCTGACGTGCTCAGTGAGGATGTCCCTTTAGCGGACATCAGACACCAGGGAGAGGACGGTGTCCTGATGCCCACAGGGGCCCAGTGGATAGCTGTCCACTCAAGCTGGCTGAGCCTCACTCTGTCATTCATCCTTCTTCTTCCTTTGGCAAGCGACATGGACACAGAGGATATGGAGAAGGACTTCAGGAGATGGTTCTGCATAGTGTTGGAATGACTATTTACTACTGTCCATGGCACACCCCTACCCAGCATTGTTTTAAGACACTGACCCTTTAGTTTCTAACTATCTGTGACACATTTCTTTTCTTTGTGAATCAAAGACAGCCGATCTCATTTTTTTTTTTAAAGATTTTATTTATTTATTTGACAGAGAGAAATCACAAGTAGATGGAGAGGCAGGCAGAGAGAGAGAGAGGGAAGCAGGCTCCCCGCTGAGCAGAGAGCCCGATGCGGGACTCGATCCCAGGACCCTGAGATCATGACCTGAGCCGAAGGCAGCGGCTTAACCCACTGAGCCACCCAGGCGCCCAGCCGATCTCATTTTGCCCTTTGTTCTGGACTATATGGTCTACCTTTGATCATTTCACTAGCAGCTTTCGTATCATATTTGCCTGATGCATTAAAACAGCTATTACGTCATCCAGTGGAGTCTTCCAGGTCAGTGTCTCTACTAATGTCAGACCAAGCTAACTGGGGTCTTCAGTTTTCATAGAAAGGGGGAAAAAAAAAAACAACAAAAAAAACCCCACAAGGTTTAATTTTAGAATGTATAATTCACATGTAGCTACTTCCTCACTCTCCATATACTTAATTATAGATTATAAAACGAATTATATGTTCTGTGGTGTTTTCTTCCGAATCGGATCCCAATATCCTACATTCATCTTCACTACATCTTTGTGAGGTGTGGCCATAGATCAATTATCTTCCTTTAATAGAAAGAAGACAAGGGAAGTGGTTTGCCCAAGGTCACTTGCCAAATCAGTGCTGGGACCCAGCATAAAGCCCAGGTCCCATGATTTCTGCCCTTGTGTTCCATCCAGGAAACCTTGTTGCCCCCAAACCACGACACTGACTCAGGCTTGGCTCCAGTTCAACTAATATGTTCCCCTGAGGTGTCTGGTTGGCCAGAGAGGGTGCCAGGCTCTATCTCTTCCAATTCTTACATCAGAAAGCAGCGCAGACTAGAGGGATTACGGAATGACAAAGAAGCAGTCTGCCATCTCCATTCAGTGCGACAGACTATGCTGGGCCACATCAGTCTCAAAAACCCTTCATCGTCAAGGTGACAGCAAAAACAGAGGTGCAGTGTTCCAGACAGACACATTAATCTACTGAAAAATTGAGAGTTTAATACATGCAGGACTCTGAGGTATTTCTCATGTTGCAGCCCATTTAATCCTTCCAAAGCATCACAAGATACATGTAATTATCCTCACACCCAGCACGTGTCCTCTGTTCAGGATCTGAACCCAAGTCTCAGGGCATCTTCCACTGTTAGAGCAGACACAGCATGAAGGCCGGTCCTTACGGAGTGGGTTGGCGCTGCTCCTGGGGACAGGAGAGACAAACTGGGGTAGATCTCAGAAGCTGGCTCACTAGGGACCAGGAGAGGGAGCGGAATGTGTGTCCCTCATGTTACCTCTTGGCTGTGGTGCTAATTTAACTTTGTGACCTTGGCATAGTCAAGCCCAGTGTCAAAGTGATTCCATGGAGATATACATGATTTCTGTCTGGATGGACACTTGGAGGGTAAATGAAGAATTCCATGTGGAGAAGGGGCTTCCAAGTGGGTTGGGCACCTCAGTTTTTAATCACTGTTTTCTTCTTATCACTGTTCCATTTTAAGAGCCTTGAATAACCCTTGCATTCCAGATATACACTCCAGTATAAATATGCGAACATTATGACACTTAAAAATATGTCCATCGCAAAGTAGGACAGGTTAGAATTACAGTGTAGCCTGTAGGCATAAGGGAGAGAAATGAGTAGGTAATACTTCACTTCCTGAAGTTGGAAGGAATAGTTTACCGGCCAATTGCTGCAAAGGGAGGATAAAATTACTATCCAGATCAACAAATGCATAGACCAGAAAACAAATAAATTATTTCAATGCTCTTTCAAAAACCCATGTTTTATCGATGATAAATCACCGAGTGGAAGGGAAGTTATGAATACTGTACTTATTTTAAAGACTCAGTATCTTTATGGTGTGATATATTCATTTATTCAAAAGTGCACCATCAAATTATCTGAATGGGTAAGCCTCGTTTACATATAATGTGCCAAGCAGTGATAAATTAGAACGCTGAACATCTATTGCCTCAGTCCCCAATGAGAAACTCAACTAATTTCTTCCCAGGTAAACAAACAAATAAACAAAACAACTGTTTCCAAAGTTTACTGAAGAAGCTTGCACAACGTCTCCACGACGAAGTTCAGTTTTCCCAAAGCATGGTGCGTTATATTTATGATGCTCAGCTCATGACTGTCACAGGGCTGGGGATCTGCAAAGCATCCTTTCACACCAGGACACAGAGAGATTGTCACAAGTTGACCCCCGCGCCAATGTCACAGTACAAGATCTTTACAGTGTGATTTCATGATTTCATAAGAAGACACACTCGAAAGGTACACAGAGCACATTCAAATATAATTCCAAAGCCAAACAGAAGTGCTTGGGATTATTCATGCTTTGGCTGCCCTTCATTAATGCAAATAATTAAAAGAGGACTGTAAACACAGAGGCGCATGGGCTGGTGAGATAAACCAAGAGATCTGCATTAGCGTCAGTCATTTTGATCTCTTTTGTCCTTTTGGATTTTTGGATGTTTACAGAGCCTTCTCCACTTGTTCCACTGAATGCCCGCTGAGGGAGAGGGTAAGATTGCTTTATCCCCATTCCTAACATGAGGAATCCCAAACTCTGAGATACAGACTTGGCCAAGGTCACCCTGGAATGGGCAGAAAACAGAATCGATTTTGGTGCTCGTGTATGTTCATGCAGAACTCTTCCTACAGTAGCACCTCCGTGGACTATGGTATAGAAGACACCTGCCGCTGGCACCGTTCATTCATTCCGCAAGGACACGCTGGGAGCTCATTCTGCAGGGGTGGCGGGTACTATTTTAGGCAGTGCGGATAGAGTGATCAGCAACAGAAAGATCCCTGCAACATGGAAACCACGAAGGCTTGTTCTTTTTCTTCTCTCAGCTTTCTAAGAGGAGCCATGAACAATTAGGGGATGGGCTTGGACACAAACAACGAGAAAGAAAGGATTACTTGCTTAGGTGGAAGAGCCCTGTTTTCCCGTTATTGAGAATTGGCTGTGGGCACACCGTGGGATATGCTTTGCTTCTTGGATAATGCATATGTAAAATGGACCCAAATGAATATAATTAAATGTAGGATATTGACCAACCAGTCTGTTAAAGTGAGTGTCATTCAGTACAGGTAATACTATATTATTTCAGTTTCTAAAATGGATTCTGACATCTTAAGAGGTTTCATAGTACACCTATGAAATATTTACAAAACTGTTCTGAGCAGCTGATAAATAACGGCAACTTCAGACATGCTTAGATGGCTATTTCGAAAGATAGCATTCCATATATAAGCAGTGCTTTTAAGCAGTATGAAAGCTAAAATGTCATAGATTCAGTTTCTAGCCTGAACAAAATAGCCAAAACAATGAAAGCCATAGCATCATATACTGAAAATGGACTTTTCTAATGCTTGAGTTTAGAAAACACAAATACCCTCTTATTTAAAAAGGATTCATTTACACAAATGTATTTTTAACAAAGCCTTCAGTTTTTGGTAATGGTCACATGTTCATTTACTAGTCACTTTCCTTGTCTTTACTTATTTGTACGTTTCTTTATCTGCCCTTAAGACTCTCAGCCAGAAGCAACCTCAGAAAAACAGACACTGTGACAAGCTTCTCCTTAAAATAAGGAAAACATTGGTAAGGGCCAGGGTTACAAAAGAACTGATAGGAATAATGAGAACTTTATTTAGCTGGAGAATCAAGGGGCATGGTTGGAATTAGACATTTTAGGGTAACCATGAAAATTAAAGATCAGTTATCCCAATTCACAAATTCAAAGCCTAAAATAACTTATGTCCCGGGGAAGCACGATTTTTAAATATGAATACAGGTTACAAAGTGTTTTGTAATCTAATTTATGAGTTCTGAGTTCTGAGGCTGGTTGCCCTAAGCCACACAAGAGCCCCCAACCTAGGATTCTATAATTCTACTCACCTCACTTACTTCGTTTCATTAGCTTGCTAAATGTTTCCTGATGCATAAAAAAATAGCTGCTGAAAATCTACAAGCCACAAAAATATTCTCAAGCTTAAAAACCTGTGCCAGTTTGGAAAGTCTGCAATCTAGGGGTGCCTGGTGGCTCAGATGGTTAAGCGGCTGCCTTCCGCTCAGGTTATGATCCCAGGGTTCTGGGATGGAACCCCGCATCAGGCTCCTGGCTCAGCAGGGAGCCTGCTTCTCCATCTCCTTCTATTGTTCCCCTGCTTGTGCTCCCTCACTCTCTCTGTCAAAAAAAAAAAAAAAGTCTGAGATCTAAACAAGTTGCTGAATCAGATTTTCTAAATTGGAAAATGGGGAGCCTAGTGGGGAATCAATGGTAGCCGTGGTTCAGAATGGTAGCAAACTCAGCTCCAGACAGAAGCTGCTGCTTTTCCAGACAGCGAGGCCACTGTGCTGGGAAGGCAGCCTGTCACCTCTTCTCTCAGCTGCCACGTGCTCTCTGAGGGCTGCCTCCTGGACCCATCCCTCTGGGCTCCAGAGCATCCCTCTGGGAGATGGGTCCATGAGAGCTGACCAGAGCAGATGATTCTTGTTTCATTTTATTTGCAAGTTCGAAGGAAACGGGGCTGATTTTACGTCCGACACAATTTTTTCCAAGAGAGCAACAATTTCAGTGTTCCTAACTTCCTATGCCCAGTATTTACTCATGATCTGTCATGAGTTTATGTCTCTCCATTTTTCTCACTCTATATACTCTTCACAGGGGATCACTTTCATACCCCATGTTATAATCCCATTGTTTAGGATGCCAAGATATACATGCCGGTTTTTTAAAAATTTTTATTTATTTGACAGAGAGACAGAGATCACAAGTAGGCAGAGAGGCAGGTGTGGGGGGGAGGGAAGCAGTCTCCCCACTGAGCAGAGAGCCTGATGCGGGGCTCGATCCCAGGACCCTGAGATTATGACCCGAGCCAAAGGCAGAGGCTTAACCCACTGAGCCACCCAGGTGCCCCTACATGCCTATTTCTGTCTTAAACTCTAAATCTTGTTGCCTACTAGGTATCTCTGGATATTTCCCATCCAAAATGGACATCGTCTCTTCCTCTATGAGCTACTCTTGCTCCTGTTTGTTTTGTTTTTATATTTTGCAGACAGATTACCATCAACACAGTCATCCAAACTAGGAATCTGAGTATCATTCTCTCACAACTTGTCTCACCAAGTTCTATATTGATTCTGCCCGTTGTTGTTGTTGTTTTTAATGAGGATATATTCTGTCCTTTCCTCTTTTGTACATCCTTATTGTAACTATTTTATTTTATTTTATTTATTTTATTTTATTCATTTATTTGACAGAGACAGAGAATGCACAGGCAGGGAGAGTGGCAGAAGAAGAAGGAGAAGCAGGCCCAATGTGGGGCTGGATCCCAGGACCCTGGGATCATGACCTGAGCCCAAGGCAGACGCTTAACGACTGAGCCACACAGGAGCCCCTATTGTAACTCTTTTAAATATCTTGCTTGTACACTGGCACCTCCTAAATGGTCTCCTAATGGGGTTTCTTCCCTCTAATGTATTCTGTACCCTGAAGCCAAAACTTTATTTCTAAAATTCAAACTCACCCTCCTGCCTAAAATACTTCAAGGACAACCTACGACGTGGAGTAGTGATTGTCAATATTTTTGACAGGAAAAAAAAGTTCCTTCTTCCATATTTAAAGCATATCCAAGAGGTGGAAGTGGACTTATTCTGGTCAAAGCAAAGGAGGTGAGTCCCCAGGCCCTTTATGGCTTGGACGCCTCCCTCTCCAATCACCGCCGACTTGTCATCATAGCCTTCCGTCCCTCTTTTTACCTCCTCATACTGATTCTTGCCATCTCTCCCTACCACCACCACCTGCATCTCCAAGTTTATTTGTGCCACATCTGAACTTCAAAGAAAAGAGTGACTGTGAATATGGGATAGAATGTAGCTGTCCGTGGCCATGTGCTCTCATCCTGTCTTTGGTGTGAGCTAAGCCTGAAGGCAGCAATCATCCTGGCATTTCTCTTAACAACTCAGGGCATCCCCATTACCTCTCTCTAGTTGGAAAGATCCTATTTTCTTATTTCTTTAAATTGTTTTTTTTTTTTTTTTTTAAAGATTTTTTATTTATTTATCAGAGAGAGAGAGGGGGAGAGAGCAAGCACAGGCAGACAGAATGGCAGGCAGAGGCAGAGGGAGAAGCAGGCTCCCAAGGAGCCCGATGTGGGACTCGATCCCAGGATGCTGGGATCATGACCTGAGCCGAAGGCAGCCGCTTAACCAACTGAGCCACCCAGGCGCCCCACTATTTTCTTATTTCTTATAAGTTACTCTTTCGCATTTTTGGTTTGGGTTGTCCTTTGTTGTTTTCTTGTTGGGTGGAACAAAGCCTCCAGTATTTTATGAGGAAAGTGTGTGTGTGTGTGTGTGTGTGTGTGTGTGTGTGTGTGTGTGATCAGTTTTTGTCTGAAAGTGTCTTCATTATACTCTTGCTTGATTGGTAATTTGGCTTGATCTGTATTTTAAATAGGAAAGAATTTTCCCTCTAATCTACCATTTCAGGAGCTTTTTCTCCCTTGTGCTCTAGCTTTCACTGTGCCTACAAAAATATGAAGTCATCCAGATTTTTGATCTTTTTTATTTGGTGTGTGTTTTTTTTCTCCTCTTTCGAAGCTTATGGCTTCTACAAATCGTACCCAGCTGCTCTGAAATTTCAGTGGTGTGCCTTCCTGTGGATTCATTTTGGCCATGTAGATTTCTATTCTGATGACTAATGTGCTACTGCCCTAGGATTTTTTCTTGAATTGTTTCATTCATTTCCCTCCTTCCCTTTTCCCAAGCCCCCATTATTTGGACGTTGGAGTTGGTCTTTAACTTTTCTTCTAATTGTATCTTTTCTATATTCTTTTCTTTGCTCTCCCTTCTTCCTTCTAGGGAAGAAATTTTGTCCATTCTTATTGGGTTCTCTATTTCTACTATGAACTTTTTAATTTCTAAGAGCTCAGTTTTGCTTTTTGCAATATTTTAAACATTGTTTTTATTTTGGTGTTGCAAAATCTTTTCTTATTTCTCTTAGAATTTTAACAGTAGGGTGTTACTCAGGGCGCCTGGGTGACTTAGTCAGTTTAGTGTCTGCCTTCGGCTCAGGTCAGGATCCCAGGGGTCCTGGGATGGAGTTCTGCATCCTGCTCCCTGCTCAGCAGGGAGCCTGCTTCTCTTTCTCCCTGTGCTCTTACTCACTCTCTTTCTCAAATAGAAAAATAAAATCTTTTTTTTAAAAAATAGAGCTTTCTCCCTTTTGTTTATTTTTTTTTTGTTTTTATTTTTGAGGGGGGCACAGTCTACGGTTTGCTAAGTTTATTTTATTTCTGCTTTGCTTTGGTCACTATCTTTCATTTTAAAGACTTTCTTTAGGTATCTGTAATCCTTTGGATGTCTGATCATGATTAAGAGTGAGAGATCAAAACAGTGACTAAAACCGTTGAAGCCATAGGGAAGACTTGTCAGTTTCAAGCTTCTCTGAAGGGTGATTTGGTTTGTATGTGTTCCCAACCTGGGCATTGTAACAATTCTCATAAAAGAAGACTGAACTTTGTATCTTGATCATATAGGCAACAGATCAAACTCTATTCTACTCTACTGGCAGAGTAGGACTGGTGGAGCCTCTGTAGTTACTAGCCAACCATGCACACTTCCAGATTTAGTTCAGTTTCTTCTTTGGTAAAACCTGCTTCCAGCTATCCTGTCCCTCAGTCCCAGACAAAATTAATTGCATACTCCATGGTGCTTTCAGGATACCTTGCCTATTTCTTTATTTTAGAATGTATTATGTTGCCATAACTTGCTTATATATCCCCTTAATTTTTATTTCTTTGCAGTAAATAACCAGGTCTTTTTCAACTTTTAATCCCCCAAACCTGGATTAATACTTACTATGAAGTGAACTGTTGCCCTTCCCCAAATTCAAATGCTAAAGCCCTAACTCTCCATGTGAGAGTGTTCTGAGATGGGGCCTTTGGGAGAGAATTTAGGAATTTGGGAGAGAATTAGAGAATTAGAAGAGGTCATGAGATTGAGGTCTCATGATGGGATTAGTGTTCTTACAAGAATAGGCTGTCTCTTTGTCATGTGAGGACACAGCACGGAGGCTGTCCATGAGGGAGCCATGAAGAGGGCTCCCTTCAGAACCCAACCATCCTGGCACCCTGATCTTGGACTTCTAGCCTCCAGAACTGTGAGAAAATCAATTTCTGCTCTTTAACATACCCAGTATATGGGATTTAGTTATGGCAGCCTGAGCTAACTAATACAGCCCCTAACATATAAAAGAATCCCATAACAATCCCGAATAGGCCAAAATGGGACTATTGCCCTGGATACAAATTCATAATGGCAATAGGGAATGTAGTTTAATGTGCCAAAAAGAATATCACATTCCCGCTTTCATAGGTTCTGTTCCTTTTAGCATCTCTTTATAAATGCATAGGAGTTCAGAGCATGGTTTCAGTATCAGTCCCAAGTTTTGACCTGCCTCTGATACTTACTAGTGTAGGACATTGAGCAGACTCATTAGTTATTTATGACTGTTTCTTTCTCTGTGAAAGGGGAAAAAAAAATAAGCTTGTCTACTTAAAAGAGTTGTTTCAATGATTAAACATACAGTGCTTAGAAGGGCTCTGGCAGAAAGTATTTTCTAAAAAAAACGCTAGTTGTGATTCTCAACCACCAACGCCATTATGCTACGGGGTTTCCAAGTAGTGAAATTAGTGAATCTGCCTCCTTAAGACCTCCTCAGAAACATTTTTGTTAAGTGTTTCTGTGAAAAGGACAATAGGTATTTCTCATGCTTTGTTTTTGTTCTAATGTTTTGAGAATGTGAAACTTTTCTTGCCCTTCTAGAACATGGTATGTTTCTTCTGAGAACAAATGATTGGTTCCACCGGTCTGGTGCTGCTTCCGCCAAGCTGCAGGATGGCTCACTAGGATAAGGACAGCCTTTGGGTACTAAATTAACTGGTCTAAATTCTAAGTTCACTTAAAAGATAGTTTGGATCATTTATTTAATATTGAATGCCCAAGTTCTAGATGGAGATAATTCCATGTAAAGTATTGAGTGACATTACTGAGCTTCCATGAAAATTGCCAACTAAGATTTCTCCTAAAGCTTCCACAAGGGAGACAATCATTTGCTAATGAGACTTAATGAGGTGAATATTAGAGAGTTATGCAAATTGCTCCAATATGAGACTTGAAAATTGTTATTCCTCTTTGATTCCTTGGGTATCTCTCTCTAGCAATTCAGCCATAAAGAGGTGATTTTGAAAAAGATGTGACACCTTTTTTTATCATGCAAATATGAATACAAAATGTGTAAAAATTAAATTATAAATTTTAGGTTGGAGACAAAAAGATATATCAGTGTAATTCTTTAAAAAAAAAAAATCCACTTTTCCCAATTGGGAAGAATCTTGCAATGCATTCTCTTCCCCTTTCAAAAAAGATGTTTTGCTTCTTGCAGGTACTGGTAGGAAATGAGAATTATATTCAAATGAAAGTTCATTTAAAAATACACATCTTTTAGGCATTCTCTGAATCCTTAAAACAGTTTGAAAGGTTTAATTAAGAGCCTGTGAAAGAGTAAAACAAAGCATTCCTGTTAGGACCAGATGGCTTCACTGGTAAATTCTACAAACATTCAAAAAATAATTAATACCTCTCCTTCTGAAACTCTTCCAAAAAAATTAAGAGGAGGGAATGCTCCCAAACTCATTTTACAAAGCCAGCATTACCCAATGCCAAAACCAGACAGAGACACAGGAAAAGAAAATTACAGGTCAATATTCCTAATCAATATGGATGCAAAAATCCTTTAAAAATCTTAGCAAACCAAATTCAACAACACCTTAAAAGAATCATACACTGGGAACAGGTGGGATCTAGCCCAGAGAGGGTTCAACATCTGCAAATCAATCAATGTGATACGTCACATTAACAAAATGAAGGGTCAAAACCATACAGTCATCTCAGTAGATGCAGAAAGTATTTGATAAAATTTAACATCCATTTATGATAAAAACCCTCAAGAAAGTTGGTATAGTTGGAATGTAACTCAATGTGATAGAGGCCATATATGACAAGCTCACAGCTATTATCATACTCAATAATGAAAAGCTATAAACTTTTCCTTTAAGGTCAGGAACAGGACAAGGATGCCTATTTTCACTACTTTACTTTATAGTATTGGAAGACCTAGCCAGAGCATTAAAGCAAGAAAAAGAAGTAAGTCATTCAAATTGAAAAGGAAGAAGTGAAACTCTCATTACTTTGAGGGCAACATGATTTTATATACAGAAAACCCTGAAGACTTCACCAAAAAATTGTCAGAGGTAATAAAGGAATTCAGTAAAGTTGCAGGATACAAAATCAATACAAAAACCTATTGTGTTTCTACATACAACAAGCTATCAGAAAGAGAAATTAACAAAACAATCCCATTTACAATTGCATCAAAATGTATGAAATACCCAGGAATACATTTAACAAAGGAGGTGAAAAACTTGTAGACTGAAAACTATAAGACATTGTTGAAAGAAATTGAAGAAGACAAAAATAAATGAAGATATTCCATGCTAATGGGTTGAAATAATTAATATTGTTAAAATGTATATACTACTCAAAGCAATCTACAGATTCAATGTGATCTCTACCAAAATTCCAATGGCATTTTTCAAAGAAATAGAACAAACAATTCTAAAACTTGTATGGAACCACAAAAGACTCCACATAGCCAAAGCAATCTTGAGAAAGAAGAACAAAGCTGAGGCATCATTCTCCCTGATTTCAAATTATGACAGAAAGCTACAGTAATCAAAACAATATGGTGTTGGGATAAAAACAGACCCACAGATCAATGGAACATAACAGAGAGCCCAGAGATAAACCCACACATATATGGGTAATTAATCTGACAAAAGAAACAAGAATTTATATTGGGGAAAGACCAGGCTCATTAATAAATGGTACTGGTAAAACTAGACAGCCACATGCAAAATAATATATCTAGATTGTTACTTTTATACCATAGACAAAAATTAAAGTAGATTAAAGCTTTGAATATAAGATAAGAGCCTATAAAACTCCTAGAAGATAATGTAAAGTGTTAGCTCCTTGACATCATTAATAATTTTTGTTAGATCTGACTCCAAAAACAAAGGCAACAAAAGCAAAAATCAACAATGGAATAACTTCAAACACACAACAAGGGAAACCAGCAACAAAAATGAAATGGCAAACTACTCAGTGGGAAAAAAATATTTGTAAATCATATATCCAATAAGGGGTTAATATCCAAAATATATAAAGAACTTATACAATTCAAGAGCAAAACAAACAAAACCAAAAATGAGAACAAAACAAAATGAGACCCTAAAAAACAAAAACAAAAACAAAACACCCAAGCCAATTTAAAAAATGAGCAGAGGACCTGAATAAACATTTTTCCAAAGGAGACATACAAATACATGAAAAGATGCTCAACATCACTGATAGTAATCAAGGAAATGCAAATCAAAACCCCCATGAGATATCACCTCACATCTATTAGAATGGGTATCATCAAAAATCACAAGAAATGACAAGTGTTGGTGAGAATGTGGAAAAAAGGGAAACTTTGAATATTGTTGATAAGAACATGAATTGGCATGTTTTCTGTGGAAAACAGTACAGAGATTCACAAAAAATTAAAACAGAACAACCATATGATCCAGCAATTCCACTTCAGGGCATCTATCTGAAGAAAATGAAAACAGTAATTCAAACAGATACATGAACCTCCATGTTCACTGCAGCATTATTTACAATGGCCAAGATATGGAAACAACTGAAGTGCCCATTGATGTATGAATGTATAAAGCAGATGTATAACGGAATAATCACTCAACCATAAAAAAAAAAGAGTGGAATCTTGCCATTTGTGACAACGTGGATGGACCCTGAGAGCATTATAAGTGAAATATAAATACTGTATGATTTCACTTGTATGCGAAATCTAAAAAAAAAAACAAAACAAAAAACCACATACCAAGAACTGAAACCCCCAACACTAAAACAAAATCAAATAAAAATCCAAGCCTGTAGATATAGAGGATGGATTAGCGGTTGCCACAGGAAAGGGGTGATGGGTGGGTGAAATGGGTGAAGGTGACCAGAAACTACAAACTTCCTGCTATAAAATAAGGAAGTCATGGGCGTGTCATGTACAGCACGGTGACTACAGTTGATAATACTGTATTGCATATTTGAAAGTTGCTAAGAGAGTAAATCCTAAAAGTTCTTATTCTAAGAAAAAATTGTGACTATGTATGGTGACCGACTTACCTTGTAGTAATCAGTTTGCAGTGTATACAAATATTAAATCATTATGCTGTACATCTGAAACTAATATAACTTTATATGGCAGTTAAACCTCAACTAAAAGAGAGAACCTATATCAAAGATGTTAAAAGGAATAAAAAAAAGCATTCTTCCTGGAAAATCTTGTTGCATTTGAATGGCAATGAAGGTTTTTCATACAAAAAAATGTTGCTTCGGCCAGTATAAAATCACGATGCATTATGTTCCTATAACATCCTCAGTGGTGCTTATACCAATCTAATATTTACTATATATCTAAAAATGTATTAAAAACATGTTGCAATGGGACGGACCCTGGCTTTCATGGAATAAGGAATAAACAAAGCAGTGGCAGTCACCTGAACATAGCCTATGATCAATGCCCACACCACACTCTGGCCCTTCTCATGATAATGAGAAGCACGAAATTCAATACCAACATGCGTACATTGATGTGAAATTAGTTATGGAAAATATCTCTTCATTTAATTTGCCTTACCCATGAGAGGAGACCCACTGAAACATATCCCAATCTCAAATGGATCATAACCACGTCACAAAGATAAGAAATAAAGAGACAGAAATATATTCAACTAACAGTAAAAAAGGCAAAAAAACCAAAAACCAAAAAACAAAAAACCACCACCACCACCACCACCACCAACAACAAAACCAAACAGACATATAAGTGAAACTCTCTGACAGATATTTAGGAATCTGATCTAACATTGCAGGATTTAACTGATGCAGGGGTATTTAAGTAATTTGGGGATTATTCACCTGGTAGCAGGATATAAGATGATGGATGGAGTAAACCGTGTCTGGAGGCCCAGTGATCAATTACAGGAGTGTTACTCTATTCCAAGCCAGAGGTAGTGAGCATCTAAATTTTGTAATTTATTTTGAATAGGAAAAAAGAGTGGATGAGAGAAATGCTGTGAAGGAAAATTGAGGCTGCAGAGATAGATCTGTGATGCGTCCACAGAAATATGAGAGTTGTGATGCACGGAATTTATATAAACATTTCTACTTCCACAGTCACTAGGATGACCAGAAGTTGGAATCAAAATGTAATTTTACTGGGCCATCAGAAGGCGAGAGGGACACTGTTTTCTGTCAGACTCTAGACTGAGTGACTTCTGTGGGCTGCTCCTTGCTCAGGTAGATTGGGCATCTTGAAGGCACCTTGTTTAATAAAAACCCACTATGTACTTGACAACAATGTTAAGTATTCAGGGAAAATAAAAAAACTAAAGTCAAATCTATGTATTATCATCGAGACTTTATAATTGTTTAAAACAGATGGGCCTGTAGCCACACTGAGGAGTCCCCCACCCCCACCCCTGGATGATGCAGCGCACCTGTTTCCTAGATGATATCCAGAAAAACATAGTGCTGAGATGCCAAGATTGGTTGTAGACGTCATTTCTGCTTTCTGCCATGGGTTTTATAAACATTCAGTTTGACATTCTCCATCCTTTCACAAGGAAATGAAACTTTTTTTTAAGATTTTATTTATTTATTTTAGAGAAAGAGTGAGCTAGCATAGGTGGAGGGGCAGAGGGAGAGGGAGAGAAAATCTCAAGCAGACCCCACGCTGAGTACAAAGCCCAAGGTGGGGCTTGATCTCATGACCTGAGCTGAAATCAGGAGCCGGACTCTTAATTGCTTGCCACCCAGGTGTCCCTGAAACTGTGTCTTAAGCATAAAGAGAATGAATGAAGACGCAATAAAAATGTCCCTGAATTCTACCCAGGCCTCTACACTGAAACCGTGTTCACTGAAGGTATCCACGACCTTAGTCATTAAATCTAATGAATATTTTCCTGTTTCTGTAGTAATTGGAAATATTTTGATTATGAATTGCAGAAAAGTAACTCAAACTGAATCAAGGGGGGAAAAAAAGATTTTCTTTTTTACAACATTTCAAAGTCCAGGCTTCCAGCTCCTTCTCAGTAATTCCAGTGAAATTCCTGACATGGAGTCCCACTGGCCTTTTTCCTCCCAAGTCATGCCTGTGTTCAGGGAGTTCATACACTGATTGTTTACATCTGAGACCCGTGGTGTGGGGTTCACTCAGCCACACGAAGTAAATCAGAGGTGGCAAAGACATGGTTCCCACAGGAACACTGAAGCATGTTATCAGAAGCCCAGGGAATCCATGTATTTCCACTTCCGCATTTATTTTATTCGACTTGACAGAAGCTTGACACTGATGACTCATTCTTTAAAAATGGCATTTTCTTGCCATCTTCGGGATTATTTGTTTTTCTCTCATTTCTCCTATAACTCCTTCTCAGGTTTCTCCACAGGATACCCCTGGCGCAGTTTACGTGGTATCCCAAATTATTTCAGACCATCAGTTGCTTTCTCTGATTCCTCGCTGAAAAAAATCCATTGAGATGCACACCATTCTATCATTTACAAAATTCCAGCTACTAATGACACGGCTTTGTCTCTCGGTACCACTTCCTGTCTCAGTGTTTCGTAGAGGTACTGACTCAGCTGTCTCCAAACCTCCATCCTGCCCGTTACTAAGGCTACCAGAAGCTCCAGCACTACGTCTTGAATGGACTGAAACTGTGGAGGCTGTAACTTCCCCAGGGACTGTCTAGAAGGGTTGAGGGAGTTAACATCTTAAAAGGCACATTTTGATCAATGAGAAGCAAGAAATGGAAGGAACTGGAAAATAAATTGCATGTTGTTTTGCAACCTTACAGACTGGTAGCAAGGGGACTAGTCTATAGGGTCTCCCTGGGGATGTCTCCCCTGACTAAGCATCAGACTGTTTTCATGTGAAGCCAAGTAGGTAATGTGCCACCACCTGTTTGCTTTCCTGCCTTTCCTACCTCACTATCTTTCTTCTCTTAGTCTAACTGCCCCACTAGGCACACTCTCACCCAATAAATGGTAGCCTGTGGCTTTACTTTGGGCTTTGGTTCTTAGGAAAAAACCTGGCTAAGACACAGGGCTATCTTTCTCTGATCAACACATATTTATGGTCCTCCTTAGGTTTCTTCCTAGGTCACTTCTCAAAGCATACATTTTTCTGGGGGGACATCACCCACTCCCATGATTTCAATCACCAATTGCAATCTGACTCCCAGACCTCCAACTATATCCAGGGCTTCTCTTCTGAGCTTCAGCTCCACAAACAGTTTTTTCCTGGATATCTCTCCCTGGAAGGCTCACAGGAATCCCAGCTCAACACGCCCCAAACTTATGTATGTGCCAAACCCAACCAGCTCTTCCCTTGATGTTCCTCACTCGGTGAATGGCACCATCAGGCACCCAGTTGTCTAAATCAGACACCTGGCATCCTGGATCTTGCACTCTCCTTTCTGCCTCAGGAGTCACATCCAGTCTCTCACCAGGCTTTGACAATTCTATCTTCTTCTTTTTTTTCTAATACTTTTTAAAAGTGGGCTCCATGCCCAGCATAGAGCCCAATGTGGGGTCCAAACTCACGACCCTGAGATTAAGACCTGAGTTGATATCAAGATTCAGACACAACCGACTGAGCTACCCAAGCACTCTGACGATTCTATCTTCTAAATCATTTCAGCCACATCAGCTTCTTTCCATCTTCTCTCCACAACTTCTCCAAGTCATCTTCCTACTTGCCTACATTCCTCCAGTCCATCGTCTATAAAGCAGTCTCTTTATATTTGTTTTTATCTTTTCCAGGCTTCTTGAGATGTAATTGGCATGTCACACTGTGTGAGTTTAAGGTGTACAATATGTTGATCCTATATATTTATGTATTGCAAAATGGTTACCAGGAGTTGGGGAGTGGTGTGGGAGAATGGGGAGGTGTTATCCAAGACTGCAAACAATCCAGTTGTGAGTAAGAGCAGTCTTTGAGATCCTTTAAAACTTCAATCTCAGGGGCGCCTGGGTGGCTCAGTTGTTAAGCCTCTGCCTTTGGCTCAGGGTCCTGAGATTGAGCCCTGCTTTGAGCCAAGCATCAAGACCTGCATCAGGCTCCCTGCTCAGCAGGAAGCCTGCTTCTCCCTCTCCCACTCCCACTGCTTGTGTTCCCTCTCTCGTGGTGTCTTTATCAAATAAATAAATAAAATCTTAAAAAAAGAACAAAACGATCTCAAAGGCTTTCTGTTATTTTGGGTAAAACTTCTTTAATGAGGTTTCCTGTGACCTTGATGCCCTATGCTCTAGCTTTTCCTCCAGGCCCATTTCTTGCCTCTCAGCAATCTAGGGGACTTAGGCTTTAGCCCTTTTGAATTTTTATTTTCTCATGGCTCCAGGTTCTATCTTCACAGAAAAACTGCTTCAAAACTGCCTTCCCTCCCCTGTTCATCCGGCTAACCTCTCCTCATTCTTCAGATCTCTGCCTACCTAGCACTTTTTCCAGGAAGCCCTTCTTTGTCGCCACCCTTTGCCACAGTCCAGTTCGGCGCTTACTGCCTAAGCTCCCCCTGCACCTGCCCATTCGCGCTCATGGCACTTAACCACTTAGTTCTGCTTTCTGTACGGGGTCAGGTCTTCTGTCTGCTCTACTCATAAGTGCTCTCCTCGGAAACTGGCACGGTGACTGGTTTAAAAATTCTCCTAATGTCTAAACACCTTTGTAAGTAGTTTTGCCACCTAGCTTTTTGTTTTGTGTCAAGGGCCAGCACACCCAGAGTTTTCTCCTCAGAGTTTTGGACCACTGTTGTGTGCAGTCTTGCCTTGGCAGACTCTTTGAACAGCCTTCCTTGCAGAATTCCAAGTGATGGGACAGAAAGACTAGATTCCAGCACATACGTTCTAAGGTAGAACTTACCACTGACTAGTTCTAAGAATAAAACTTCACATAGATGTGAATGCAATTGTTACTATGTTTTTCCAAGTTTGTCTCCTCTCTGGCTTACAGAGTTAAAACAACAACAACAAACACAACCCAGTCTTTAAGAACTGATTTCATGGCAAATGAGTAAATTACACACGCACCAGCATCACTTGCCAGGGACCAAGTACAGGGAGCTGGGGCTCCGAGTCACCTTTTTCTTCATCTCTGTCTTTTTGAGCTCAGCCTCTTTTTATTCATTTATGTTTTCGCTTTGCTGTTTTTCCCAAGTGGCTATGTGGGAGTTTTTCTTTAGTGATTGTCCTAACCTATTGTACCCTTGGAAATATTTTTTTGATTATCATAATTTTTGCTCGTGTGTATTTTTATTTTCTTCTCTGCTACTTTACATGATCACGTGCACTATTTCCATTATATATTTTTGCTCTGTTTACAGCTTATTGTCTGTTGAATAGAAGTTGCTGATGGCAATTTTTAAGGTTATAAAATGTAATATGGGCTCATATCATAAATGGGACTTTTAAAATGGAATAGATTTCCAAAGAAATCAACTTTATGTAAAAGCTATGCCTGTTGAAAATGGATAAATACAATGGCTTATTATAAACAT
The DNA here is from genome assembly GCF_009829155.1 of Mustela erminea. NCBI lineage: Eukaryota > Metazoa > Chordata > Mammalia > Carnivora > Mustelidae > Mustela > Mustela erminea. Next base: position 15,173,303 of record NC_045629.1, on the reverse strand, counting down.
TAGGAACATATAAATTAACCTCCACATTTCGGCTTTATGTTCGGAACAAGCTATTACTGGCTCAATAAAGACATTTATGTCTAAGCATACTATCTTGTATACTAGTTTTTTTAGTGTCTTAAATGACTTGTTTTGAGTTGGGCGGATGAATAAAACGTTCCACAAGTCCAGATTCAAAATCTAACCCTGTGCACAGCTACGCGGTTTTGCACGCAGAAGTGTTTACAATAATCGAACATTATTACTAGGAGTGGATTAGGTCTCTAAAAAAATCACCTTCTAAGCCTTATTTTATTTAAACCATGAACTGAGTGCAGTACGGGGTTAGTGAGGATAAAGCTGTTTAGTAGGTGTGTGACTAACAAGGTCTAGTCCATCAGTCAATACCTCTGTGTCACTTTCCTAATGAGATGAGTGAAACATACCTTTGAAATTTCCACCACTGCAACTGCCGTTTATGTGTTTCGCTTCAGATGCTCCAGCCCAGATGTATTTGGTATGTGTTTCAAAGCAGTAAGTTTCAAGATTTAATTGTAAGATGGAAAACAGCTATTAAGGACAGAACTATTTTTCGAAAGTAGAATATTAATTTCATGTAAATGAGTCTTCAGATTAACCAGGAATTACTTACGGAAGTTGTTTTTGAAATTTGTTTTGGGGCTAAACAATTGAGAAACAGAGCCTCAGGTGATTTGCATCACAAAACAGCCCTAATGACCAGAGTCAAGGTTGAGACTATAAACCCCAGAAAGCCCTTAATTGTCTAAACCAAAGCTAGTGCTCAGCAGTAATGATGCCCTTTGCATCTAATACCCCAGAAAAATTCTACTTTAGGAAGGCCAGGCTTTGGGCTGTCAGAAAGCCATCCCTTCGTATAAATTCAGTTAATTCTTTTATCTTCAATCCAATGTAATCTTTTTATTGAAAAGTGGGGGTGGGTTTTTCTTTTCTTTTTTTTTTTAAGATTTTATTTATTTATTTGACAGAGAGAGATCACAAGTAGGCAGAGAGGCAGGCGGAGAGAGAGAGGGAAGCAGGCTCCCTGCCGAGCAGAGAGCCTGAGGCCCGGCTCAGTGCCAGGACCCTGGGATCAGGACCTGAGCCAAAGGCAGAGGCTTAACCCACTGAGCCACCCAGGCACCCCAAGGAGGGTGGTTTTATTTATTTTATTTTTTAATTAATTAATTATTTTTTATAAACATATATTTTTTTCCCCAGGGGTACAGGTCTGTGAATCGCCAGGTTTACACACTTCACAGCACTCATGATAGCACATACCCTCCCCAATGTCCATAACCCCACCACTCTCTTCCTACCCCCCCCCAGCAACCCTCAGTTTGTTTTATACTTCATGATTATTTGAAGGATACTTAGCCTCATTCACATTTCAATAAAATCTCAGAAAAACCAAGTATCTCCCTACTCTTACCCCTTTCCCAAAGCAGCACGACTTCATTACATTTATCACAAAAGGATGAATAAACACTGTCATTCATTCATATATTTGCTGGCAGGATTTTCCTTAAAAACAAACAAACAAAGAAATTTTGAGCAAAAACTGGTGGTAAGTAGAAAGTTTGGGTTGAAATCTGTCAAAAGTGGGAACATGCAATATCTTCAAAAAATCACAGATTCCCCTTCATCCCAGAATTGTCCCTATTTTTATACTCTGAAGATTTTCTGTGACCTGAAACCACTGAGGAGTGTCTCACTGTTCAGCTGTCATCCAACCTTTATTCTCACACCCCTTGGCTTCTCTTTCCCAAGGCTCCTAATTAGCATTGAAATCAGCCATAAAGAGTCTACTGTGATTTGGCTTAGGGGAATGATAACTTAATCAACCAAAGTTGAAGACCTTTTTCCTGCAAGTTACATTTGTTATGTTTCCCTTCTGGGTGTTCCTTTAACCTACCTAAGGAGAAAATGCAACAAAATCCACATTTTTATAAGCCATACAGCCATGATGATCTGTCTCTATACAAAACTCCAGGGTTGGCTGTGGGTAACTCCATGAACAATTACTTATGCAAACAAATTAATCAGTGATCAGTTATTACTCATCCATTTTGTGTTTGGCGCTGTGGACAACAAAGAAGGAAGACCTTCCAAATGCACGTTAATTGCTGAGGAACCATTTAAAAAGCCAAAACATTCAGAAATAAAATGCCAAAATCAATACTGATGATCAATACGCAACCACTACTTAGCTTTCAGGCATAACCCAAAATAACTGTGGTGTAGTTGTCCTTTCCATAGACTTCATGATATGGACATCTGATTCACTGAATTTAAAAAGCTTCCTAAAAGTCCTAATTCTGAATTTCTAGGAAATTTGGGATCTAGGTATAATAAAGATAAAAGGATAAACAGACATATTCGCTGGGGATTTATTCTTCTGGTGTTCTAAAAATGTCACTTTGAAGGATTCTTTAGTTTGCTAGAAAAGGAAAAATGTAATGTGGCTATACTAAAAAGAAAAAAATGTAGCTAAGCTCCTTAAGCAGAAAATTGTGCCTCATGTGCAGTAAGATTCCTTATTAGAGATAAGCATAGAAACGTCTGACATTTGTATCAATGAGGGTCCCAAAAGGAAAGAGTTGGCACACTTACATCAGGGTATTTTGAGAAGGTCTCTATTTGCAAGGGAATAATTGCAGAGACAGTGACAAGGTCTAGGAGAACTGCAAAAGGCAGTAGTGCAAGAACCTGCAGCAGGGCCCCTGCCCAGAAAAGACTAGGTGTTGCCCCCTCAAACCCAGAAGATGCTATAGGAGCCAGACGTCAGCCAGAGGGAAAGGGCCCTGTGTGAAGCAAAGTGATGCCCCCAGCCTGAGATGGCCTCCCAGGGAGGAGCGCAAGAGATGAAAACCCCTCCCTCCCATTGTCTACAGGACCTCATTTGCCAAATCAATCAGAACCCTCAGAGTCCATATGAAATGTAGTCTTGGCACTTACATGAAGGGGAAGAGTAAAACGTGGAACTGGGAAGATATCAGGTGTGACATGGGAGGAAATTTTGTACCTCCGTGACTCATTCATTAAAGGAATAAGAGGGGGCACCTGGGTGGCTCAGTCATTAAGTGTCTGCAATCCTGGTGGGATGGTGACTTGGGGAATTGGACCAAGGACCCCCTTATCACGTGAGCTGCAGGAGTCTTGCCTGACCAGGCTAGGAAAGCAGCAGTTGACTTCTGTAGCATAAAGCCCTAAGAGTTGGGTTTTCTTTTCCTTTTTGGTAATGTGAGTGCCTGCCTTAAGCTTTGATTGTGAGGCATCCACTTCAAAGACGAACTCATAGCCAGCCACAAACTAGGTAAAGAGCCCAGCCACCTCCCTCACTGGGGTACCATTGTTTTGGAGATCTCAGTGATCTCCAGACCCTTTGGACAATGAGTCATTTCTCCTGCTGTACTCTCAGTTCTCTCTCCTGTGTTTTTAAATTCACCAATAAAGAGTGGCCCATGAAGCCCTAGTCTCCCAGTCTGGGCCCCAATAAAAGGAGAAGCCCCAGCCCAGGCCTGGTGTCTTCTAGAAACCCCAGGCATGCATGCTGTGTAATTTCCAGGTCCTGTAAGTAGTAAACCTTTATTTTTTTCAAAGTGTCCTGATGGCTGTTGCTGAAGGGCGTCCTGCAACCACAGTAAGACCACAAGGGTCTGTCCAGTCCAAACACTGGTTTGGAAAGGGCTATATTTGTGGGAAGCTCGAGGAGGTACACGTGCCCCCCCACCAGGCATATCTAGTCAACAGCATTGCTATGGATAGCCTGATACTGGCACAAAACACTTCTCAGTTGTGCTTTTTCATAACCGAACCCAAACCAAAGGCTAGGGTCTCCTCCCCAAATCTGATGGCATATCCAGTGAACAAACAAGATCTGCACAATGCCCCCTTGCCGCGCCCCCCACTCCCACCCCGGCCCCAAACGCTGCTTCTGAAAGCCCCTTGCATGTGCTGTTGGGTTATTATTTGACTTGTTGCTCAACATCCACCCACGGGAATTTTTTGTCACCATTCCAAATATTGCTAAGCATGCCTTCCAGTCTGCTGAGAAAGCAAGAGCTCATCCCTTAGGTATCCTTTATACATACATTGTTAGATCTTTTAATCCTTTTTTTTTCTAAGATCTTATTTATTTGACAGAGAGAGACAGCGAGAGAGGGAATACAAGCAGTGGGAGTGGGAGAGGGAGAAGCAGGCCTCCCGCTGAGCAGGAAGCCTGATGCGGGGCTTGATCCCAGAACCCTGGGATCATGACCTGAGCCTAAGGAAGGAAGGCAGACACTTAACTACTGAGCCACCCAGGCAACCCCATATGAAAGTTTTAAAGTAGTATTTTAGCTTTTTAGAACTATATTGGATATACCAGGATTTAAAAATCTTAAGGTGCATTTAAATCACATTATTGACTTTAATTGGATGAACTTGGTTATTTCATTTTCCTGGTGTTAGGTTGCCTTAAATCAAGAAGAAGGGCTGAATAAGATGATTTCAAATAATTCAAATAATAAAATAATTTATATATAAATTATATATATAAATATAAAAATTATTTATATATAAATATATAAATAATTCAAATAAAAAATAATTCAAATAATAAAAGAAAGACTAGCATTCTTCTGTCATCTCCATTGACCTCTGGAACCTAGAAGAATACTCTTAAAACCTGAAGGTGACCATTCTGTGCTTACTAATATATACATTTCAGATACTACCAGGGTATTTTTATTTTATTCTTTTTATTATAGACCATCAGCCTCTTTTTGTATTCACTAACAGATCTTTGTGTTTACAATATATGAGCTTATGCATTAATTGAGGAAAATGGGCGATGGAGACATTCTAAGTCAGCTTCAGGTAGGGATAATATAAAAAAGGAAGGAGGAATGGGCTTACAAGAAGCTCATCACTATTTGATTTACATGTAACATGACTTTCAATAAAGTAAACTGCCTACTTTCTCTGCAGGAAAAGGGATTAGGGTAAAGGCACTAAAGGAAAGAGATTAACTTTTTTTTTTTTTTTAAGATAATTACTAGGTGTGAATTCAGTAAGATATATTTGCTTGGGCGGGGGAAGGGTGGAGAGAGAGAGAGAGTGTGTGTAAATTCACTATTTACTTTATTTACATCGTGCATTATATTGTTTAGCATTGTAGCAATAGACCAAGAAAGAGGAAATCAAATCATGAAGATGAGTTTGTCCTTAGAGAACCTGGAACTCTGAGTTCATTACCCACATTGATCCAACTTGAAATAAAATTGCAAGGCTTTTGCATAACACTGTTGCAGTTTTCATGAAAGCCAGGGGGCCTGCACACCAACTTACCAAAAATCTACAAAGACTGAATGTGCTACGAAGTATTACTGCATTACTGAGAGCATTTTTGTTATTGTGAGTAGGGATTTCCTATTTAATTTCTTAAGTGCAATTTACATGGAAGTCAGCCTATAAAAAACAGAGTTCAGGTTTGCTGACGATTATTACAAAACCTTTCTGCTATATAGGTCTGTATTTACCCCCCCCCCCCAGAAATATAGTAGTAGAGAGTGCTTTTATTAAAATCAAAGCAATTAATTGAAATTTTTATGTTTTGCAAAGTTTTCCATCACAACTACATAACGTTATTTGAAAGCATCTCTTAACACATGGACCAGCACTTGGCAAACTTTATTGCCTCTAGTCCTCTCAACAGTCTTGCTTTGCAATTAAGAATCATCTGAGCACCTTGAAAGTGCAGATTCTGTTTCAACAGGTCTTCCATAGGTTGGCCCAAGATCTGCATTTCTAATAGGCTCTCTGGTAATGCTGCGAGCTGGCACAAGGACCACTCGTTGAAAAGCAAAGATCTAAGAAAAAAAAAATAAAGTGAATGAAGTATCTCTTTTCTATTTCTAGGGCACAGTCTGTGACTTTTACTACCATAATGGTGAGCACCAGAAATTACTGAGATTAAAGAATTTGAGCACCAAAATGTGATTGAGAAGGAATGACCCTCGTTTCCAGCTGCAAAGAAAGAAACTAGAAACAGACATCTCACGCTGGTGCTCCTTCTGGCTCCAGACCAGACGGAAGAACAGAGGGCATATTTAATGGGCTTTGAAACTTAAGACTCACCCTGGGGTGCTCACAGGAGTGCCACCGGAACCCCTTAGTGATATGTGGGCTAAGCCAGACCCCGTGTTTGCCAGGATGAGTGTGCACAATCATTTATATAAACACCTATGTTAATTAGGCACAGGGCAAAGGAAAGAAGTATTAGAAATATTTACTGAAGTGTTTCATTCTGATTAGTCAGTCTTAAATTCTACAAATGCTTATGAGATACCTATTTGCCAGGACTCTAACATATTCCCTGGAAGAGATAGCAAGTAATATAACATTGGGATTCTACTTCTGAGAAACTTGCAAATGATTTGGGAAAACATGATTTGCACATACAAAACAGTTTCTTGGTTATCAATAACTCGATGCTTTATAGCCTAAATGCCAAATTAGAGATAAGGACTAAAGTTATGGACTACAAATTTCAAACGAAAAGTAGGTGATGCCTACCATGGTTTCCTAGTACATCCATGTTCTTGTTTTCTAAGATGATCATTGACTTTGTTTTCTCTCCATGTCCAAAGCCCCTTTCCTTATTTTCAGCTATGACCTTCCCCATTCTTTATTGATAAAAAAGATAATTAATTTGAAAGGAACCAATTTACATTCCCATCACCAAATTAGTGGAAACTTACACTCTCTGCCCATGTTCTTCCCCATGTTCTTCTTTCCTCTTTTTGCAATGCTCCTGCCTATGCCCAGTCTCTCTACTTTTATTGCCTCTAGTCCACTCAACAATCTTGCTTTTGCAATTTCCCCTCTTTCTTGTGCAAGTGAATTTTCAGCTAGAACCATTACCATTCACTTGCAAATATGCCTTAATATTGCCTAGACTTAAGAGAAAAAAAAAAAAAGGTCCATTGATTCTATATCTTCTTCTGGTCACTGCCTTATTTTTCAGCTCATTTTCAGTACTATTTTTCAAAGAGAGTTTTTCCTTCTTCACTTTCTCCTCACCTTTACACTTTATCCTATGATTGGGATTCCTTCTTTTAAGCCTTCTAAGTGAGCTTCGTTTCTTCGCTGCCCATCCACATGGATTTTCTTTTGCCAGATCTGGTAGCTGAATTTCTGTCCTTATCTCATTGGACTTCGGTAGCATCTGACATGGTTGATCATCTCTCTTCTTCTAGAAGCATCTTCTTCTCCTGACCTCCATATCAACATTTTCTTGGTTTCCCCTGTGTCTTACTGGAAGCTTCTTTCTGATGCAACCTTCAGATTTTTAGAGATTTCTCAGGTCCAAACCTTCTTTCCTTTTCTCTATCTGCACTAAGTCTCACTGAGTTCTATGATTTTAAGCCAACTTAAAGGGCATAGTGTCAGGCTTTGACATGTTTTTCTGTAACTCTGAGATGTGACAAAATAGTACAATATAGAGAACAAACTTGCACACTTCTCTGGGGCCATTTTCCAGGGAAGCCCAGAGGTAAGGTAGCCTCCGCTGGTTTCTTAGCCTTTAGCATTAAGAGCTAACTGGTAAGAGCAAAGAATGAGGCAAAAGTTTCCTTTGGGAGCAGCTCAAAGTTTGTGGACCACACAACTTCCTTCACACTCTTTTGGAACTCCACGAACTATCCATGCTGGTAGTTCTTCAGGGAAGCTACATCAAGGTTCAGGGAAGGAAAAGATGACATATGGCTGTGAGATCAGGTTTGAATCAATAGCATTAGGAATGGATGGGCTTTTGTTCTGAGCACTAAACTGGAGCAGGACTATCAAATTAAGCCTTGAGAAAAAGAAGCAAGATCGGCAATATTACTGTGCTGCCATTTTTGGCATTTGGGTGTATTTGGGTGGGAGAACCCAAATAAACTTTATAGTTCTGTACCCGTGTAATAGTTAGTTTGCTCATTAAATCTCCTCCAAGGAGCACATAGACCTATAAGTGATAAGGCCATCTTGACAACGTGGACGATGGGCAATATGGCTATAGAAGATTTTGAAAAGTGGATGTAAGTTGATGACATATGTCCTATTTTATCTCTAGCTTTGTTTAACTCTCTGTGTCTCTCATTTCCCATTACTGCTTCCTACCACCAGCCCCTGATTTATAGTATATCACTTTCATATTTGGAAAACCTGGTCTATGATCAAGGATTAGAAGGAAGAATAGAGAAAAGCAGGTTTTGTTTTGTTTTTGTTTTCTTTAATAATAATGGTGAGAAAAATACTGGAGCTGGGTTTTTACTCAAAATCAATCTTCCTTCTACTACTATGGTTTTATAAAACTTTTATTAGGAGGTTACAGCCTTATTAGGATGGGTATATATATATATATATATATATATATATTTTTTTTTTTTTTTGGTAAGGTTTTTGACTAGGAATCAAACACTCTAAAAGCATACATATTTTGACAAAGCCCCATTTCCAAGATTTTAACGGAGTTCCATAAAGTAGAATGCGTTATTAGAATACTCCTGGATTGAGGATACTAACTGAAGCCCTCCCCCTCCCCAAATTAGTGAATCTACTAGCTATTCCTTTTGGACTGGGTAAAGAACTGCCCTCATTATTTTTCTATGCTTTACCAGGATGGTGTTTATAACGTGTGATAGACAGAAGGGATCAACCTAAAACGGATGGCATATTTCATGGAAAACTGGCCCTTACATCTTCTTGTGTGTTCTTCCCTTGTTGGCCTCACTCTCTTATGCAAGACAGAGGACCCTGCCCTCAGATCCCTGGCACTGGAGGTGTTCAGACAATGGGTGAGAGGGCTCTTTCTGCTGTACTATTTACACCATCATTAGGCATCTTGATTCTACCCAATGAATTAATGCTAAATGCCCAGGAATTATAGTATTTGCCCCTTGCAGGACAAAGTTAGCTTAGAAGTTCATTTAGGGTCTTCTAATATTGGCTCTAAAAGACTGAACATTCGTTGTGATGAAACACTAAATGCAGATAAGAACATTCCCTTAAGAAGCCCGCTAATTGCTTGGTTTCATAATTTTGTTTCTGCACAGGAAACTCTAAGCTGAGAGAGCGTCTCATTTCTCAGCAGTAATGTGATTAGTGTCTTCCTCCTGAAGTTTTCCTGTGGGGCAGGAAAAGAGCAGAAATCACCTGGTCCGTCAGGATTTGCCAAGATGGGAAGCTCATTTGCATACACACAGGTGCTGTGTTTCTTCCACAGATTGCTTGGTCCATATAACAAAGGAATATAGCTATGAATTCTGAGCAGCCTCAGGGGTGCTCTTCAAAGACTCCAGGCAATGGAAAGGAAGAAAGGGTCTTTTGGTTAACTACTGAACTTCATTAATTAGAGGAAAGCATTTGTTTCATGCCTGGTTATGTCTTATGTCAATAACTTTTGTTATTTAAAATGTTTTTGTACTGTAGTCATAATCTTAAAACCATACTTTCCCTCAATATACTAACTTCATATGTCTTAGAGAATGCTGATAGCTGTTGATATGCATACAAAATTTAAAAATCTCTATTTTTATGTAAAATGGAGAACTTCATTTAATATAAAGAACAAAAAATTCAATTTTTAAACAATTATAAGCTGGGGAGAATAGAGTTTATCATGATGAAATGAGAATTGCTAACTATTGTGTATTTTCAACTATCAATTTATCATCACTAATTACTATCATTACAGAGTATGAACATAAGATTAATGGGGATTTCTGAATTCTCTAATGAGGTCCTTTGTAGCAAAATTTATACCAGTGACATGATTTCCTTTTGTTTAGGATATCAGTATAATTAGTTTGGCTCCCTAATTATGAGGAAAGTCCTAAATAGAGATAAAAGTTTCACCAATGAAAGTATGCCGCCTGCATTTCACAAACTAATGATTAGTCTCAAAGTAGAGAACTTCAACTTCAAATTGAGATCTTTTTGTTGTTGTTGTGACTTGCAATGGGCATGAATTTTCAAGTTCCACGGTGTTTGGGAATTTGTATTTAAAATGTAAAAAAAAGAAAAGAAAAAAAATTGTGGGGTGAGGGCCATAGGGAGAAGAAGGGAGAGAATCTTAAGGAGGCTCCATGCTCAGAAAGGAGCCTGACACAAGGTTCCATCCCACAACCCTGAGATCATAACCTGACATGAAATCAAGAGTCAGATAATTAACCACCTGAGCCACCCAGGTGCCCTGGAAATTTGTATTTTAAAATGTGTTATTTAGGGACGCCTAGGTGTCTTGGTTGGTTAAGGGTCCCGGGATTGAAAACCATATTGGGCTCCTTGCTCAGTGGGGACCCTGCTTCTCTTGTGCCCTCTGTCTTTCTCTCTGACAAATAAATAAAATCTTTAAAAAATTAAAAAAAATAAACTATTAAAAAATATGCTATTTATCATGGTAAATTTTACCTTAGGAGGGTGTAAGGGTATAAAAAGAGACTTACATTAGTGTCCATTTCAAACAATTGCTAACAAAGAATCCTAGGAAAATTCTAATAGGAGCTCTTGCTATAAATGACACGTGTGCATGTAAGCATGTGCAGGTGTGTGTGTGTGTCTTCACAGGCTAAACCGTCTCTATAATTTTTGGAAGCTCTTTCTTTCTTTCTTTTTTTTTTTTTTTTTTAAAGATTTTATTTATTTGACAGAGAGAGATTACAAGTAGTCGGAGAGGCAGGCAGAGAGAGAGAGAGAGGGAAGCAGGCTCCCTGCCGAGCAGAGAGCCCGATGCGGGACTCGATCCCAGGACCCTCAGATCATGACCTGAGCTGAAGGCAGCGGCCTAACCCACTGAGCCACCCAGGTGCCCTGGAAGCTCTTTCTTTAAAGACACTTGTAGAGACTTTTTTACCATGAGTCTATGCTGACACATCCTTGTTCTCTCACAATACTCATCCCTTCCCTCCCAACCCTAACTGGCATATTCCCACCAGGGACCGCTTCTTCCCTTCTCCTCATTTCTCAGAAGTACAGTCCCTAATTTCTTTGGACATTATTTGTAGAGAAGAAGAGCACTTCGCTATGTAATTACATTTCTAATTCCTTCATTTCAGTTAAGTTGAACATATTTTCATAAATCCACCACCTTCTTCTCCTTCTCCTTCTTCTTCTTTTTAGTAGGGAGGTGGGAGAGTCTTGTCTCTGTAAGTAAATTCTCAGTACTCCTGCCCCTTATTGCCTGCATTAGTTGCCCTCTTGAAGATGTTGTAAGAAAGAAGTGGAAAAGTAACCACGAATGGCAGGCACCCCCTGTAAGGAGACTCACGCCCTCTGTGTATCTGCTCTCATTCAGAACAAGCGAGCACAGGTCTGACTAGGTTCTACCAGATGGGGTTCCTGCCGGCACCCCTGCCATTCTGGGCCAGACACATCTGACTTCAGTCATACGCGTCTCTCTACTATGGGTCACTGACCCCATTCGTCAGGCTATTGTGCAGATTAGAGAGAACATATGCAAAGACCTGACATTTGGTTAGTGGCCACTGTTGTTCTTATTATTGTCTTATCTCCCAATGGGTCTTTCCCACTGCAAGAACGATGGGACGTAAGACACGAGACAGGTGGCAGATGCACACATGAAACCCTCATCCGTGCTCACAGGACTACAGACACAGTAAGTGGTTGCATGGATTTGGAAGTTGAGGCCTCTGCCGTGGTAGGAGATGGAGTGGGCAGTAGGCCACACAGAGGAAACGGTCATACGAAAAATCAGAGGAAGAGAAATACTTTTACTTTCATGCTTTCAAAATATTCTGAAATTATAATGCCCTTAAGAACCTGTGAGGTTTGAACTGTCTTTTTCCCATTTTATAAGATGCAGAAACTGAGGCTCAGGAGAGGTTAGGGAGCTAGCTCAGTCATGCAGGTATTAGGAGGCTGAGAAACGATTTGGAGTCTGGAGTATTAGGTTTGCAGGTCTTTGCTCTTACCCTACCTTTGGAAGCTCCCACACAGCCCAAAGAACCACAGAGTCGCCTTGCTCGCTCCTGCAGCCAAGGACCATTCTGGCTCCGTTCCTAGAGCACACACTGCAGAATCAGGTGTGGGTGGAACATTGTCCCCATGGTAGGAAAATCTGGCATATTTTTATTAATTTTCCTTGGAATCTGGGTATGAATTTAGTCTCTCATTTTGTGAAATGCACAATCCTACAGGACCATTAAAACCTAATTCCTCATTAAACATATTTATAAATCAACTGTCTTAAAGGCTTACTCAACCCCACATAACCCTTTTCTACTTCAACCCCACAGAACGCTTCAGTTTCCTGCCCAGAACTGAGAGGAAAAAACAATATAAAGTTTATGTTAACATTGTAAATGTTTCCTTGGTTTTTTCATTTTATACCCTGGCCCAGCAGTATTTGGCTGTGGTCCTTGAGGGGTTAATAGGGGTCTCAAATGTAAAAAAAAAATAACATGTTAAAAGAATATATTAGAAACATAGAAATGTTGGGGCACCTGGGAGGCTCAGTGGGTTAAAGCCTCTGCCTTCAGCCCAGGTCATGATCCCAGGGTCCTGGGATGGAGCCCCGCATCGGGATCTCTGCTTGACGGGAGGCCTGCTTCCCCCTCTCTCTCTACTTGCCTCTCTGCTTACTTGTGATCTCTGTCTGTCAAATAAATAAATAAAATCTTAAAAAAAATATAGAAATGTTATGGGGTGCCTGGGTGGCTCAGTCAGTTAAACATCTGCCTTCAGGCTCAGGTCACGATCTTGGGATCCTGGGATTAAGCCCTGCATTAGGCATCTGGCTCAGGCGAAGCCTGCTTCTCTCTCCCTCTCTCCCTTTGTGCACTCTCACTCTCTCACAAATAAATAACTAATACCTTTAAAAATCTTTAAAAAAGAAATATAGAAATGTTATATTGAAAAATAGAGAGATGTATGAAACTACTAAACTGGTACAAATCACGGCTCTTACTTCAGCGATAAGGCACGTGTAAGTAAAGGAATGTCAGGGGCGCTTGGGTGGCACAGTCGGTTAAGTGTCCAACTTTTGGTTTTGGCTCAGGGCCTGATCTAGGGGTTGCAAGGTTGAGCCCCACATCAGGCTCCGCACTCAGTGAGAAGTTGGTTATGAGATGAGAGTCTCTCTCCTTCTCTCTCTGCCCCTCCTACTTGTGCTTGCTCACTCTCTCTCTCTCTCCCTCTCAAAATAAATAAGCAAATCTTTAAAGAGAAAGAAAGAGAGAAAGAGAGAAAGAGAGAAAGAAAGAAAGAAAGAAAGAAAGAAAGAAAGAAAGAAAGAAAGAGAATGTCATAGCTGAAAAAAGAAGGTAGCCACCGAGAGACCGTACCATGAAGGCAAGCATGAGAGTCCCCATGGGTGTGACATCAGCAACATTTCAGCATCTACAAGTGGCACTGGGTTTATCTTTTCAGGTTCACTCAGCCACTGATGTTGTGTTATGTCAACACAATGTAATAACATCCGATAGTTTCTGATGTTGAATCTGTGCCAGACATTGAGATAGGCGCCATGGTTAAGATGTCAATAAGACATTGTACCCACCTTTCTGCGGCTTAAAACCCAGGCAGACAGGCTCTCAGACCAACAGTGTGTGCACACTTGCTGCACTGATGTGAAGATAGCAGAAAGGAGAGGGGCCCAGGGAGCTCATGAGAGACTCAGCTTCAGCAAAAAGGATGGCAGAGGAGCTGGTGCTGCACCCAGATTGTGAAGCTAAGGGGTTAGTTAGGCATCAGAGGGAGGAGGAGTGTTCCAGACAGGTGAGAGTACAGAGAAATCTCTGGAAACTAAAATTAGTTTGGAACAGATGGAGTGAAAAATACCTGTGAGGGAAGGTCAAGAGAAGAAAGTAGAAAATATAGCCAAGATCAGTTTGTGAGGGATTTGGAGTATCTTGTTTATTGTTTTGGCTTTCTTCTAAAAGCTGTGAAAAACCCACTGAAAGGTTACAAATACAGGAGTGATATAATTAGATTTTTACTTCTGGAAAATTATTCTAGCATCAGGATGTTGTAGGCATGGATGATGCAGGCATCTTTTCTATTTTTTTGTCAACATTTTATTCCTTTTTTCTTTTTCTTTAAGATTTTATTCATTCATCTGAGAGAGAGAGAGAGCATGAGCGGGGGGGGGGGGGGCGGGGTAGAGGAAGAGGGAGAAGTAGACTCCCTGCTGAGCAGGAAGGCCTATGTGAGACTCAATCCCAGGACCCTGGGATCATGACCTGAGCCAAATGCAGATGCTTAACCAACTGAGCCACCCAGTCACCCCCAACATTTTATTCCTAACACCCAGCAGAACACCTGGAATATGGTAATCCCTCATACATGTTTGTTGAATGAATATTGAATAGATGACTTAAATTCATTTTACTTTTATTAAAACAATTGATTGAGTTCTCAATTGATTAAGGGGAGGGTATCAAGCAATTTTCCATATTTCTGTGTGAAGTCTTGGGTGAAGGATGGCATTCCCCACTAAAGTACAGAATATCAGAGAAGGAGCAGGGTGCCGGTCAGCATCTGACATGGGAGGCATCATGGAGCAGCCATGGAGGGGGAAATGTCCAGTCACAGCTGAGACATCTGTGTAGAGGTCGGGAATGATGGTCATGGGTTCTAAAGGAAGTGGAAAAGAGTATGGTCAGAAGTTTCCAATGCTACAGAAAAATCTAGTAGAGATGGACTGACAGGTACTGGTTTGAACTGGCAGAGAGAGGTCATTTGTGGCTCTTCAGAGAGTCGTTCCTTCAGAATGGTAAGGACCCCGCCTTCTGGGGACGGAAGGGGGTTTGGAAGTGGAGACTAACAATAGATTTGTCCTTCTAGAAACTTGGCTGACAAAAGAGAGATACAGAGTAGGCTCTAGAGGCAAGGTGCCTTGCTCTTAATATTGGAGAGGAGATTTGAGGCTTGTTACGTGATAAAAAGAAACACCCAGCAGTGTGTCATGGGGGGTGGGGGGCGGAGAATAAAAACACAGGAAAGCAAGAAGCAATCTCTAGAGGCAATAGAAGGTGTTAGGCGGCTGTGCATCTCTTCCTCTGAGTCAGAGGGAAGGCAAGCTGAGGCAAGTCACAACGGCTTGCTCCTATTTCCAAACAGGGAACAATTCCAAAATAATAAGCCGTGTCAGCTGGGAAACCGGGAGGGTCAGGTCAGCGACTGGAACGGAGTAAGGGAGATGGAGCTGTGGTGGGGTGTATGTACGGTGTTCTAGATACACCTTGTCACAGTTTTGGTGACTTGGAAAACTGAGAAATCCTTTTATTTTTATTTTATTTTATTTTGGGGTCAGATCGTCCATCAGCCTTTAAGAACTGAAGCTTCATTATTACATGATTATGAAGTGCTACTTTTAATGAAGAGTTTCAGCTCTCCAACACTAATTAGGTTAAATCCCATTATAACTGTCTGCTGTACAGTTACAACTCATTTCACCGCAGAACATCATTTATATTCAACTGGAAGAAAGGTTCCAACTGATAGTATGTTTTTACTGTGAGACTCTACCTCTTGCTTAAACAATTACTTGATATAATTACATTAGATTACTAGTATGCATACCTTTTTTTTTTTAAGATTTTGTTTATTTATTTGTCAGAGAGAGAGAGAGCGCACAAGCATGGGGAGCAGCAGGCAGAGGGAGAAGCAGGCTTCCTACCAAGCAAGAAGCCCTATGCTCCCAGGGTCCTAAGCCCATGGCAGACACTTAACCAATGGGAGCCACCCTGGTGTCCCTAGTGTGTACCTTCCTAAGATTCCAAAATGAGGGGCATCGAGCTCCCTACTCAATTGGGAGTTTGCTCCTCCCCCTGCTCATGTTTTCTCCCTAGCTCTCTCTTTCAAATAAATAAATAAAAAACCTTAAAAAAAAAAAAAGGACTCCAAAATGAATCAAATTCTTGGATATAGGTCCATACATAATTTTCATAAACTCAAAATCATGTATCTAATGAATAGGAGTGAATTTAAAATGCTTTGATTAGTTTTTTCTAGTCGAAAGGAGCATATGTTGCCCCAAATTTCTGGATCCATCACAGTCCAACTTTTAGATTTTTTTTTTTTTACTGAGTGATAATGAATTTATCACTATTGAACAATTTATTCTGTCAATTCCTTTTTAATCAATGAGAAACATTCATTAAGCTACTGAGTCTAAATACACTGTTGTGTAATAATAATGCCTAACATTTATTGTGCTATGTGCCAGCATTGTTTTAGGTGACTTTACTATTTTAATGTTCCTAGCAATTTTACAAAGTAGGTATTATTATTAATGTAAGATCATGAGGATGAGGATAATTTTCTATTGTGTTTGCTATCTACAACAGAATCTGGTGAAGAATAAGCATGTAAAGCATACTTAATCAATAAATAAAACTCCATTTGACAGATGAGAAAACTGAGCCACAGAGATACTAAATAACTGGTCTTACTCCCTAAGGTTTATTTTTCCCCCTAAGGTTTTATAGTGCAAATTAAATGAGCAACTATAAGATAAGTACTTCAAATAGGGAAGTGGTGAGGATGAAATACATTCATATTTGTGTTGACAGAATAGGGCCTGGAGCATACTAAACACTGGCCGGGGAATCTGCCAGCAATACCAGACGTATCTATTTACTTCTGCGTCTTTCTCTCATGGTCGGGGAAAAGCCTTCTTTGTTTTTCTACCCCTGGGGCCAGTGTGTTATATACGTTAGGTAGTTCACAAATATGTGAAAAAATGTTTTCAAATAGATATTTCTGAGAGCTTAATCAATTGTTTTAATAAAAGTAAAATGAATTTAAGTCTTCTATTCAATATTCATTCAACAAACATGTATGAGGGATTACCATATTCCAGGTATTCTGCGGGGTGTTAGGAATAAAATGTTAGGGGCACCTGGGTGGTTCAGTTGGTTAAGCATCTGCCTTTGGCTCAGGTCATGATCCCAGGGTCCTGGGATTGAGTCTCACATAGGCCTTCCTGCTCAGCAGGGAGTCTGCTTCTCCCTCTTCCTCTACCCCTTCCCCCTGCTCATGCTCTCTCTCTCTCTCTCAGATGAATGAATAAAATCTTAAAGAAAAAGAAAAAAGGAATAAAATGTTGACAAAAAACAGAAACGACAGACCCGGCCCTCACGGAAGTTGCAGTCTTGGGAGGGGGAGAGATACCAATATATGCTTTCTTTATTTATAGTCTTGAATAGGAAATGCTCCAAACGATGACTTATGCATGTGAAATCTATAAAAACTTCTTGATAAACTAGAACATAAACTAAAGTGGTAACAGTGAATAAAGGCATGACCTATGCAAAAACATTAAGAACAGAGCAAATGTATAGATTGGAGATACATAATACTGAGAGGAAAAGGGTAACTATTTAGTAATATCTGGAACAAAAAAAACCCAGAACCGGCTAGAAGAATTAAAGTGATTGAGCGTTGCATAATAAGAAACAACATTATACAATCTAAAAATGAAACATTTAGATTGGAAATGGGAAAAAAAACTGGTAATGATAAAATTGGTTAGATAATGGGATAATTTGTCAAGAAACATCCTATTTTCAAATACAGGTGATGACAAAACGTATAAAATTTGCAAACCACGTATAAACCCAGCGGGGGAAACATTAGCACATCAATAATGTATTTTGTTGTGCAGCAACATATACAAGCACTTAATTCTGTATTGAGATAATGACACTTCAGCATCTCACTGACATAAGCCTGGATAGAGGCCCAGTCACATCTCCGGGCCCTGGGATTCGTGAGACATTTCCCAAAGCTGATGGCGTAAGATAGCTTGATAGTCTTGATCATGCCCTTTGTCCTCTGTGGGCTTCAGTGACCTCAGCCATGAAGCAGGGTAATGACTTAACTCACGGTGAAGAGAACAGTAACTAGCATTTATAGAAGTCCCGCAGTGTTTCTGAGAGCAAGATGCTCTTATAGATACAGGCTGCTCTGGTAATAGTAGACTCCATCTTATGGGATCTAGGAGCCCGTGTATATGTGTGTTGTTAGTCAGGGGCAGAACCGGGAATGACCTTTCTGACACCAGCAGCCAATTTCTGTCCTCTGAGCCCTGTTCCCGCCTATAAGATCTAACTTCAAACCTCCACAAAATGAGCAACCTGAAGACCACCAAAGAGGCACCCTCCCCAGTGCTCTGTTTTACCTCAAAAATAGTTCATATTTCACATGAAAAGGGTTTTTTTAAACTTCAGAAAAGTTGTGAAAAAGGAAGTTTCTAGAATTGCTGCAATCAGTACCATGTCTTGCTATTGTTGAGTGGTTATACCAGGGCTGGCATCAACAGCATGTGAGGCAAGCTGATCCTACCATCTCTCTCTCCGGACTCCTTCCCATCCAGCTTCTGAGTATTCTATGCTCTAAGAAATCCTTCTTCTTCTTTTTTTTTTTTTCAAAGATTTTTTTTTTTTTTTTAGTCATCTATTTGATAGAGATAGAGATAGCAAGAGAGGGAACATAAGCAGGAGTGGGAGAGGGAGAAGCACGCTCCCTGCTGAGCAGGGAGCCCGAGGCAGGGCTCCATCCCAGGACCTTTGGATCAGGACCTGAGCCAAAGGCAGACGCTTAACCAACTGAGTCATCCAGGCACCCCTAAGAAATACTTCTTGCCCCATCATCCTATCCACAACCCAAGATGTGCTCCCACCGTCCAGCCTCCCTGGTCCCAGCCATGTCTAAGAGGAAAGCAGCCTCACTGCCTCTTGAAGGAATTCACAGTAGCCCACAGATGACTCTTAGAGCAATCCAACTCTCCTAGGACATATACAATGGAGAATTAACAGCTCGCATTGCATGGAGCACTATTGCTCGCAAAGCTATATAAGCATATTTAATTTGGTGAGGTGTTGTTATCCATGTTTTTCAAATAAGGAACCCAAGTTTGAGAGAGAATCATTAGCTCAAGAGTCATTCCACTGTTAAGCAGCAGAGCCATAGTTTAGATGCAGAATTTCTCAATCATGATTTCACCTTCTGTCTATCATCTCTTACAGCTATTCATGGGCACTGGCTTTTTTAATTATTTTTCTGGAGGAGGCAGAGGATTAACTTTTTCCTTGCCTCTTTCCTCGTCCTGGCCACCAGCCCACCAACCACACCCTTCCTTTGAGCCATGGCATGTCCAAGTCATGCAGTTAGTGATTTGGCAAATGCATTAAAAAATTTGTTAAATATCCTCTTGTCCTTCACTGACCTGTTGAACAAAATTCATTGCCAAATTTGGCAACAGAGAGGCAAGACGTACTGTCTGAAACTTGTGTTTTCAACAAAAGTGCATTATTTTTTCCTTGTTTCATTTCATGCTTGGTGAGTACTATTATGGCACCTTGCATACATTGTCTCATTTGATAAGTATGGGCATCCCAGGACAAACAGTGCTATTACTATGGGCATGTTATAGATGGGAAGACGGAGGCCAGCACAGCCAGGTGAGAGCTAGCAGATGAAGCTGGGGTGCAAAAACCAAGAGTGTGTTCCCAGAGTCCCTGCCTTAGCCCTGATGCCCCACTGCTCCCACGGATCTTCCTCTTTCCTCCTGCGGAATGCTGCAGAGGTTGATGTTGGTGAGGGCATGGACAGCTATGTTCACATAGCCTCAAGACAGCCATGATCTCGTATTTCTGATGCTTTCCCAACATCTGTGCCCAAAAGGCAACTTGATGATTTTGCTCAGTAAGAACAATCTCTGGAATCTTCATTGATCTGAACCCAACCTCCCTACTCTTGGGAATTATTGAACCCAGCATAAAACATGAGTTCGTGTCAGGAGCAAATAGATCCATCTCTGCATTCCCATCCGAATGAGGCTTTTCTCCATGGAAATCAATGGAAGTTGAGCGGCTCTAAAGAGCTTTCCTGAGATGTGCTAATAGGACAATCACTGTGGGCCCCCTCCTACTTATTGTGGAAGGAATGAGCCTTCAGGTGGTGCCTACATCCCAGTAGACAGGGTAGGGCTGAGGGCTAATAAACACAGAGATATCTCAAGGGCTTAGTGAGCTGGAAAGTTGGCCTTCTCAAAAATTAAGCAACACAAAGTATAGGACTCATGAACTGTCGTCCTACAAATTATTTAAACTCTCAGCACCTCTAACTCCTCATCATAGGGTTGCTGTTTGGGTGATGCTGTGTTAACTTGTGTAAAATGTTTGTAATGGTGTTGGACTTTTGTTTAGTGAGTGTTCCTTAACTGTGACTTCTCTTTGCTACTGACTCTCCTGAGTAGATAATAGGAAAAGGGAGATAACAGTGATTTTTATCTCAAAAGAGACCCATAAAAGGAGAATGAGGGAGGATATGACAATTTCCAGTTCCTTCTTGCTCCTCAACTCCTTTTTCGCATGCTACCTCTTCTTTGGAGCTCCTCTCAATTCCTCAGGCAAACCGGTCCTCCACCTGTAGGTCCCAATGCTTTATTTATTGCTCTATCAGATTAATTCTCACATTCATCACACTCTGACGAGGCAGGAACTAATACTGTCCCCATTTTCAGATGAGGAACCTGAGGTCTGATGTTCAGCAATCTGTTTCTCTCACAGAGCTGCTAAGCGGTGGAGACAAGACTCAAATGGAGCCAAAATATAATCATTGGATTTAGATAACTCAGGGTAGCCCAGTGCTTAATTGGCTTTTGAGTCAGAAAAATCTGAGCGGGAGTCCAGGTTTCAGCATTTATTATCTACATGACCTTGGGCAACTCTAGTTTCTCGACCTGTTCAATGTGAATATTGGTGTTTACCTCTTGGGGCAAGTGAGGATTAAGTGAGATGGCATTTATGGAGAACGAGAAGGGACTTAATTAGCTGAAGCTTTTACTAGAATTATCTACCACGACCAGACCTTATTCCCAGCTTTATATTGCCAGCACAGTGTTCAACATGTCACAGGTATGGATAGATGCATGGATGGATGTATGGGTGGATGGATGGATGGATGGATGGATGAAACATGAAGGATTAAGTTGAACTGAGAAAATTATGCTCTTAATACCACATCAAAGCAATATTATACATCAGTTATTTTAATACAAATAATGTTATTTAATGCAAATATATTCCTTACTGGACATTTTATGCATAAAGTAATGAAAGTAGGAGAAATCATACAAATATAAAAGTTAGACATAGTCATAATTTTTATAAATGGCTATATCGATTAACATTTCTAGATACTTAAACAGTGTACAAATGCATGATTTTTTTTCTAATCAGAATATCCCATTTGTACTCATATTACATTGCCTAGAAACACCTATTTATTATGTTACTGAAAAATCTCACCCATCAACCATTGATACTCCATAACATTTTTATTATGACTACTGTTTCTTAAATAAGTATTCTGTTACTTGTTACTTGGCATATGTTGATTGGTTCACATAAATTTAAAGTGGTGAGAAATTTTTTTCTGGTATTACTCATCTTAGAGGGGAAAAAGAACATCTGAAATCATCTTCCAGGCCTGTGACAAAAGGGGCACTTTATGACCTGGCTCCTGTCCAGAAGTTTCCCTCATTGCTGGCGGTTTTGAGAAACATTCTATTGCTATTACCCAAACAGAAATATGGCGATTTTTCTTTCCCTAAAGCTATGTAATAGACTTTGTATGTAATAGGCTTTGTAATAGACTTTCTTTTCCTATCTATATCTGTGTCTTCAGAGACATCTTTTTAGGGATTTTCCTCCCTCTCCTCTGGGGCCTTCAGGCCCCTTGAAGAGCTTATAGCCAATAATATGTTCCCTCGATGTCATCATTCTGTCCTATATGCTCTACTTAAAAAATAAATATTGACCCTGAGACATTTCCATTGGCTCCCAAACATATTGATCATTACAATTATGAGGTCAATAAGGGGAGACAGGTTAAAAAAAAGAAAGTGTATTTATAAATTCCCAGATCCATGAACTTTCCCCCTTTTTCTTCACCAGGCTGTGCTCTGTTTGATATCCTTCTGTCCTCTCTTGAGTCTTTTAATTATGCCTCATAGTTTGCTAATCTAAATGGCATTTTTAGGGATTATGATCTGCCTCCTAAACTAGACATCTACATTAGATGTATCTGGATTATAAACAGTTATATGAATACTGTTTTATTCAAGGCTATTATATATTTAATTAAGGAGGAAAATGTCGTAGTGGTTATATATACAAATTTCATTTCCAGGAAAGAGTTTCTTAATTTTAGGTTGTTTGATAGTAGTTGAATGCACTCGCCAACAGTAGCAATAGGTTGATACCCTTTGCAACAAGAAAGAATAATTAGTGTAAAGAAAAAAGAGGATGAAAGGGTTTAGTGGATCAAAGAATTTATGGGGTGAGGAGTGAAGAGATGCATGTCACTCTGGACTAGACCTTTGGAGAACAGGAAAAAGCAGCCTGCCAGGAAGGGAGGTCAGTTTGAGTTCCCTTGTCTCAAGCCGGTTCCAATGGACATTGTTTACCCTTAGTTAATATTTAATTATTAGATAATAATATTTGTCTTCATATTTTATATAAAATATTATTATTTTTATATTATATATATATGTTTCATAGCCTCACATCACCCATGAATTTCTTGGTTTAACAGTAAAAAAGAAAAAGAAAAAGAAAAAAGTTCTACTATGAATATACTAATTCAATCCTACATAAGGAATAAAATTACAGAATAAAAAAATTAAGAATAAAATTACAGCTAAATTAATTAATTCAAAATGGATTGCAGACTTAAATATAAAACTTAAAACTGATTAAAAAAGTAAGAAAAATTTCAGAATCTAGGGCTAGGCAAAGAGTTCTTAGACTTGACTCCAAAAGTATTACTGACAAATTGGATATTACCAAATTAAAAATGGTTTGACTCCAAAAGTATTTACTGACAAACTGGATATTACCAAATTAAAAATGGTTTGACTCCAAAAGTATTTACTGACAAACTGGATATTACCAAATTAAAAACGTTTGCTCTGCTACAGAGTCTGCTAAGAGGGAAGGAAAGACAAGCTGCGGATGGGGAGAAAATGCCCCAAACCACATCTGACAAAGGACTCGTATCAAGACTATACAAAGAAGTATATATAAAACTTATATAAACAACTTACATAACAAAACTTAACATTAAAAAAAATCAATAAGTCTCATTAGAACATGGGCAAAAGATGTGAAGAAATATTTTACCAATGTCAAATAATCACAGGAAAAGATATTCAACATCATTCCGCCATTAAGGAAATACAAATTAAAATCACAATGATATATCACTATGTACTTATCAGAATGGCTAAAGTCAATAACTGATAATACCAAATGCTGACAAGGATGCAGAGAAACTGGATCATTCATACGTTGGTGGTAATACAGTCTCTGTAGAAATCAGTTTGGCACTTTTCTGCGAAACTGAGCACACAGCAACCAAATGATCCAGCAATTACATACTTGGTCATTTATCTCAGAAAAATGAAAACTTCTCTTTATACAAAATCTGTACACAAATGTTCACAGCAGCTTCATAATAGCCAAGTGTTGGAAAAAACCCAGATGTTCTTCAAAGGGTGGCCAGTTAAACAAACTGTGATATGTCCATACTGCAGAATAAATACTCAGCAATAAAAAGGAATGAACTATTGATACATGTAATAACTCTGATGAATCTCTAGAGAGTTATCCTGAGTGAAAAAAGCTCATCCCTACAGGTTATGGACGGTATGATTCCATTTATATAACATTCTGAAGTGACAAAATTATAGACATAGAGAATAGATTAGTGGTTTCCAGAGGTTAAGGACTAGAGGCGAGTATGTGTCTATAGAAAGGTAACACAAGGGATCCTGTCGTGATGAAATGTAGAAGTGTATCGATGTAAATATTCTGGTTGTGATATTGTATTATATGGTTTTGCATATGCAAATTTGCCAAAATTGCCCACTGTGGCAGTTGGGCCAAAGGTGTACTGACTCTCTGCATTGTTTCTTGCAACCCTGTGGGAATCCGCAGATAAAAACCTGCAAATAAAAAGCTGAATTCAGACTTGGTTTTCAAAGGAGATTGATTATGTAGGGAAATGCTCTCATTTATAACCTGTGAAAAAGCAAAATATGAACCTATATTTTAAGTAATGACAAATTTAAAGGGTATATATATTTACCTATATGCTGACCCATGTGTATACTATATATACAGATACATACCGCACACACAAAATCTATATACATTGCTGAGCTCAACAAATGGAAATACTAAAATACTATGAGTGACGGGGGAAGAATAGAAGATAGATTTTTCCCTTCAACGTACTTTTCAGTTTTTAAAAAACATTCCTACATTACCTTTATAATCAACAACAACACAACAAAACAGTTTAGGTCATGGCGACCCAGCCCACGCATACTTCACAACTTCAGACCTTTCCTAGTAGGGTGCCAGAAGAAATGGTAAATTATTGCAAACCTGGATCTGATATTAAATAAATTATCCTTCCTACTCTCCAAACTGATGACTTTTATAATTAATGGGCTAATTTAACTGCAAATCTTCCAGTTAGTAATATTAATTAAAAAGGAGACATGTAAATGACCTTCTGAAAAGGACTTATCTCTTAATTTGCCCACAAATGAGCACTTGCCATTACTTCTTAATCAATACCAGGAAGCTGGCTGGAATTAATGCGTGGCTTCCTCGTTTCAGCCACTTTTAAGAGCACTCAGGATCACCACATGCGGACTGTTCAAGGCCAACCCTATATTTCCCTTTAATTTACTTGACCTTTCAGGCAGTGAGTGAATTTAAGGCCTTTATAGGCTTGGCCTGAATAACTGGCAACTTTCATGACTTTAATCATGGACCAAAAGCTTTGGGAAATGTCAGCCTTTTCTACGCCATTGTTTAATATGTTAATAAGATCATTTACATCTTTTGCTTTGTAGGTGGAAGGCCATGAATAAAACTTTTTTTTTTTTTTCCCCTAGGATGAAAGAGGAGTTCTTTCCTCATAATCTTTTTTCTCACATGAATGTGCCTAGCAGGTTCTAAAATGGACACTTGTAAGCGGATACAGTTGCCTCTTTTGGAGAGATCTGGTTATAGAGGCAGCATAGAGGTGAAAATCAAGTCTAATGTCTTGCATATTATTCCTGGCATCCCTAAATTGTCCAGAATGGAACTTTCTAATACATACTTAATGTATAACTTTTCATACTTCATAGCTAGCCTTCTAGCTATGAAGCTAGCCACTTTTCTTTTCATAGTTAGCCTTCAATTAATTCACTCCTCTTTCTCGAGAATGTTGTTGACTGTGTTCTTATGCATATCTTAACAAGAATTTTGCTAGCTTGCCAATAGTTAGGGAGACCCTTAAAACCACTGGCATGTTCTTTCTTTAATCTTATAATACCCATTGGTTGTTTCAGGCTTGAATGCTTCCATTCCCTGGATAATGTAAGTGGCCCAGGATGGGAACTGCCAAGTTGAATTCAGCTAAGGTCAATAAGTACTTGCGTCCCATGACTGCACTACAACGAAGAGGTGAGGATGAGTCTGAATTATCTGTCCACGACAGCATCGTCTTCACATCTTATATCTTACATTTTATGGCTTAAATCAGTATAGGATTTCTCCATTTTGGACCTGAGGTGTAACAAAAACATTAGCACTATATCAGAATGCTTATTAGCTCAACAGCAACATGTTAGAAAAAGGTGTAAGGATATTTATTTTATTTTTTACCTTTTTTTTTTTTAATGAAGGGGAAAGCAATGCGAATTAAATAAATAATGGGAAAAAGAAAAACGAAAAGCCACCACAATGAATTGTTCATTGCAAGGGAGGTAATCGTTAAGACTACACCTGCTCTCAGACACAGCTAGATGGATGTGGATGGGACAGTAGTTTTGAACTGGCTCTGCATTAAAATACCCCTCCTGTCCTTGCTATGGCTGGGCTGACGGCCAAGGCTGCTCCTAGATTCTGATAAGTCAATTAGATGGCACCAACCCCAAGTCTACGTCACTTCCCTGAAAGCATCCATGAACTGGTGCCTGATACATTGAGTTTGACTCTCACTCTAGCCACTCGTTTTGCAGTGCTCACTAGCGATTTTAACTTCTCAGAGATACGGTTTCCTCATTTGCCCAGTGGAATGCGAGGCACGGGGCAGGACTCTTGGGGCCACATGGGGGGAGCTGCCATAGATCACGAAGTTCCATGCAAATGTTACAAGGAGGATAGCCAAGGAAGACAGCAAGTGGGGCAGTGGACGTTTCGAATCCTGATTACAGGGTTGAGAAAATAGACATTTCAGATAATTCAGAGCCAAAGCCTTTTTGAAATCTGAAAACACGAATGTTGATTTATAGTCTTTGATGCCTGAATTCACAAGATGACAACACTAAGGCTTCTCATCATTTTGTGTTGGGTAGCCTTGCTGACAGCCATGGGGACAGGGTTTTGTTTATTCACAAACCTCACTTGTCTCTGCCTCTCAGGCTGCTTCGAGAAGACGGACCACTCCTTAGTGGTGGAGAAGGAAAAGAAAGTATGAGAACAGTAATAAATTTGCTCTGTTTTTGTTTGTTTGTTTTTCCCTTCCATATTGTGTTTCTCTTACCCAGCAGAGGTCACTGTCAATAATGGATATGATCTTAGTCTCGGAGACAGCATCCTAGTATTAAAAAATACATTTTCCAGATTTCAGTTGTCTGACCAGGGGTAAATTATTTATTGCCTATAATCCTTTCACTTTCTTATTTATGTCAGGGGAAAGGCCACTTTATTTGGAAGACTGATGTCAGGGGAAAATGAGCCGCCTCTGTGAACTTGCCTAGTATGCAGTAGACCTTCTCACGCTAGCCTCTTTGTTTCTTCTGACCAGCTTCGAGGCCTTTGCACTGAGAGATGGAGTCTTTGCTCGAAGGTGAGCTCTGTGTTATAAGAGTCCTCAGCTACACTCTGATTTACTCAGTGTTGCCAACGTACAGCTGAGAAACTACGACTCCCAGACTTCACATGGAGCAGAGACAGAATTTAAGGGTCTCTTATAACCCTGGCCTCTGATCACATTAGCAAATTCTGTGAGCTCTGTGTTCTCATTGCACTTCACATCTGATTACTCTCCCTGTGGCCACTGTTATGACCCTAGGCCAAGCCCCTTCATGTCTGACCTGGTCCACCACAATTATCTCTCTATGGGTCCTCTTGCTTCCCCTCTTATTCCCTGCGCAGTAGTCGCAGTGATTTTTGACTCTGTGATTCTACGGTGCTCAACCTTCCACTGGGTTCCCATTACCTTTGGACTAAATATAAATCCTTATCATGGCAGATGAGATTCCCACAGGATCTTGTCACTGCCCTGCTCTCCAGACACATGACCTGACCTCCTCACCTTGTTCATGGCACGCTGGCCACACAACACAGAATGTACATGCCAAGCATGCTTCTATCTTGGGGACCTGGCATTGCCCCATATGTTTCTACAGCTTCTCCCACCGTCCATTTCCAGGAAGTTACTCTCTATCCTCTTATCCTACCCATCTCCCCCACCCCCTTAATAGCACTTAGCACAACAAGCTATTATGTCATGTATTTGTTTGCTTATATAGCCTGGCTCTGAAACTAGGATATAAACTATGCGAGAGCAAGTTTCTCTCATCTTCCAGGCACATCCTCAGCAACTACAATAATATCTGGCACATAGCAGATGCTCAATGAATTTGTTGACCAAAAATGTCAGATTCCAAGGCTGAGAAAAGAAAATGTTTAAGAGAGTTGGACCTCATTTTAAAGAAAATCCCTAAAAAGATTATTTCTGAAAAATATGTGGAAAATGAGAAGCTGCCAGTGAGCTCTATGCCTTTGGCACATGTACCCCGGCATTACTTCTTGCTTTACATATGTGACAGTGTTTTGATGACTGTTGTCATGTTTTGTAAAGCCCCTTGAGCTACTGGAAGGCAAATACAATATAAATGCAAACTAATAATAAACCACCTCTCTGTTTGGTACTCATAATAAAGTACACAAGGCTTTTGATGATAAAGTAGAGAGTTTCTAAATGTAAAGAAATAGGCCAAGTCAAAATCATCATAGGCCCATCCAAGCAGCAAGGGACCTTAGCATGTAAACTCACCACAAATTAGACCTAGGAAACTCACTTCCTGATGATTTGAACAAAGGTGAAAGCTTCCCACCTTCAAGGCATTCTGTTAGAATGCCACTAATCTTTCAGTTAAACAGATACAATTCTGATTTTGTTGTCTACAACACAGCTACCTCTAAATAAGTCAACATTTTTTCCCTTCTGGAGCACATCTTTTCTTACATTAAAAACACTATAGACAAAGAATGAATAATAAAACCTATGATTTAATTGGTTAGACCCACTCAAAGCCAAGATTATAGAAGTCATTTAAAACTTTCTTTCCATAATATTTTTGAATATGATTTTACTTTTATGATAAGGAAATTAGAGTCCGAGTTTATATGACTTAATTATAGATGCTCATAATACATAAAGGAGAATATTTTGGAAAAGTTGGATGTGACTCTCTCATCCTGTTCCAAATCTATGTTTCTAAAACTATCACAGAGAGAACACGTGTTTGCCTAACGTGCTTTCCTACTGCCTTTGATGGCAAAACAATAAATTTCCTGAGCCACTTTAGAGTTGTCAGTCCTTGACGTAATGTTTTAAAAGTAATCCATTCATGTGGACTTTCATTGTACTAATTTTTTTTAATATTAAAAAAAAAACTTCCGGGGAAAGTCAGAGTTATAGTTTAATATGAATCTCTGTTAAGTAATTGAATGTTTGGCTGTTATGGTAATGTTCTGGCATTTCATATTTTGCCTTTGCTATTGGACATGGAAAAGAGAAAGAAACTTATCACTTTTTCACTCCTTTTGGGAAAAAGATAATGTGGAAAAAACATTATTAAAGCAACACACAGGAGCTGCAATCAGGTTGTAAAGGAGTTTATAGACCCAGCAAGATGGGCAAATAGAGAACACGGAAAGAAGAAAAAAGGAATTTGTCTCAGTTTTCAGATTGATGTTATTGCTGATAATCACACACATAGAAAGTCTTGACTTACTTCTCATATGGAAAGCTAAATTCTTAAAAAAAAAAAAAAGGAAGTTACTGTTGATCTATGTGATTCTAGAATAGGAATTCCAATTACAATTCTGATTTGCAAGGCTTAAGCTTGCTAGAAACCCTTAGAGAATTTAACAAATTAATGTAAACACTGGGAATAAATTTCAAAATACATCCAAAGTCCATTTTGTTGTTGTTGTTGTTGTTCAGCTCCCCAAATGACCAGTCACGGGTTATGTTTAATCACGTTTAAACCATGAGACACTAGTTCGTGGCATTCTTCCTATAGAAGTCATCCCTCAGTACACTTGAGAGTTTCAGATTCCTCTGGAAGTGAAGACTACCTTCATTTCACTTTTTTACAAGTTCAAATATGAAGAAATTATTGTTACTGACTTAATCCCCAAAGGGAAAAGAATGGGGAAAGTGAAATTACAGTAATAAAAAGGAGATTTTCCTTTAATCAGCTTCTTATGAAGAACTGTAAAGCGAGCTCCCGGTATAGGATGAAGGTGATCACACCTCCTCAACGGCACAGGACCAGAGAAACATAGGGACAACGATTTCTTCTCCAAGAAATAACGGCCCATTACCATGCTTTCTCCTGGACGAGCCA
Organism: Mustela erminea; assembly: GCF_009829155.1. Taxonomy (NCBI): domain Eukaryota; kingdom Metazoa; phylum Chordata; class Mammalia; order Carnivora; family Mustelidae; genus Mustela; species Mustela erminea. Next base: position 15,143,602 of record NC_045629.1, on the reverse strand, counting down.
GTGCATTAGCGCACTGAGTCATGCAAAGGTGCTTAATGGCTCTGAGAGAAGGTGCATCACACCTCGCTGACAGGGCTCATTTGCATACAACCCCCCCCCCCCCCCGTTAATCCCAGCAGGAGGTGTGGATTCAGGGGTCTCCCAGAGCAGAAACCTAGAGATTTTTAGATAAAAGCAGTTCTTTACTAAACTTTATAACCTCATTCCAAACTCCAGTTGTCAGTTAACAGCTTTCAGGATGACATCTTAAATCAAGAAAATGTCACACGTGTACAGTAACTGGCCTAATCTTTTCTGTAAATTGCTGCCTGTGGTTTTCAAAAACATAGTAAATTGCTGGCAATTGACAATGTGTCTCCCCTGCACGGCTAACTTCACTTTTGCACAGTTAACAAATCAGGCTTAAATTATTCATCAGATCACCCAATGTCTAGGCTCTTCTGACTGTCATTGATTAGGGACCGTAGCCTGCCTGCCTTTTATACTGCAGAGAAATTCACACTCCCAACATCTAAGATTAATTGTACACAGGAAATGATAATGCTCTTTGTCTCAGTATCTCAGTTAATGGTGAGCACAACTCACTGTACAATTGGCATTTCTGCTTCCTATGCTGTCCTGAAGCGGGACAGAATATTTTCTCACATTAATACTTAAAATAGACTTAATACCCCTTTATACTTCCAGTATACTGAGGAAGTGTTTTCTCTATTAATTCCATAATTACAGGGCAGGGAAAAAATGATGAGTTATATGTACAAACTAAAACATCAGATGGACGGTTTAGAAATGATGCCATCAAACCATTGTTCATTGTTCTGGAAACAGGGTCAAATCAACTCCCCATACAGCTCAACCAAATTGAATTTTTGTTGCTAAAATAAATGTGGGGGGAGAATGCTTGTTCTGAAAGGGTGTCCTAATACCATTTTTCTTTTAGGAGCAGACATGGGATTTTTCAAAAAGCATATTTACCCTTCCTTGAAATACTTTTTTTTTTTTTTTTTAGATTTTATTTATTTATTGGATAGACAGAGATCACAAGTAGGCAGAGAGGCAGGCAGAGAGAGAGGGGGAAGCAGGCTCCCTACTAAGCAGAGAGCCCGATGATGCGGGGCTTGATCCCAGGACCCTGGGATCGTGACCAGATCAAAGGCAGAGGCTCTGAGCCAGCCAGGCATCCCCTCGAAATACTTTTTGAATCAGTACTGGCTCCAAGCTAAATAGTGAGGTTGTACGGTACAAAGTTGTTGCATTTGAGGAACACATTTGTTCACTTATGCACAGGGAAATTAACTTTAGATCATCCCCAAAGGATTCCCAACATCCTGGCATTTTCTCCTGACTGTGCCTGCCCTGACTGTGGCTGTCCAGGACACTAGTAGTCATGATCTGTAACTTGATAACTGCCTTGTTTAGAGCATGTCCCTATAAGAACACCTCCCAAAGGGAGTGACCTTGGCTCTGATGCATATAATTCCATGAAATTGTGTCACCAGTATCAGCTGGCCAGAAGAGAGTCTGAGAAAAGAGTGTAGGATGGGGGTGGGTGGATAGATGCAAATTCATTTCAGGAGATTATTAAGACTCAAAGCATGTTTCTCACCTATGGTATGTCAGTAACAGCGTCTGTGTTTGTGAAAGGTCAGCTCAGTAGTACTTGTAATGCTGTTTTTCACTGAGTGTGTCCAATCCCCAGCCCTTCTTCCTTAGGACACCTCTTCGGATCCTGGTGAAGACTTTATTTATTTATTTATTTATTTCCTGCTCTGTGATTCCGTGCTCTTCTCCCTTCATTATTATAACACTGTTATTGTTATTTTCTTGTTACTGCTCATTTAATGTGTGTCGTTCCTAGGATACAGACGTTTTATGAGGAAAAGAAATGAATATAGTTCCAGTGCCTGGCACAGTGCTTCAAGTTAAGTAAATACAAAGTAAAATTATCTATAGAATTATATGTGATTAGTTAGACATTGGTTTTGGCTGTACCTATCAAGCCCCGAAACACATTTTCTACTATAAAAGAATTCTGGTCATAGGCAGCTCAGGGTAGTATGAAAATCCATAGAGTTACAAGGTTCCCAAGACTCCTTTTTACTTTTTCTTGCATTTTTTTTCTCATTCATGGCTAATGTACTCAGGGTCACTTCCTAGTCCAAGAAGGCTCTCACCACTGTGGTCATAGAATAATGGCCCCCAAATATGTCCGTGTCCTAATCCTCACTGCCTATGAATATGGTACCTTCCATGACTAAAGGGCTTTGCAGAAGTGATTGAAGTGAAGGGCCTTGATATGCTGAGATTAACCTGTGTTATCCAGGTGAGCCCAATCTAATCACCTGAGTGCTTAAAATTTGAGAAGTTTTCCTGGCAGTCAGAAATCAGAGAGATGCCAGAATGAGAAGGATTCAAGCTGCCATTGCTGGCATTGACGATGGTGGAAGGCCTCTAGAGTTTAGAAAAGAGAAGGAAAAGATTCTTCCCTAGATTTTCCAGAAAGGAATACAACCCTGCTGGCACCTTGATTTTATTTTATTTTTCTTCATTTTAGTGAGATATAATTGACATATAACACTGTCTGCATTTACAGTGTACAACATGATAATTTGATAGAAGTATATATTCCAAAATTATTGCCAAAATAAATGTAGTTGACATTTATCCCTTCAATTTTTTTTCTTGCAATGAGAATGTTTAAGATCTGTTCTCTTAGCAAATTCAACTATAAAGTATACAGTACTGTCAATTACAGTCATCATATTGTACTTAGCATCCCAGAACTGATTAACTTTATAACTGAAAGCTTGTAACTACTGACCACCTTCACCTATTTCTCCAACTCTTTAAGCTCCACTTTTGGCAAGCACCATCTCTGTACCTATGAACTCGGTTTTCTTAGACCCCACATACAAGTGAGATCATACAGTATCTTTCTCTGCCTGACTTATTTCCCTTAGCATCATTTATGTCATTAAGGTCCATCCGTGTTGTCACAAATGGCAAGATTTCCTTCCTTTTTATGACTGAATAATATTCCTGTGTGTGTGTGTGTGTGTGTGTCTGTGTGTGTATACATATCAAATACATACAGACATTGATCACATTTTCTTGATCCGTTCATTTGTCAATGGACACATAGATATGTAGGCTGTTTCCATGTCTTGACTAATATAAATAATACTGCAATGAACATGGGGGTGCAGATATTTCTGTGGGACAGTGATTTCATTTTATTCGGATAATTCCCAGACGTGAAGTTGCCAGATCCTATGGTAGATCTATTTTGAATTTTTTGAGGAACTCCCATACTGTTTTGCATAGAAGTTATTTGACATCTTGACTTTAGCCCATTGAGACTCATAGGATTTCTGACCCACAGAAGAACTGTAAGATTTATATTACGTGTAAGATTTGTATGCTTTAAGTTACTAAAGCTGGGCCTGTTTCTAAACTGTATGGGTTCCTTAGTGGCCTTTCCAGAAGTTCTTCATAATTCTTCTGCTTCTATCTCAGTGGCCAGACTCTTACAGGGGGAAAGAGATTCATGTTTTTTAGCACTTCTGTCTCACAGGAAAGCAGGGTTTTCCCGGACTCTTCATCAAAAGAAAGGGGAATAGAGATAATAGAAAGTAACTGGAAATTTCAGCCACCGTTTGTTTAACAAAAACATAATTATATAAATATAGTAGAAAACTAGGAAAATGACATAATCTACATAGAAGTTGACCTCCCATTTGGAAATTAATTCAACAAATGGATATCCTACCTTTAAATTTTCAGTTCTCTAAACTTCATTCAATTTTTGCCTCTTCCATTTAATTGTAATCTGAGAAACTTTTGCTTTTAAAATTTCTATACTTTTAGTAAATTAAGAACTACTGTTATTCAGATTCCACAACTAAGAGAGCTTGAGTCAAACCAGCTTCCACAAGAACAGACTAGAATTACTTGTTTAATACCCTAATTTTTTTCTTCAACTTCACCTTTCATCTGAATGTGAAATATTCCGTCTGGTTTTTGTAGTAAACTGGAAGATCCCCCCAAAAGCCCACCCTCTGAGGGAGCCCAGAGTGCCAGATGCTTGAACGTGCTTATTGTAGCACAAATGATTCCTGTCAACCCAGCTGGATGGCTATTGCTGCTTGACTTCTGTTATTCCTGAGTCAAGAATCAGCTGGAAGGAGACTAAAGCCGAGAACTTCCAAACAGTGGAAGAGATACAGCCTTATCCCTGATTACCAGACACATTGGGCTTGTTTCTGGTTCCCCTTTCATCCTGTCTTCCTGTGCCTCTGTTCCCTGCTCTGGGCACTTTTTCTCTGTTGTCCTCACTGTCCGTCCTCAGAGAGGACATGGAGGGCTGAAATAGCTCCTGCCTCCCGACTCTTGTCCCCTGGTGGGTGCGTGCTGCAGCCTGGATCCCAGCCAGCTCTGCTGGTGGGCAGATATGACTTACAAGGACCTTCGTACTAAAGGGCAGGTTATTACAAGGACTTCTGAATTACTCTGTTAGAGTTCCCTGCACCAAGAGAAAGCAAAACAGACATCCTTTCCTACCTGTCATCTTTGCCAGTAATCTCCTGACCAATCATTTTTTTCACATCTTTTCCTATATATCTGGTTTGATTTCCTTATTGTTCTCATCATCCTGCATTCTCAAGCTCATCCTTTCTGAGCCAGGGATCCAGAACTTGTGTGCCACAGCAGCTGGTGGGACCACACTGGGCTTCTCGGTGGCTGCCATGACAGATCTATGTACAAATACTTTTAGGTCCATTTGAGTTCAAGTTCCCAATCAGTCTGAGGCATGAGGCCCACACTTCCTCATACCATTCACAGCACAAGAGAAACTCTCTGTGCAAAGAGAACTTCTTAGATATTATCACTGCTACCTGTGACGGTCCCCCGCCCCAGGTTACATAGGAGAATTTGATACAAAGCATGTAAATGATTTGTGATTGCCTTCATCTGAGAGTAGTGTTGAGTAATTGTTATCACAGGCTCCTTTGTTTGTACGGTGTCCTTGAGCTTAAGGTTCGTTAGTCGTAATCTGGCCCTGTGGTGTTTTATTTTATAAAACTACTTCATGGTATAGGCTGCTATTCTGGTTTTAAAAAGTAAATTAAACAAAAAAAAAAAGTAAATAAATGCAACTAATCAAGCTCTCTTTTTAATCTTGTGAACACTGGAAATGTCACCTGAAATTCTTCATCACCAGGCTTGTACTCTTAATTGACGTTTCATAACAAAAAGATTGTGTCTTCAAAACAAACTAATTAACATCACAGCAAGAAATCCCAAAACCTTAATGGCATTTACTCATGTTCTATTCATTCTACACATTGTTCTAAAATGGTCTTATGTTCAACTGACTGCATCAAAAATTCTGCAGTAGCTACTTTAAATTGTCTTTAAAAACATAGCAAAGCATTTGAATATAAGCTATAAAAATGTGGTCTCTGTAGCAACAAAGTTTTCTTAAAGATCATGCTTACATGGAAATTCAGCAGGCATGGTCAACTCAGAATGGCTTAATTTATATAACCCGTGGCTTAACAAATTACATATATTAGAATAATTAAAGGTTTATTAAAAATAAAGATCATTGGGGCACCTGGGTGGCTGAGTGGGTTAAAGCCCCTGCCTTAGGCTCAGGGCATGATCCCAGGGTCCTAGGATTGAGCCCCGCATCAGGCTCTCTTCTCAGCAGGGAGCCTGCCTCCCCCACAACCCCTGCCTGCCTCTCTGCCTACTTGTGATCTCCATCTGTCAAATAAATAAATAAAATCTTAAAAAAAATAAAAATAAAGATCATTTAGGGGCGCCTGGGTGGCTCAGGTCGTGATCCTGGGGTCCTGGGCTAGAGCCTGCTTTAGGCTCTCTGCTCAGCTCTACTTCTCTCTGCACACCCCCATCATGCTCTCTCTCCCTATCTCTCAAATGAATAAATAAAATAATTTAAAAATGAATGTCATTTAAGGAGAATTTGATTTATTTAATTTTAAGGAGAATTCGACATATTCGAAGACTTAACATCGGAAGTAAGCAGTTGACTACTTCCTGTCTCCTCTCCCAGAGGAGCAGAGTCACAAGAAGGGAGAAGAGAGGGGTATGTGAAGGCCTTAAGGATGGACAGCTCTAGTGAGGCCACCACAGATTTGAATCAGACAGGAGACTAGTGTTTAATGACCAAATCTACCACAGAATCTATACACCAGGTAATAAGGATTGGAAATAGAATTTGAGCCAAAATAGTTGAGATCCTCTTCACTATAAAAGAAATAAAACTATTTTATAATTATAATCCAATGAGTTGAGACAATAAACGCTATACTGGTACCACATTTACCTTTCTTTCAAAGTTGACCTCAGGCATATGTTCATTATAAGAATATGAATAAACTACAAAATTTTTTAAAAAAAGCACTTCTGTGTAGTTTTCTAATTCTTTTTGCCTGTGTCCTTATTCAAGTTATTCTAGTCATATAGCCAACAAAACTACTGTTAATAGAATAATACATCCATCTGCTTTTTTGGGGGAAAAAAACACAACCTGTTTGAACCGCTACAGAAGGGCATAAGATTATCACACAAAATTCTGATTAAAAACTCCTGACACCACCCACCCCACAACCTCTATTAAGCAGCACACTTTAGTTTCTATAGGTCATTGGACTATAACGTAGGGGCAAATGATATTTGTAGAGCAAATGTTTTCAAAACCTTTGCATTTGATGAAATTTATGAAAAATAAAGTACTAAGTTTAAGCTAGGTTATGATTTTCTCTATATAGAAAAGAAGCTACGGGGAAAACAATGATCTTCCTACACAAAGAGGGACCCTGAAGATTCTGTTTTAAGAAGTTGTGTTCACTTAGATCCATGCCAAAAGAAAAAGTATAGTTTAAGTCTTTTGGTATAAGAAATGCATAACTGTTTATGCTGCTTTCTTTTTTTAAAAAAAAATAATTGTATTATTTTGGGGAGAAAAAAGGGTTTAGATATAAAAGGCGAATGGTACACAAGGAACCAAACATAAAGATAAACATTTGCAAGTCTTTGGGTCTTCTGTCAATTTAATGCCTGGAAGCAGATTGTGATGGCTCTTCCTTTATGAATCCTTAATAACTGGGTAGATATCCGCCACCACTTCCATCTTCCCCAGTCAGTAGCACAGACAAAAACATTCTGTCTGGATAGCAGGATAAGTATATAACAATATATTAACTCAGTTCCTTAAATTGTTATTCTAGGGAGCTGAAAGAATTTATGCATTTTCCCAGTGTCTCATTGATACAGATATGACATTTACTTCACGATAGAGTTAATAGGATACCATTCTTGAGGTTCCAAATGTAGGCATAGTTTTGCTGGGTTTCTAGGATGCTCCTGTATCATTTGCTGCTACACGATTCTCAAATAAAGATATTTTGTGCCCTTAGCTTCACCCCTCTGTAAACATCATATTTCAAGATTCCTTTTGAAAAATGGCCACATAGGAAGAAATCACGAAAAGGAAAAGATAAACCCAAGTTTAACATTCATTGCTAGATTCAATAAGTTGCATTTATTTAAATAAAGCAGAAATATACTATACATCATTGATTTAGTTTGAAACTGTCATCTGAAAAAGAATTCTTTGAGACAAAAATATTTAGTCCGTTTGTAAGAAATAATTGATAGACTGTAGACAGTGGAAGGAAACTGAAGTTCTATTTCCTAAGCAATTGCTCCTGTACAAAACTGAATTGACTCTAAAAGTTTTCTACTTGAAAGTGCCAGTCCAAAGCCACAGTTAGTGGAAGAAGCCAACCTTGAAGGAAAATGAATCTTGAGTAAGAGAGAGAATTTTTTCAGTAAGTACAGAGAAACAATTCACAGTAGGTAATAAGAATGAGCCTTGAAAAGAAAAATTATCTCATTGATCTTGCCTGGCTGCTCAGGGAAAATATTCAACTGAAGAATCTCACAAGAGAAGAGGACGCTTCTGTATGAAATGGTGATAATTTAAGTCCAAAAAACCAAAATAACAACAACAACAGAAACCCCCAAAACCAGAGAGTGCTATTATTGCCATTAGGGAAATGGCTTAAAATTTCCTTAAGAATCAAAATACCTACAAATCAGGTCCCAATGGAAAAAGTCCAGTTGTTAAAACATGATATCGAGGGGAAAAAATGAAGGTAGGTTTCCTTTTGAGTGAAGACAATGCAAAGCACCTATGTCTCTTCCCCACCCTTGTTTATAAGTTTTGAAAGGCCCCTGATCAAAGCAGATGATTAGTAAGATCTTCATAGAGCCTGTTGACATTCATTTTTCTGTCTAAATTATGCTTGTGCACATTCTGAATTCTAGAAAATGGGACACACTCAAAATTCTCTAGGCTAGCAACATGTAAGTTCTGCTCACCTTTTGAGAAAAAGAGGTTAGAAGAAATATTAGCTGAAAGTTGGTACACGTCAGAGTAAGCAGGAGCATGGCATAAGACATTAGCTTCAATTTCTTTGGAATTAAAAAGAAAGTACAACCTGGGTTCTTAACATAACTTATTCTGCAGTCTCTTTAAATGTAGCAAATGAGTTGAGTTTTCATATTTACATTCTGAATGTATTCCTAGGGAGGAAAAAATGATTTCAAGTCTTGCAACCTCCGAAGAAGTAGCAATAACTTATTAATTGTGCCCTGGGTGATCTTAAACTGTGGCAGAAAAACAGCCTTAGAGACTTCCAAAGATGCATAAAGTTCTCCTAGGGGGAACAGTAGGGACACCAGGAGAATCTAGCTGCAGAAGTATTTCAAAAAAAGCCATTTACATGTTGAAGGAAAGGATTTAATTAATAGTGTTACAGCTGTGAAGTTAATATGCAGATCGGAGGTCCTATCACAAGGGACTGTTACATATTTTTTAAACAAGTCACTCAGTCCTACATTTTTTCCCGTTACAGCATTTGCATAGTAATAAATATACATCCCGAAGGCTTCGGGATGAGAATCATGATGTCTGTTAATTTCTTCAATAATAATAAAGATGATGATGTTGATGGCAATTATGAGAAACGCTATTTACCGAAACCTCACTCTTTGCCAACCAAGATCCTTTCTAAGTCCTTTATATGCATTATCTTATTTAATACTTTCAACACTTCAGTAAAATTATTGCTGCGGTTTTCCTCAAAGGAAACAGAGACTCCAGGAGATTATGTAAATGCAGACCCATAATTATTGCTGATCCCACCACACATGTACACCTTCCTCAAAAACAATCCAGCAATTTCCTTCAAGTTCTGGAAGATCTGAGGAGAATCAGGACCCTCAAAACCAGTGACAAACACATGATGCACAGCTGATTGGCAGACGAGCTAAAAAGGAGAAGAATATCTGGATGTTGGGATCAAGAATCCCCGTGGAGGTGGGGGGGCACCTGGGTGGCTCAGTCATTAAGCATCTGCCTTAAGCTCAGGAAATGATCCCGGGATTCTGAGCCCCGCATTGGGCTCCCAGCTCAGTGGGAAACCTGCTTCTCCTTCTCCCATTCCCCTGCTTGTGTTCCCTCTCTCACTGCCTCTCTCTCTCTGTTGAATAAAAAATAAAGTCTTAAAAAGAGAAAAAAGAATCCCTATAAGAGCCCAAATGTAGAATTGTTCATGCCCACAACAGTGGGCACTAATAGTTAATAAGAATGGTTACGCAGTTCCTATCACCGGAATAACACTGAGAAGAGATAGGGTGGAAATCAATCTGAATCCAGTTTTGGGGAAAAGATCTGTTATTTTAGAATGGATATTTTAGGCAAAAAACCAGGCCAAAGGAGACTTCTTTTCGTCTATTCAAGTGGGTAATGCCAAGAAATGCCTTCACAAACTAGCAAGAAATAGCTCTAAAAAAGTACATCCCAGCGTATATGGAGAAGGAATTTCTTATAAAAACTGCAGTCCAGTCTGGAAAGGTTGCAGAGGGGCTTGGGTTTGTCAAATGTCCTTAACTCGGTTCAAGTTTTCAGAATAGATTTCCTAGACTGAAACTGAGGCTCAACTGTGGCTAACCAGGGAAGTGTTCCCAGCCTTTGAGGCAGTTACTAGAAGGAGAACAACAGAAAATCTTTGGAGTCATCTATCCTTTTAATGACCTAGAATAGTTGGTTGATTGCCTAATGGTATTTGAGTGCGTGATGACATGAGAGACTGGGCCTAGTATATCCGTCGTGTTTAACCTCGCCCCGAGAGAAATGAGAAAGAGAAAAACCCTTAACAGGCGTATTGATATTAGAAAAGCAGTTACAAAAAGCAATTTGCTGAAGTTACCTTGCACAGCGGAGGGAAAAGAGACTGGTATGGAACAAAGACTGCTATTACCTTCTTACCACTTGCTAGGGTTGTTTTGAAGATCACCTGAGTCACCATAAATGATGGGCTTAGAACAATGCTTCATACCCCACAAGTGTTGATTACCACTACCATGTATCGGCAAACTGGTCCCATTTTTCTCTCTCACCAAGACTTAACGAGGTTAAATGATTTGCCTAAGGGCCTGTGGTTAGTAAGTCCTAAAGACAAGATTTGAGAGAAAGACTTAGGATTTGAACTTTAGTTTCCTCTGAGTGCACCATGTTACCAATTCCACAGGACCAGTTTCTTCTGGTCTAATATTTTACCAGAAAATTCGGTTTATATGGAAGAAAATAGAAGAGAATTACTACCCTGTACAGTAATGATTTAAAATGACCATTCAAATTACAAGATATAAAATGCCATGGTTTGAAAAATGCTATGCTTAACTTATTATTCACATTTATTATATTCACAAAATTTGCATTTTAAAATTACTTTATAAGCTGCACGTTACAGAAGATAGCAAGGCACTGATTTAAGTACTTTTTTCTGTCTTAAAAATTAGAGATAGAATGTGATTAATAGCACAAATATTAAAGGTAGGTACTCGTGCATTCGTAAAAAAGTCAGTATTAGCAATGTCATTTTTGGCTCCCAGAAACATTTGCCAATGTGAGAAAATGATGACAAGTTCTAATTATAAAGTTATTATAGTGTAGAATCAAGAGTAACCAACTCGGGAGGTTCTGGAGAAAATCCTTCAGGGAGTTTTGCTGCTTAGAGGAATCAAAAACTCTTTGTTACTCTAGTGGACTTCAGTGGAGCCTTACAATTCTGAGTCTGAGCTGGCCTATGCAAATTTCTAAGATCTAAAGCTGCAAATGCTTGTAGAAGACCATTATGTTACGCAGACATTTTCAGACGATCATACAATAGAGTAAGTGAGCAGACACAGAGTCGATAACGAGAAATCTAAAAAAAGAAACAAAACAAAACAAAACAAAACAACAAAAAAACTACAGCTTTCTTATTCTTCTTGTAATTATACTGTTCTATTTCTTCTCTATGATTTCTACAAATAAAAATTGTGCTGGTTTAAGAGGAAAATGTATGAGACACCCAGCTAGAAACTTTACTCAAGATGCTTTTACATTGGGATGGCCATCAAAAGCTGGTTTTGCAGGAGTCACCGTGAAAATTGTGTGCTCTGCTGACACTAGTCATAGACAGACAGAAATAAGGCTGGTAACATGTTGCATCAAGACAGCTCTCTTCGTCTGAGCAGAATTTCAAGATGCACTTAGTTGTTAGTCAAGTGACCCTCCAACTACACGTATAAGGCTTTCATCCTTTGTCACACTTTTTTTTTTTTTCAGAATTCGTATTGAAGCAAAGATAGCGACTTGTTATTCATATTGATTATATTAACATTTTCATTAATCCCCATTTCCACTGTAAATTATAGGAATGCTCGAAACCATTTTTCACTTAATATTTGGGACTGTTGTCATTGTAACATGAAGCCTCTTTAAGCGGGACACGAAGATACACTAGAAGCTGAGTTTCAGTGCAGCTTAATAAACCACCATAATGCCAGTTTTGAAATCCCATTAAATTAATACTCTCCCAAGATCATTCTTTTCTGATCAGTATCCAAACCTATTTTCGATTAGTATTACATTTCTAGAGTTACTTAGATTACTCTCTCTCTCTCTCTCTCTCTACACACACACACACACACACACACACACATGCACACACGGACACACACACACACACTCTATACACACACACACATGCACACACGGACACACACACACACACTCTATACACACACATACATATAGTCATAATAATTATTTATTAGTGTACTCTTTTTAAAGTGTACTTTAAAAGCATGATAAACTTACCTTAGAGAGTCCACCTACTTCCAAATAAAAGCAGATAATGAACACATTCCAGGTGACCCAGAGGGCAGTCCATACTGTGTACTAGAAAGAAAGGGGGTAAGGGGGAGAAAGAGTTGAAAAAAATGTAGAGATGGAAGTCATGTATACTAAATAAATCAATAATAAAAATGTCAATAAGTCTAAGTCTTCTGGGAAGAAGCAGGGTGCATTCAGAAAAGAGTGCTCCTTATGAGGTCCCCTAAGATCTAGAAATTAAAAATCCAATAGTTTCTTCGGCTTTCAGTAGATGCCAATAAAGCTAGATTTATTTTTAAAGTGCTTTGCTGGCTTGCAGATAAAGTTAAATCCAAGTGCTGACTTGATTTCTGTTTTCTGAGTATTAGCTTTTCCAGGGAATACAATTATGCAAATTTTTGTGAGTTATCTATCTATCTTTTAGTTATAATATTAACCTGTCAAGTTTTTAGGAATGTTAGTCAAAACCTGGCACTTCCATATCTCTGAACAAAGACCATGTTTGAAAATAGATGTTCGGAGTAAAATTAACAAACTTCCCTATTGAACAATTTTAGTATGAGTGGAGTGGGTATGTCTCCAAAGCGATCATGTAAAATATTTTTTCAAAAAACACAAAAATTAAGAAATGGGATGAAGAATGACTAAACAAATGAGAAATTTCCATAATGGGTTTATACCTTCCAGTCACATCCAACAGACTCTAAACATGATTGCCTTACTGATTAATTGGTTTTATTAGCGTAATGTGTATTAGGAAATGCCTTTCCTGAGAATACTGGTCAGTCTGAATTAAGGTAGCCTTGGATCAAAACTCATCTGTGGAGAAGGTCTTAGGGCACAATACAACCAGTCACGGATGAAGAAACTGAGATGTACAACTGACATACGGACTAGCTTGGACGACTGAGGATGGAATTCACTCTGGAAATGTAATACAATGGTTTTCTCATTCATTTTACTGTACCACAAAAATCTATAAATCCTTAATTCCTTAAACAGACGTACTAATTAAATCGCTGCTTTTAGCGGTGATTTTAATCATCACATGCTATTGTCAAATTAAAATAATTATTGAAATCATTTCGTTAGCTAATTCTGTGCTGTCTCAAATATAAAATTACGAATTTTAAACATTGTGTAAAATGCCACGTTCCTATCGGAAACCTTATCAAAAGCTTTTAACTATTCATAAAATTTAATTTACATTTTGTATCTTTCTGTCATTTATGATTTTTAAAAGGCTTTCAAAATAATCTCATGTAGGTGCAAAGTTTTATAAGTGGTTACCTTTGATGTCACATCATCTTTTGTGAAGGGGGTTTTACTTTTGTTATGTTATGAATAATAATAATAAATAATAATAATATTAATTATTATTATTATTATTATGCGTTAAGGTTCCAAAATCACTGGAAATATAAAGAAGTTGGCAAGTAAGTTAAATCATTAACACAAATTAAAATATACAGTGAGGTTTTTGGTATTTGTAGATATTGTTGATGCTGCCAGTATTTTCTGTTAGTAAAGTCTTCTGATATGAATGGGGTTAGACAGTTTTTAAAATGTGCCAAGTGCCTTGAAATACACTTTTATAAGTCACAGAATGTTCCTATGAATAGTGAAAATAGCTAATCTTCATCCTCAACTTTTTGCAAACTGATCAAGTCACAATAACCACAACAAATTTTAAAGCTGTTGCTAATCGGTATCTGACATTTTTCCTTCTAAATAAATCTCATTATGAGTCCATCAGAATGAGAGAACAGTGCAGACTGCTAAGTCATGAGAGAAAAAGCCAATGATAAAGGTTAAGTAAAGACATAAAAAAAAGTAAGACTAACATAAGGAAATAAATAAAAGTAATTGCAAAGCTATATGATTATTAATTATTAGGACAGAGAACTTAGACGTTTAAGTATTCTTTTAAAAAAGATAATCCACTCATGGTTTTAACAAATACATGATAAAATAAATCTGTTTAAAAATCACTGCACTGACTCAGTGACTGAAGTGATTCATGCCACTTGTGAACCTTCAAAGATAAAATTATCAGGCTGAGTAGATTCCAAATGTCAGCTGCTAATTCCTAACAATAACATGAGCTATTATTCTGCTGCTTTCTATGTTCTTAGTACTGTGTTAAGCACTTTCTATGTTCCTGGTACTGTGCTAAGTACTTGATGTTGATCAGGTTATTCAGCCATCACTCTAAATCAAGCAAGATAGAAATCATTTGATCACCTACTTAGTGTCATAGCTGGAAGAGGAGCTCTAACGTTCTGACTTCAGAGCTGAGATCCTTAAGTATGACGTGATAGGTTTCATTTTAAAAGATCTTAGGCACAGGACCATGGAACAATTTAGAAGTTACTACTTCACCAAATTTTGCAACTCATCAAGTGACCAATTCACCAAATTGTCAGTTTTTCAAAAATTAGTTTCATTTATATAATTCTGCAGCTGGCGATGTACTTGAATAACAATTTATTTTGCACTTGGCAACTAATGTGTTTTGCATGATATGAACATTATGTTTTTTTAAAAGCCATACTGTAAGCTTCTTTCTTCTGATATTGGTTTGTTTACAACAAAAAGTATTTGTATGAATGAGTTTTGGACAGTTATGACATGAAAACGATATATGTCAGCCTGCACTGGAGACACAAGCCTCTACATAGAGATATAGGGAAAGCGATACAAACACATCCATAGGCATTTACCTATACAGAAAGTATTAAAATAACATATGTATTCTTTTTCTTAAAGATTTATTTATTTATGAGAGAGAGAGAGAGAGAACGTGAGCAAGTAGGGGGAGGGGCAGATGGAAAGAATCTTCAACTAGACTCCTCGCTGAGTGCAGAGCCAGACATGGGGCTCTATCCAATGACCCATGAGGTCATGACCTGAGCTGCATCCAAGAGTCGGACATTCAACCCACTGAGCCATGGAGGCACCCCAATATATGTGTTCTTTTTGACATGGGTTGTTTTATTTATAATTCAACTGAAATAAGAATTAAAAAGGAAATGACTCCATTTTTAAGAAATACCTTCTGTTATCATGGAGCATGCTTATATGCTCATATATCCAGATACATATACTTGCAGTATAGAAAACAACTTCCCAATATATATAAAAAATTACTCTGTATAATTATCTAGCTACCTATTTATTTGTTGTACTTTGCCTATGTTCAGTACACATATTTTAAATCCTAATTTACAAAAATAAAGCCTATAAGATGAAACAAAAAATGTCCGTGTGTTTTAAGTAGCTTCCTGAATATTTCATAGTTTTACAAAGATAGTTCAGTGTTTTTTAAGGGAAATGAATTTTGGAAGTCTTGCAGTCTATTTCTTCCTCATTGAGCAATTAGTCTATAACATGAATTATTTTTACTTCCTGAGCTTGTTTTCCAATTACCAGAAAGGCCATTTTTTCATTTATTCACATGTGCATCAATCAGATACAGTATTATGCACAATATGTTAGACTTAGGATTTTAAAAAGTAGGTTTCTTGCTCACTCATTGTTCTAACAGTTTCTGGAGTTTAGTATTCATTTCCAGAAGAACTTGAGAGTAATGTGCTGTCCCCTTCATTTTAATTGCTCCAAAAGCAGAGTAAAAGCAAAAAAAGATATATTGAACAGTTCAGTCATTTACCAAGCACTTACTCTGTGTTCGGTTATGTTAAGCAAGTCACATACATTACATAATATAATTCTTAAAGACAATCTGAATCAGGTTTTTACATATGAGATTAATTATGGGACAAATAAAGTAAATTAATGTCCCAAGACTTCACACCCAATAATTGGTGGAGGGGATATAATATAGGACCAATAAATGGAAAATGGACACTTTTTTAATTTTATTTTTTCAGTGTTCCAAGATTCATTGTTCATGCACCACACCCAGTGCTCCATGCAATCCGTGCCCTCCTTAATACCCACCACCAGGCTCACCCATCCCCCTACCTCCAACCCTGTAAAACCCTCGGTTTGTTTCTCAGAGTCCACAGTCTCTCGTGATTCGTCTCTCCTTAACTGTCATGCTGAGTAGTCGCTCAGGAAGGAGGTTTATGATGACATAGCAGGGAATTTTCCCCTGTGTAATTCAAATTACACAAGTTCTTGTTTGCACCTGAGCTTTCTGCATAAAAGTGCCAATAACTAAACTGTGGACCTAGCAAATTAATTTGGCTTTCTAATTTTTTAAAAGCAGTTTTGAATTAATTTCCAAAGTTGGTATTTATAAAAAAAAATTTTTAATTAGCTAATGCTTTTGCATTTAAATTAATTTAAAACTGCCTAATTCAATTACTGCCCATGAAATAACAGATTTAAATAATCCTAAGGTAGAATCTCATTTTGGGATGTCTATGTAAGATTTTAAAATATTTGATATAGGAATAAACAGACAGGAAGAAACAGTTGATTCTAGAACAGTACTTTATGTTTTCTGCTTCATTTTGTCTATAGTGAAAGAAACACAAAAGATGTATTCAAACCCCACAACTGACCTTGGTATTCACTAAATAGACATCTATGTAGATAAGTAGATGGATAGATAGATATCTCATACCTTGCACCTATGCTAAAATAAATTTCAATTAGTAGAAAGTACCATATGACAAAGTTGTTTTGGTGTTCTAAAAGTAAATATAACAATAACAAACTGCATCTTATCTGTAGTGATACAGATATCCAGTGCTATCTGGATAGTGATACTATCCAGAGTGGAATTACTATTCTTTTGTTTTGTGATTGGCTGCATTTTTCTAATAGTCTTTGCTATAGGACCTTCTCAAATACAGTGGCAGGAGTCCACAACACTCTATTGCTTTAAAAAAAAAAAAAAAAGTAGTAAGTCAGCTAATGGTAGGTGAAGGCAGAGCAGCACATATCACATATCATGTAAATCCTCAGTTGAGCTCAAATTGAGATAAAAAAGACAGTAAGGCCAGTTTCTCTAATTGAACTCTTGTAGGTATGTTCTGAGATAAGAAATCACTGTCCAGTCTATTCTATAAAGTAATCTCATCCAATAGCCTTTAATTCATTTATTCCTTGTTTATTCAAGTATAAGTATTTTTAAAGCCCCATGCATACCAAGAGAGACCTAGAATACAGCAACAGGTAGGAGCAGTGAGCCTGCCAGCAGGACACGGGTGAATGGAGCGAGACAGGAGAGAAGCGAGGGTTGTTGCTGTGCAGAGAGCTAGTGTGGAAGGTGTCACCAGGATCCACGGGAGTGGATGTTACCCTGGAGTGGGGTGCTCGGCAAGGCTCCTAAGAGGTGACCATTCAGTGGAAGCAATCAGAGTTTTCCAAGAGGGCAAGGAGAATAGGGCATTCCAGGCCGAAAGTACAGTGTATGCAAACAGAGAGGCAAGGAAACAGCATGTGGTCTTTAGAAAACACAATAGCTGCTATGGGGTAGGGAAGTGGGGAGGGCAGAAGAGGTAAGCAAAGGAGCAGTTTTTATGAGCTTTGATTTTCCATGCTAGGAAGTCAGAAGTTTGCCAATAGACACTGTAGAGGTTGTTCTGAGTGGTCCTTTACCATAGCCATTTTCATAAAGGTGATTAATTCTTTAAATTCAGCTGTGGTAAACCCTGTTTGTTGTCAGAAATGGCAGTAACTTACCATATGAATTTCAGTGCTCCAAAACGACTGTTAACTTGGAAATGGATTACGTTTAACTGGCATTACGGATGATTATTTCAGCCAACAAAGGACGCTGATACTAAGAATACTGCAGGTGAATTGGAGAGAAAATCTCCTTCAGTCAAAAAGCTCTCTCCCTGCTCAGTGAAACTTCAGTATGAATTTCTTCTGATCCAAGACTCCTCTCATTGCCACTGAAAAGCTGGTGCCTCCCGAGGCACCTCTTGATTAACATGGCATATGCCATATTTGTTTTCTGACTTTTTCATACTAGAGTTAATCCCTGGCCACCAGTGGTAGATTCAAACCAAAGCATTCATGGAAACAACTCAGGGATGAACTGCCTGTGGTGTGAAGAAGGTAACATGGCCTAGCCATCCTCCCAATAACAGCTTGATCTTCCCCTTAAAGGGACACTTTGTGAACAGATTTCCCATGCTTGTGGATTAAGGATTCTTCAACCATTTCTCCCAAATGGACAATTTATACCCATGTTAGAACAAGAGGCAATCTGGAATCCCATACAGGTGACAATATTCTGTGATCAGCTGAGGTGGCAGGGCAGGATCCTTTTCAATATCAAAATTTATACCGGGATGCTACCATATCATCTGGAATCTGGTGGCTAAATGTAATATAATAATCATGATAAATCAACTTCAAGAACCTGACAGTACACATCCAGTTCTGCCACTTAACTAGCTGGCCTCCTGAGGTTGGTCACTTAACATTTCCTTGTCTGTAAAATTAGGAATGCTGACACATACCCATAGGTATTTGTGAGAATTAAATCCAACAGCATCTTTGGTGTGGAGGGCTTTCCCACCAACTCATTGCTTTCTGGGATATGTTCTGTCCTGGGATACGTTCTTAAGTAAGATAGCAAACAAACAAACAAACAAACAAACAAAAGGTAGAAATCTGATTGGCATCCACATTAAAAGAGAAATTCAACATGAGTAAAACCATGGATAATTTTTCTAATAGATTTTTATTGAAGACACTTAAAGATCTAAATCCTCCTCCTCTTATGCCCAAGAGGGAAAAGGGAGAGGGAGAAGAAAAGAAAAGACACCAGAGAAGGAAGTGACACCAGTTCTATCATGAATGAACTCTGAATGGATAAACAACTACATGGGGAAAACAATAAATAAGTATTTACTGAGCATCTAGTACGTTCCATGTTCTCAAAGAACACTGCCTAGTGGGAGGACATAAGTGTGAACCAATTATAAAACATGCTCAAGACATAGAACAAGAGTGATTAAGTACTGATCAACCCAAACAATCCTTGCGTAGAACGAAGGAAGTGTGCTCCAATCCCTGGAGGACCGCAGGGCTATAAGGGCGAGAGGCTGGAGAAGCGGGTAGAAGCAGGACGCAGGACGTGGAAGTGTTCAAACTCTCAGCCCTGTCACCCTTCTCATGGCCCTTTCACAATCTTTTCATCACCTCCTGAGACCCCGGGTCTGTATTTGATCACCAACATAGCCCACACTTAACACAATGCCAAACACGCGGCAGAAACTTGATAAATAGTATTTGAATGAATACGTTAATGAAGAAAAGGAGGAAGAAAGTTAATAAAGAAGGGAGGTAGATGCACCTGGCTGGCTTAGTTGGAAGAGCGTGCAACTTGATCCCAGGGTCATGAGTTTGAGCCCCATATAGGATGTAAAGTTTACTTAAGTAAATAATTTTTTTTTTTTTTTTTTTTTTAAAGGGAGGGTAGGAAGGGGCGAGGAATGAAAGGAGGGAGAGAGGATGGACTACCTGTGAGATCCATGCTCGGTCAGGTCAGCCAAGGATATTCTTAGATTTATCTTGCTAAGAGCTAGTGAAGTGTTTTAAGCCCATGATTTAGGGAAAATGCAAAGGACATACTGGAAGGTAGGAAGGTTGAAAGCAGGCAAGAAGTCCAGTTCCCAGAAAGAAAAGGCAGAAGCCTCAACAGTAGCTGTGTGAGAGTGCGTGGAGCTAGTATGTGGAGAGTACTACCAACAGGACCAGGTAATGGCCCTAATGTGCGCCAACAGCTTCATGACAGAGAGGTAACTGGCTTTCCAGCTCCCTGGCATTTGGGGCTTCCGCGGAACACCAAAATCATAAAATATAAAGTTTGCGGTGAGTAAAAGTGCTGTGTTTACAGTAACAAACTAGAAAACAGAATCCAGTATGATAGTTTGTTATTACGCATTTTGAAGTGTTTTATGCTACAAATCCAAGTGCATGAGAAACCGTTCTAGCAGATTATACATGCCTTAGCAGAGGCTGGCTTTCAGAGAAGAAGAGTAAGGCAGAAATTGTTCAGTCCCCGCAGCTGGCTGGGTGATACCAAACTCTCTTAACACCCGGGCAGCCAATTTGAGTTCAGAGTCGCTGTGGGTCACTTCAGTGATGTGGGGAAAGATACAAAAAACCAGTTGGAGATTCGAAATAGAGAATTAACATATTCACAGAAAAATGCATAGCTTTATTCTTTCCATAGTTGTGCCTGGATTAAATCGAAATTGAAAGAGGGCATATGTTTAAGTCTAGGGTTTTCTTCTAGTGAGGCAATGTCACCGCATTGCAAGAAAATACTAATTCTTCTGAACATGGTATATATATTTAGGCTTAATAAGTATTTTAGGTATGTTATTCTTAGTTACAATCACTTATATAGGCTTCTCACAACTTTACACATGTAGCCTAAAACACTGCCTTCTTTTTAGAAAACCAATTACTGTGAATAACTCCCATTTAATTGTGGAACACAGTATACATGTCATTAAACTGTCCTGCAATGGAGAGTGTGCTGACCATGTTTGGTGTAGTTAGAGTATGGAATTAACATTTCAAATTTATCTTAACAAAATGGAGACAAGTTCAATGATATAAAGTATGAAATACATTAGGGATGAGTACTAAATAACCTTCAGTACAAGCATTTGTAATGCCCTAAATCATTTAAAATTAAGTTATATTACTGTTATCCGTAAATAGTTATGGTTGTGAAGGTTTGCTTGTTAGTGACATACATCATGGAAATGGTAGTTAACGTACATTTATGTCTCATCATGACATCTGGACCACAGCCAGACCTCCTACTCTATCCAAACCTTGTTTTGATTTTCCTTATGAAACTTGAATTCACTGTTACATGGTGTCTTGATCTATGTGTCTCATGTTCACACTCATGTTGCTTTGATCTCACTGTAATCATTCACTGAGTCATTTTCCCACAGATTAGCATCTCCAAACAGAATTCAATACCTAAAGGCTTGAACAACAATGCCACATCATATCCAAGGGAATAACTTAACGATATTTCATTAACCTCCATTTAGTAGTTTTGTAGCACTTATTGCAAGATACAGGATAAAAATAAAACTTACCACCACAATATATCGAGGTCTGTACTGAATAGTTCCAAACAAACCCAATATGACGACTATTATATGTAGAAAATTCCCAAGAATTGGTGCCCACTGGAAGCCAAGGAAGTCAAAAATTTGCCTCTCCAAGGCTGAGAGCTGAAATAAAGCAAAGAAAGTCCATTAGCATCTAATCCAAGCATTGTCACACCATTTTAATATTTATTTCATGCCTAGAGAAAGCTGCCTAGTCAATTTCAATCACACTCATGGACATCATCATCACTAGAGTTGTGACACCCATTTCATGTACTATTTTATGCAACTTCTCTCAGAAAATATGCTAAGATAACTTCGAGGTTATAAAGTACAAAGAGATTTTAAACCTATCCAGAGAACTTGACATATGCTCCTTAAATCATTTTCTCAGTAGAAAATTCAGGAAGATATTTTAGAGTATCATATTCTATGATATAAGTTCATCCATTTAAAAAAAATATATATATATATTTTAATTTGAGAGAGAGAGAGTTCATGTGTGCTCGTGCGGGAGGGGGTGAGCAGAGGGAGAAGCAGACTCTTCTTCTTCTGCTTCTCTCACTCAAGAGGGATCTTGAGGGATCCAGACGTGGGACTCAATCCCAGGCTCTTAGATCATGACTTGAGCCAAAGGCAGCCACTTAACTAACTGAAACACCAAGACACCCTGAGTTCATAATTTTTCAAAAGATTTTATTTATTTATTTGAGAGAGAGAGAGTGCGGGCACCAGAAGAAGGGGGGAGGGCAGCGGGGGAGGGACAACAGACTTCCTACTGAGCGAGGAGCCTGATGTGACTTGATCCCCGGGTCCTGATGAAGGCAAATGTTAATTGACTGAGCCACACAGGCGCCCACCTAGTTCATCTTTTTTTTTTTTAATAAAATGATTGGCTTAGTGTAACACACTTGGAACAATAACTACAGGCTTGAATGCTAGAAGTGGTATGATTTTGGAAAACAAGCAAACAAACAAACAAAATAAAACCCAAATCTCCCACTCATCCCTGCCTTCTTGTAAGAAATATAGATTACCAAATTGTATTTGGTTTCTTTGCTTTCATTAGTCCATCATGGATGATAATGACTAACCACTTTTTCATAATGAAGCTTAGTGATTTATTTAGTTCTGGACTCATAACTCCCATGTAAAACTAAGTTAAATAATTCTTTTGGATCATATTTTATTGAGATCATATATGAGAATTCATCCTAGATTAGGCAAAATCCATTTTGAATAGAGAATTAAAAATTACGGGACCATTACAATTGTAGACATGCCACAGTTAATTACATTTGCATTATATACAATTACATTTTAATCAATTATACACTGTATTAAAACTTACACTTAAATAATTTGTGTATGATTGATGAAACAGAAGAATTTCATATACTTCAGTGAATGCCAAAAATATCATTATCCTATTAAAATAATATTTATTGTATTGGATATCTAAAAATTTTATAGTTCTACCTGCTGTATTTGGACACTAATTTTATACCTTTCAAGCATTTTTCTAAATTTACTTTGATAAAATAGTAATTCTAATAAAATGGTCCAACAAATAGCTATGTTGATGGCACTAGAAACTGCAGATTTGAAATGAAAATGGTACCCTAGGTATTTTTCTAGTTAGGTGGCAGGTGTATGCCTGAATAGCTTTAATTTCCATGGACATAAAGAAATGTCCTCCATCCAGAAAGCTGAATTTACCTTGGTTAAAATTCACCTTCAGCAAGCTGTGGAGGAGAAGAGAAATGAGCAAATGCCTAAAGACAACCACACCAGAACCACATTCATTTCATGGGCATTTCCTGATCATCAAGTGATCTGTCACCATACCCTGCTCACACAAATGAGAGGATGCACAGAAATGGCTAAAACGCGAAATAATCAGAGGAAGGTATGAAGCAGCACCATGTTTTCAATCCCGTTTGTCTGTTCGTGACTCTAATTAGTTCCCTGGAACCTTCCCCTAAAAATGCAGCATTTTATTTATTGGCCCATCAGCGATGTAAATATGCAGTTTTTTATGTCCAAACAGGATGGATGTGCTCAGATAAAAAAGAAAGCCTGAAGAGCAGCTGCAGGCAATTTATTCTGAAAAGCAACCCTATTTTAAAGCTGTCGCGCATCACAAAAACCTTTAGCGTGAACTTTTCAAACAGAGAAAAATCCATTTTCTTTTCTGTCAGAAGATGCATGGACAGCATTCTCTTTTATGATATTAAAGAAAACACACATAATGAAAGAGAAGCTGAATTAACACCACTTATTAGAAAATCTGCTTTCTTTCTTGAAGACAGTATATCTATTAAGTTTGTTCTCTGATAACTTACTTAAAAATGGATTCAGGTGGCTTGAAATAAGAGCACAACTGAAAGGTCAGAAAAAGTCTAAACAGGGCAGGGATCATATCGAGAATTAAAAGAAAGGCAGTTTTAACGACTATTAGAGCCAAGAAGAGTAGGTTTCAGTAGTTGACCCTGAACAACACGGGTTTGAACTGCACGGGTTCTTAGATGAGAATTTTTTTATAAGTACAGGATGGCACTGTAAGTGTATTTTCTTTTACGATTTTCTTAGTAACATTTTCTTTTCTCTAGCTTACATTATAAGAATACAATATATAATATGCAAAATATACAAAATATGTGTTAATTGACTGTTTTCATTATTGTAAGCCTTCCAGTCAACAGTAGGCTATTGGCAGTTAAATTGTGGGGGAGTTGAGAGTTATATTTGGATTTTCAACTGTGAGAGGGGTTGGTGTTCCTAACCCTCCTGTTGTTCAAGGGTCAACTCTGCTGTATTTAAAAAAGTCAACTAACAACAAAAAGTCCATCCAAAGTAAACAAACCACCATTGCATTTTTTTTACTTGATTATTTGATCTAATTTCCATGTTAAGTTATTTTGTCATTTAGCTTATAGGCAAAGATCTTCTCTCTAAATGTCATAATCTCTAGAGACACCACTTATTGCCTTAGAGCTTGACATTAATAATAATGACCCAGAGCCACTAAATGAAGTTAAATGAGATCCAGGTTGCTTTGTTAACTCAGAGAGGATGAATTTATTTTAGAAATATCTCTGTCAGAATGGTTCTCATCAACGGAGCATGCCCAGAAGTGCACACTGGGTGCATCTCTTCTCAAATCCATGGTCAGTTACCTCAAGTTGGGAACTTGACATCAACCATTATGGGAATATGTACAGTATGGACATTGGGAAATGCTAAAAAGCAGGGTTTTGTTTGTTATAAGAATGTTAAACGTTACCTGTACACCACTGAATATAGCACCTAGAAAACAGTAGTTCTGATCCAGAAAGGTAATGAAAGGAAATGATCAAATATACAACGCAGCATGAACAGAAGTCATCCAGCCCCGATGAGCACAGAAGCATGGATGGGTTCAAAGACAGTACCAGCAGAGATGCCACAGCAAAGAAGAGAATGACTGAGACATTTGACGATTTTGAGATATCAATAAAGTAGAGAAATCAGGAAAATTTAAAGGACACTCCAGAGAAAGCAAAAAACCAACCAGTCACCAGTGTAAAACATGAAGCAGTGAGCTAAAGAACAATCAAATCCTTTCTAAGTGAACTGTAAAGAAAGTAAAACTCCAGAAGCTATAAGAATATGATGTAATAGGATATGTTTCTTTTCCTAATAAGATAAAAAGCAAATACAATCAGAATCTTAATCAAAGGAAGGAGAAGCAGGATGGAGGGAAAGAAGGAAGAGAGAGAGGAAGGGAGGGAGGGAAGAAAGAGGACCAGATCAGTGAGGTAAGGAAAGCATGGTTAAAGATAGACAGCAAATTAGAATGGGCAGTTATTTTGAATGTAAATATGAAGAAGCCATTCAGACATTCTCCTTGAGTGGTGGAGAGATAGGACCATTGGAACTAGAGGAGAGAAATGTAACCCTAGCTCATACTTGGGGCTACATGAAAAGTAGTCCATACTCATTATAATGTAAATGTCGCTTAGTGGATTACAGCTTTCAGAATCAAATTCTAAGAAGTTTGGAAGTTTTCATTATGGTTATGAAACAAAATGAATGTGTGATTTGACTATATAAAGTATGTTCAACAAAAGTTGGGAAAGGCTTACTATTCTGTATGTATGGCAACGGGAATGGAGTTGTGCTCTAAAATTTTTTTTGTAGGTTTAGGCATTTCCTTTCACCAGGCTTCAAGGTAGGAATATTCCTTTTAAATCTATGAATCATTAACTGCAACCCACATTAACCACACATACCAATATCAAGAAATATTTCTGCTTCCTTATTTTATGCCCACACAAATAGGGGCACCTTTAAAATACAGTAACTTTTGGGGCACCTGGGTGGCTCAGTGGGTTAAACCTCTGCCTTCAGCTTAGGTCATGATCTCAGGGTCCTGGGATCGAGCCCCGCATCGGGCGCTCTGCTCAGCGGGGAGCCTGCTTCCTACTCTCTCTCTGCCTGCCTCTCTGCCTACTTGTGATCTCTCTCTCTCTCTCTCTGTCAAATCAATAAATAAAATATTAAAAAAAATAAAATAAAATACAGTAACTTTCTTATTTTTTTAAAGATTTTATTTATTGATTTAATTGTCAGAGAGAGACAGAGATAGCACGCACACAAGCAGGCAGAGTGGCAGACAGAGGCAGAGAGAGAAGCAGGCTCCCTGCTGAGCGAGGAGCCTGATATGGGACTTGATCCCAGGACCCTGGGATTGTGACCCGAGCCAAAGGCAGTGCCTTAACTGACTGAGCCACCCAAGCGTTCCACAGGAACTTTCTTATTGATCCATATATTATGTTTAATGATTCACATGGTATTTTGCTTAATTGCTCATAATTATGAATAATTGTGAAAATTAATTTATACTTAATTAGAGAGCTATAAAAATTTTAGGTGACCAAACATTTCCCTGGGCATTTACCTAGGCTGGGTCTACACAATAAGCTTCTGCCCAAACAAAAGCTGGGTTAGAATGCTTATTCTTAAGGAGCGAGTACCCTTGGAGAATCTACTTTCCAGTAAGAAACGTGAGCTGGCGTTTGCTCCCATACCCCTTGGCCTTTTACCTTGCTCACTGGAGGCAGACTCAATAAAAAAGATCAAAACAGGGTTCTTCATGTGGGCAGAATCATAAGAAAGCATTTGATCAAACCATAGTTTCATAAAAGACTGTGAAATTAAAGCATATTGTATGACTGATATACTCGTCTGTTTAACCTCTTGCCTAGGGATTCATGCAGTCAGTATTTTATAGCCACGAAGGATCAAATCTTTCCTTAAAGCGGGAATTTAAAAGCTCTAATTAACTTTCCTATTAGCTAAATTGGTATCAGGCCATTTCAAGTAAGTTTTGAGTTACTAGAGTAGGTTCCTTTTTGTCCAGGAAATCGATGTAGCCCTTTGCTCCACCACCATCATCCTGGTTTCCTTTGCTTAAAAATCTCATGGCTACTCAACTCCCAGAGGACTTTTCAAGCTGGGAGGTGATAGTGCCCAACTCGTATGCTCACAGACCTGTCCAGGGCCAAATTATGGTCTTATCTTTCAAGCTACACTTTTTGTGAATATTTCTTCATGGCTCTAAAAAAAGGATCCATAGCATTTATAGCATGAGTTGGTTTCATAGACCCATGTCACAAAGAGTTCTAACAACTTGGAGATTTACCAATATGCTAAAGCAGGTGCTATTCCAGAGAAGTTTTGATGTGTTTGTAGACTAACCAAGCCTTAGGAGGTACCCGAATTTCGGTGATCCAAGAATTCTAGATACAGTCTGGCCTGCTTGTGATTTGGTTTATCCAGTAAAGACAGAAATAATGTTAAAGGCTTCACAATTTCTGCATGGTTTTGTATTATCTTTGGTAGGGGTAGATGGCAAAGATTATTCCATTGAATCCAGAAACCAATCATTTAGGGAAATGAATAAAGTCAAATCATGTTTAATGTATCACCTCCTTTTCCTGCTGCTTGATTTTTAAATAGCCATTAGTATTTATGTAGCTCAATGTGGTGGAACCATGAATGCTAGGGGATGTATGTTCCTTAATGCCAGGTGTCACTGTCTAAGTTGTTCCTCAAACTTACTTTACTAGACTTCTCGCAAACCTTCTTGCACCCAGAGGAAGGCTTCTTTTCAGAAAAACTCATTGAAATAGTATTAAAATTCAAGACTTGCGATGTAGGTATTAGGATTTTGATGTAAATAAATAGAGTTTTAAGTCCACAGGAGTAGCTATAAAGCTCTACCAACAAGGGATAATGGAAAGGAAGGGATAAATATTTCCAGTACATATACTAGGATACATATCGTATAATATCTCAGTACTATCCCATTTGAAATAAAAATATTATGAATAAGCCCTTAATCTTTGCCTAGATAAAAACGCTTTCATGTCAATAAGGAAAATTACTTGGGCTATGGGATACTTAATGATCAATAACAACACTCAGCACTTATGTAGCAGTTTGTATTTTCAAGTCACTCTACTAACAAAATTCAAGATACTCAGACTTTTTCAAGAAGAATTAATTGAGAGGGCCCTTGTAGTAGTTGTTTTTTCTAGAGTCCAGAGTACGCTTTGAATGGCAGGCATTACAAAAACCCCATGATACCAGACCATATATGAAATGATTAATCCAGGTAATAAGGAAAGATTGCAGAGACAAGCATAAAATAGTTTCAAAAGTACTTTTCATCCAATCATTAGAATGCCATCAGTGATTTCTTTTGAGATTCAGTTTTTTGATCCTAACCAATTATTTTTTCTTTTGTGTAAATTCATTCATTTGTTCAGCGTGTACCACTTCACAATAGCTAGGACATAGGCAGGGTATAAGGATGAGTGGCAGAATTCTGGGACTGGAGAAGTTAGTTCATACTCTGGTGGCAAAGAAAGACATAGATCAAATAATTATAATAAAATATATACACTGTGGTACAGCAGTGTTCAAAGAGCTATAGGAGCACAGAGAAAAGTGTTTTAACCTCTGCCTGGCATGACCAGCATGTTTAAGACACCCTTACAGAAAAGGTGGCTATTGAGCATGGTTCCCAAAGAATGATCAAAATTTTTCATGCAAAGAAAAGTGGGGGCAATTAAATCAACAAATAACAATGAAATACAATTAAAGCACAATTAAAGAGCAATTAATTAAAGCCATCAATTAAATAATTAAACAATTTGTTAAATTAATTACAGAACAAGTAAAGCCAAAGGTACAGAAGAACATTACAAAGTGCCATAAAATGTCGATTTTAGTTCCACTAAATTTAAGTCTACTTTCAGGAATTTATCTTAATTAGACAAGTCGAAGGATCACTGCACAGTGTTAGATACATGGACTCTTGAAACAGACTGGCTAGTTTTAAATCCTGACTGTCACTTATTAACATGTGATCTTGGGCAATAACTTAAATTCTCTGTGTCATGGCGTCTCATCTGTAAAATGATAGAATCTATCTCATCATGTGCTTTTGTAGACTGAATGAGTTTATATATATATATATAAAACATATATTTGAGTTTATGAATTTATGAGAATGAGTTTATATATATAGAACATATATAATATATATGTTATATGTATATGTATATAACATATACATATATATGTTTATACATTTATACTTATATACATATATATATGAGACACTTAAATCTGTGCCTGGTGCACATGTATACACACATATGTGTATGTAATATATATATGTGTGTGTATATATATACATATTTGCTCATGTAAGGATATTCACAAAAGTGGTGTTCATAATGAAGGGGTTAGAAAACTAAGTGTCCAATATTATGAGATATTAGAAGTGTATATAGATAAAGTGAACCACTACATATCCATACAAAATAATGTAGATCAATATGTATTGATTTTTTAAAAAAACTAATCATAATATATTATGTAGGACAAAATCATGTGTACAATAATGACATTCTACTTGATAACGAGAAACATATCTAGACATTCAATAACATATTTTGAGACCCTACTAAGTGTATTAAATCCTTGTGTTGCTATCCAGGTAAATCTGTGTATAGAAACATACAACATTAAATCTACCTGTCTAAACTGTAGCTGCATGGTAGGATCTTGGTGGTTTAAACTTTATTGCTATTCAAGTTTTTCTAAAAATTTTATTCAACAAACATGGATTACTTGAGAGAAAGATTTCTCCCACCATCTCCCTCTCTCTCTCCAACTCTCTCTCTCTTCCCCTCTCATACTGTGTGTGTGTGCCTTTCACCTTAATCCACACTATGAAATACATTTTACATAGACAGCATACATACTGAAACCAAACAATCAAGAAGCAATGTTTAATCTTATGCAAGCCATAGTCTGTTCTATTCTATTGTATCTCATTAGCAGTGCAAGTCTAGACCAACTAAATTGATTTCCAACCTACCAGTCGGTCAAGAGCTGTAGTCTGCTAAACACTGGTATAGCACACATGATGACAAGCAAGGTGTGCCTAGCTACAGAGTTTGTGATTTACCTTGTTCAGAAGGTTTTATATCATGCATAAGAGTTTCATAAATAGTATTATACCTTAGAAAACCCCTCTGTCAGATGTTTAGAAGTTTTTTAATCTCATTTTGTAATGGGAATAAGGAGGTAATGGGGAAAGACTTGTATTGAAGGTAGGGCACATGATGGAAGGTATTACAATTTTCACATGAGAGATAATGGAACCCTGAACTGAACCCTGAACTGAGTAACACAAGGGAAATCAGAACAGAGACAGTGTGTAAATATTCAAGAATGAGAATTTAAAGGCCACTCATATGTGAGGGGGAAGGATAACCCAGGTCAACTTGGCTTACATCTTTGTTCTGACCAAAGATGACTTGCTGGGTGCATACTGTTAAAATCATTGAAAATAAGGAGGAAAATTAGTTTTGAAGGTGATGTGTTTGAATTCCTTACAAATCCTACACAGCGTCAGTTACATATTTCATCTGTGGGCTTTCCCGATCTCTTTTCTTTCCTTTTTTTTTTTTTTTTTTTCAAAGATGGATTATAAACTAGTGTGGGCGGTCCATTGGTAGATGGCTTACCTTGATACTATGTCAAGGCAAGGAACTTTGCCACTGAACTTAAGATAGGTATGGAGACCCCTCCTCTCTGTCAATATGTGCATAAAAAGTCAATTTAGGTTAAGTCAAATATAATTTGAATACCTGAAACAATAGTAAGAACTGGGCAAAAAACATGCTCTAAGGAAACCTAAAACTTACTAAAAATAGCTTCTGGGTTACTTACTGTTAGGGACTATTTTAAACACCACTTGTCTTACATCAACTCAGTTAGCTTTACTAAATATATAAAATTTCAAGCTCCAGGGTTTAAATATAAGAAACGAGCTTCTTATAATTAAGTAAAGTTTTAAAATGCTTTGGCAGCAAACATTTTAAAAGAATTCTTACATTTACCAATAGGTTCTTTTTTTTTTTTTTTAAGAATTTATTTATTTATTTGACAGAGATCTTTCACAGGCAAAGAAGCAGGCTGAGGGAGAGGAGGAAGCAGGCTTCCCGCTGAGCAGAGAGCCCAATGCGGGGCTCGATCCCAGGACCCTGGAATCATGATCCAAGCGGAAGGCAGAGGCTTTAACCCATTGAGCCACCTAAGCGCCCCAATAGATTCTCTTTTAAAAAAAAAGATCTGTATTTATTTATCTGAGGGAGAGTGAGAGCAAGAGAGATCACAGAGGGAGAGGAAGAAGCAGACTCTCCACTTAGCAGGAAGCCTGATGCGGGGCTCGATCCCAGGACTCCGAGATTATGACCTGAGCCAAAGGCAGATGCTTAACTGGCCACCCAGATGCCCCTTTACCAATAAGTCTTTATCCAGACAGTGGTTTTCACACTTGTTTTCTAGCACTGCAGACACCGATACAGATGCAAGACAAACCCACGCCAGGAAGAAACTAGGGGGAGGATACTCTCTCTCCTTCTTTCACATGAAATCAATAATACTCTGTGTAAGAATTCCACAAAAATTAGGCAGAAGGGAATAATCTGTTAGTGTTTATTCAAGGATGTCCCTTGACCTCCAGACAGTGTGATTTCATCATTTGATTCAGCTTCTAAGTATCCTTTCCCCTCCCAGAATTATCCCACAGCCTAACTCCTCCTTAGCCAGGCAGAAGCCGACCTTAAGAAATGCAGTTCCGGTCCATGAATAGCTCAAGCCAGGAATAAGGCAACTATTTTAGCAAAAGCCCAAAGTGTCAATTTGTTACAGAACAGTGATTGAAGATTGAATTTCAACCCTCCAGTGGAGCCATAATGGATCCAAGAACACTAAAGTTGAACCCCCTAGGCTGGGTGACCTATACAATCCCACAAACAGCTGGCGGGAACATGCCTGCCGTGGTATTTAAGACTCCCATGGAGGTTTTACTTAAATGGCAACCCAGCATGAGAAGACAGAAGAGAGGGTCATGGGCCAAAAGTTTCTTTAAGGGCTTTTTCACATTTTTATTTGTAGCAGAGACCACCTGCAAGAAGGCCTTTAAAGAATTCCTTTAAAGTATACATTTTCAGCAAGAAGTAGATTTTTTCATTTAGGAGTGAAATTAAATGTTTCTTCTTTAGAAAATGATACAGGAAAAACAAACAAACAAACAAACAAACAAATCCTGAACATATCAAAGCATCAATGTTATAGAGAAGCTATTCTCATTTGATTAGAGTGAACAATTAACATTTAAGCAATAAAGTGTTGATGGTGTTAAAGTAGGTTGATGTCATCAACCACTTCTTTTTCTTACTATGGTTCTCTTAGTCTTTCTCTTGCTGTCCTGAATGCACTAGGTAGCAGCTCCTTGAGTATCTTGTTGCTGTCCATATTCTGGGAAGGGGGCTGGTAGGGGCTGCAAACCACTGATGGTGGAACATGGTCTTGCTGGTAGAACTAGTGGAAACCTCAGACAATGTTTGAGGTATTTCTGATGTAAACTGGCACTGTATTTTCTTCTTCACAGCTATCACTGCCCAATAGCTGTGGCCTAATTTGCTGAGATGGTCTTCATTAACTTGATACAGGTGTCTTTCATCTTCAAGGTTTCAGGGGACAAACTGATTTAACCATACTAATATTTTTTGGAGATTAAGGGTTTCTCAAAGGATCGGTGAAACTTGATCAGTCTCTTAGCACCCAGTGTTTTAGACTGTGAGTGTACAAACAGATGAAATACAACAGAACCTATCCTATGATCTGTCTTCTGGGCCCCCTGTTAGTGACAGAGGTTGGGTTAGTGTTAATCTTATGAGCTCTGGTGCAGTTATGCCGATCATACAGAGATAGATTTTCAACATCTTGAGCTTTTATCTCAGCCCCACTCATTTCCTTACTTCTACTGAGGATCTATATTTGTAAAGTTCTGTGTGGGGATAATGCTTTTCCCCACACTTTATATACAGTTAATATAATGAGTGTTCCACACTTAGCCTTCACATGTTAATAGTACAGAACATATTTGTGATCCTTTGACTTATGTCTCAAAGAGCTTTACATTTTAATATAAAAGAAGAACTATTGTTTTTACAAATCTACTATTTCTGATAAAGTTAGGGGAAGAAGAGGGAGCTAATATTTGCCTATCACCTATTGTGTGATAAGATATTACATTTTGTGTCATACACCTATAGTATAGCCTATGAAGAGGGCATTTTTGCTTTCATTTTACACAGATTTAAAGGGCAAATAATACACTCAAGAATCAACATGAGAACCTAGCTCAGTCAGGCACCAGAGTTCAGAATTTTTACACCAGAGTATTGCCTTTCCCTGAAGATTTACAATAATTCATTTATGGCTTAAATATAAGCCAAATATATATATTAAAAATACATATACAGTTTATAAAGTTTACAGACATCTTCTCATTCATGCCTGCTTCATAAATTTATTTTCTGATCTGTGGTAACAAGGTTGTAAGAATAAATTCAATAATTTCTAGGAAGTAATTTTAAAAAACAGGTAAGATTTTCTCCTGCAGGAAGATGGAGGAAGCTTACTTTTCTGCATCATTCTGCTAAATACATCTACAAAACTCACACATCACATTTTAAACAAATTTAGGACTCTGAAAGATAGAAGAAGGTAGAGCAGTTAGCAGCCGGAGGAATGATGAGGTAGATGGTGATTTCCCTCAGTTTTCTTTTTGCTCCCTATACTCCAGACTTGGTATTATAAAACTGGTAACTCAGAAATGTCAGTGGGTGCAGACAAAAACGTCCTTCAAAACTTGTTCTCTCTAGTCCAGGGATTAGGAAAAAGGCTGTGCTAGCTCAGCAAGAGAGAAAACTTTAAGGCAATAACCACTCCACTGCAGTCAAACACCACCAAAAAAAGTGAAGCCACTCCCAGAGTGTTGCCAAGAAGGCTGAGTGAGGAGCCTATAATTCTGCCCTAGTGAAAATATAATAAGGCAAGGGTGGTGTCAGAGAAGTCCAAATAGAGAGTTGAGATTTTCATCCCTGCCAGCCAATAATGGGTGCTCTCCACCCTGGTGCGACTATGGTGACCATATGGGGAGCTAGAACTTCCACTCCTACCTGACAGTGAATAAGCATCTCTCCCTTTGAAAACTAGTGGAGAGTTCATTTTTTCACCCATGCCCAGAGGTAATGAGGCTCTTCTCACCATGGTGCTGGTGGAGATGAAATTCCCATTCACACCTAGCAGTAAAGAGGTATCAGAGGAGTCTGAAAATGAAATCTGTATTTCCACTCTACTTGAAGCCTAGTGCACCCTCTTCTCTTGTTAGAGCAGTGTCACAAAAAAGACAGTTAAAATGGAAGGTTTAAATAAGATCCAGAGTCTCATAACATAACATAAAGTTGTCCAGGTTTTAAAGTCACTGTACCAAGAATTAAGAAGATCCCAACCTTACTAGAAAAAGACAGATAATAGATGTCAACACCAAGAACAGACAGATGTGAAAATTATCTGACAAATATTTTAAAGCAGCCATGAAAAAAATGATTCAATAAGGAATTATAAGCATACTTGAAACAAATAAAAAATTAGAAAGCCTCAGCAAAAAATAGAAATCCTCAACCAAGGAGATCTAAAGAACAAAATGGAAATTTCAGGACTCAAAATATAATAAGTAAAATAAAAAGCTCAGTGGATGGGTCAACAACAGAAAGGAGGGGACAAAGGAAAGAAGCAATAGAATGGAAGCTAGAACAATAAAAATTACTCAATTTGAAAACCATAGAGAAAACAAACTGAAAAAAAGAAATGATCAGAGAGGCAAGGGCCTATGAACCTATAACAAAATATTTAACATTTCTCTCACTGGACTTCCAAATGGAGAAGACAAAAAGGGTGAGACTGAAAAAACATCTGATGAAGTAATGGATGAAAACTTCCCAAAACTAACAAGAGAAATAAACCTAGAGATTGAACAAATTGAGTGAACCTCTATAAGAATAAATCCAAAGAAATACATGACAAGATGTATCATGATTAAACTTCTGAAAAATAAAGACAGGTAGGTAAACTATCCTGACAGCACCCAGAGTAAAACAACACTTAAATTACAGGGGAAAATAATTATAACTCACTGAACACCAGAAACTATGGAAACCAGAACAAAGGAGCACAATACTTTTCAAATACTGAAAGAAACTGTAAACTGAAAATTTCATACCCAGCAACAATATCCTTCAGGATTTTATGGAAATCAAAACATTCTCAGATAAAGAAGAATCAAGAAAATCTGTCATCAGCAGACTTACCCTAAAAAATTGGCTAAAAGAATCTCTCTAAACAGAAAGAAAATGATCAAAGAAAGAATCATGAAATGTCAGAAAAGAAGAAAGAACACAAAGAGAAGAAAGAAGAAAGAACACAATAAGCAGAAATACCAGCAAATACAGTAGGCTTTCCTTCTTCTCTTGAACTTTCTGAAGTCTATTTGATGACTGAAGCAAAATTTATAATATGGTTGTGGTTCCAAATATACGTGGAAGAAATATCTAAAATAATTATATTATTAAAGGGGTAGGGTAAAGAGAAAAGAAAAACAAAATCCCAGGGTTTTATATTTTACCTGAACTCGTAAAATGATGACACCAATAGACTGAGGTAAATTACGTCACTCCAAGAGAATCAACTAAAAAAAGCTCTACATAGAGATATGTTAAGTGACGCTATAGAAAAATCAAAATTGAATTCTGAAAAATGTCCAATGAATGCACATGAAGTCAGGAAAAGAAAATAGAGAAATGAAAAAAATAGTGAGAAACAAAATACAAAATAAAATGTTAGAATTTCAATCCTAATATATCAAGAATCACATTAAATTTAAATGGTCTAAATATATCAATCAGAAGACAGAAATTGACAAAGTGGATTAAGAAATATGACTCATCTGTATGTTATCAATAAAAACTCACATCAAATAAATGACATAAGTATAAAACTGGAATTTTTATTTCAATTCAACCTAAGAATCCTTGTCTTTTAAGTCAAGCATTTTGTCCAATTATATTTAGTGTGATTAATGCTATGTTTGTATCCCTTTTATTATCCTGGTTTTGTATTTATTTTTCTTGCCATTTCTAGGCTTCTTTTTCTACCTTTATTTTGGAATGATCATTTTCCCCCTTTCTATTTTCTCCTCTTATTAGTTTCAAGTGCATGGACTTTATTTCTTTAAACAATTACACCAGACTTCTTAGCATATACATACATAGTTATCAATGTCTATAGTTAACCATTATCTTTCTTTTCTTTTTAAACAATAGAATGACCTTAGAACAATATAATTCTCCAAATAACAACTTTTATATATAGTTTTCTCTTTTGACATTATTATTTTTATTTTATTCAGTCAGTGTTTGTATCTGATTTTTACACATATATAACATCTTCCTCTTCATCAATTATTCTTGTCTCTAAGACTTTCTCTCTGGGAAAATTTTTTTTTCTGCAAAATATATTTTTAGATTTGTTAAATGAGGATATCTTGGTGGTAAACTCCTTCTATTCTTCTTTACTTGAAAGTGTATTTATTTCATTCAAATATTTAAAAACAATGCCAATTAAGTATATTTCACTTTCTGTCCATTAAAAAAAATGTGCTGATCATAGTTGTGGTAGTAAGAAGTGAGCTAATTATTTTTTCTCTGAACACAATATCTCCTTCCTGCTCCACCAACAAATTTCAAAATCTATGTTCTTGAAGTTTGGTGATTGATTCTAATGTATCTTTGTTTTGATGTCTTTTAATTTTTCTTTCTTGGTAATTTTTGGTTTTCCAGCATCTGAAGAATGGTGTTTTTCATCAGTTCTGAAAACTTCTCAACTAAAGTTTTCTTCAAACACTTAACATTTGTCTTTTTCTGTTTCTCTTTTTTTTTCATACCAGAACTCCATACAGGCACATAGAACTCATTACATCTTACTCTTTCTTCATCTTCTACATTTCCTAACTCTTGTTTTTTTTTTCCTATGCATTCTGTATAATATCCTCAAAAATATTTTCCCATTCATCATTTCCCCCATTATTTTGAATTTTCTAAACTTATTGAGTTTTTAAAAATTAATATTACATTTTAAAATTTCTGTTAATTGTATATGATTCTTTTTGCTCTTTCCTTACATCAAACCTCTTTTATTACTTTGAGTATATTTATTTGTACTTATTTCATATTCTACCTCTGATATCTTTGTGGGCTTAATTCAGCTTATTTAATTCAGTTTGCTTTTTCTGTTGCTTTACAGGTATGGTGCCTTGGTTCTCTGTATATTCTGAATTGTTGATTTTGAGTCTACTTCCTTGGAACTTCATCTGGGGGAAATTTTGTTATTTGTTCTGAAAGTAGATAACCTCCAAAAGGACTTTTATTTGCTTTTGGATTTTCACTTGTATTTGCCAGGTGACTTGAGACACTAATAGCCTACTACTACTTGAATTTAAATTCTTTGCTTATAGATTTTCTGGATCACCCAAGTGGTGTGAATTTTGCTTACAAATCCATGTGGAGACTAATCTATTTTATGAACATTCATTAGAAAATTTTATTTTTTTCCATGTTGTACCAGGATTGGAGGCAGACAATTTTATTTATTTTTTGGTAGGTGGGTTAGGGGGCTTGAGTCTAGTACTCACCTTCACTTTGAAGCTTTGGCTGTTTGGGGTTCAGGTCTATGAAATGGTTCTTCTATTAAATTCCTAGCCTCAGTGGTCCTTTGAGAGTTATCTCTTTTTCACTGTTCTTTCTTTGAGTCTTGGAAACTGAAGATCGGGTTTAGAAAAACTTAGTTTCTTGTTAGTTCGTTGATGGAATTAAAAATTTTAAAAACTGACATTTAGGGACACCTGGGTGGCTCAGTCGGTTAAGCCACTGCCTTTGGCTCAGGTCATGATCTCGGAGTCCTGGGATCGAGTCCCTCATCAGGCTCCTTGCTTGGCAGGGAACCTGCTTCTCTCTCTGCCTCTGCCTACCACTCTGCCTGCTTGTGCACGCTCTTTCTCTCTCTCTGACAAATAAATAAATAAACTCTTAAAAAAATCTGACATTTACAGTTGTTTCTAATATCAGTGGTATTCAGGAAAATTATTCTACCCTATTGCCAGAAATATGTCTTCAAAGAAGTTTCTGATCTCAAGTATTATACTGCCTCTATTACATGTTCCTCTTATGGAATGATAAAGAAAAATGTCTTATTTCAAGGGAACAAAATTCCACTGATATATTTTATTAGGACATTACTGACATAGGTCATCTTTATGTTTTGAGACAAAGAGGAAAATTGCACTCATCTAGTTCTCCAGCAAGAGATGTTACTGTTTCATACTATACATTAGAACAAATAAAAGTAGAATTCTTCTTTTATAATAGTGATTAAGATCTGATTTTTCATTATTAAGTTATGGGTTTTTAGAAACTCATGGATCAAACTGTGTGTTAAGCAGAAAAAAAAATATTGCAGATTCATTCTCATTATGTAAACATTCAAAAGCAAAATTGTAGCATGAGATATAAGGCTTTAATAATCCAGGGCCTGGGTCAGCTTGTGTTTTTATCAGGTAACATACATACAAAGAATATAGCAGTGTTTGCGCTAGTGGCTTATGATAAATATTTGTCAAATAATATTCTCTTCAGAGAAAGAAAGGAAACTTTTTTTGCAACTAAAATATTCAGTGGGCAATCTTGCTTCAAATCATGATAGATGTAGTAAATAAAATGGGTATTTACATGAGTTGAATGAAATAAGGGCAATGGTTTGACAGGTCAAGTGGTGGAGTTTATTTTTTTGGCTTGAGCTGTAAGGGAAATAAAGAGACAAATAATATGATGACTTTAATGGCATAATTCTGCATTAATGTGATAAAATGGTAAGGGAAGTCTTCAAGCTATACACATGACATTCTTCCCTGAATTGCCAAATTCTGTATAACCTTTACGTGGGAGGAGATTTGGGGATCTTATGTCTTTGTCTCCACCACAACCACCACCATCTGTTTTTCCTCTTCTAGCCATCTCTCCATGGTAACACATATTGATTTACCAGCATGATCGCAATTGTATGGCCAACTTTATGTAACCTTGTCCTGGCAACCATGAACCCTGCAATTTTCTCCTTCTATCTTTGCATTCAGAGTCACCTTCTGGTGGCTGCGTGGCTGCATTTTAGGTCACACCACACAGAGGGGAGAGGTGGTGTTTTTTAGTCAAAGGTGCCTTTTATCCCAGCAGCTATCTCGGGGCCAGAACTTCTCCAGCAGTTCTTTTGTGAAAGTTGAAGCCTGACTGGCAACTGTAAGTGTACATACTTGTCAACAGCATTAACTGAGATTTTAACATAATCAAGCCAGACAAAAGAGAACAGGGTGGCTGGCATCAAGTTCAGAAATAGCATGCTTCCTTTTCCTTTGTTCCATATAGTGCCATTCAGGATACAGTTGAATGAAAACTGGATGCTTCTTTAATCACCGAATATTAACATTCATAATAACGGAAAATGCAAATGAACCTCTTATCAAGACTGGACTCTCGTTCATCTTTATGGTTCAACTAAGAAGAGAATGCAGGTGTTGCATAACGACAGATCACCAATGCAAAGAAATCATTAAACCCTCTGGAGTCGGCATACTATTTTATTCTAATAGCTACTAACTTAATCAAAATAAATGTTCTTTAAATGAATGAGAAAAGAAAGGCATCCTTAGAAAGGGCATATTAGAACTGATGATGATATGTGAATGTAGCTTAAACAGTGTTCAACAAAGTCCTTTATTTCCAACAAAGTCTCTTTATTTCCTCAATGATTGTATATCTGTTGCACCACAATATTTAGAACATGTTGAATTCAATAGTTACATGTTGAGTATGTGAATTATGTACTGGGTCAAGGCATAAGAAACACAGAGGAAAGACCCACATCCTGAGCTGCTTTGGTATTTTGAACGTGGTAAGACTTGATGAAACACATTGGCAAAGAAATGTGATCAAAACTTCTTTTTTCCACCCAAACGGAGTAAAGGTAGAGCGAATGTTTCCAAGACAGTGGTCACTCAAGCCAAAGACGTAGGATCAAATAAAATATACATGGCCAGCAGGATCTCTGATGTAAGGTTTAGTTACCAATTTTTCAAGAGTAAGCATGTTTGACACGTTTCCCATCTGACTTCTGCATGCAAAAGTCTTCTTGCAGAAAGTCCTGCAACAGTGACTGGTTGGTTTTTACAGTGATATAGCCCTGTTGTCTCTGAATGCAACTCAAATTACAAACTCATTTCCAAAGGTCTCAAAACACCTGTTCGAACATAATAGCTTTTTGTCCTCTCTGACCTTTGGAGGCTGAGTGAAAAGTCTGCAAGTCAGAAGCCAACCCTTTTCCATCACCACACACTCAAACAATATGATACTATTTTCTCTCATTTTAAAGAGCCTTCCTTATTTTTTTTCTTTTATAATAATTGCTAAGGCACAGATAAGCCCTATTTTCACAGCTCCTTTTTTTTTTCCCCTCTTCATCAGTTGTACTGATATTTCAAACTAAGCTAGTTTGTGGCTAAGCAACAGGAACAACAAATATCGAAAACTCTCTGGTCGTAAAACTTTCTGTTCAAATTACAGAAGAATTTTTTTTCCTATCAAAAAAAATACTGAACTCAAGTGAAGTTGGGGAGCCTAACTTTTGCCCTTGCCTTTGCCAATTCACTCCCTACTCACCAAGGAAGAGCAGCACTTGAACATACTAAAGTAGATGATAAAATTCTATTCATACATTCCAGAGTAGCCAATACAACTTTTCTCGTCTTCAAATCATTATTCACAATGGGACTCTGCATCAACAATTCAATACAAAAATGTTTTCTTCTCTACGCTCTGTGTAGGACTAAGTATGTGGCAGAGTCCATTCAAGGCTTACAGTTAAATTGAGGAAATGGGCAAATAAATCACCCATACAAATACAGTCCAACAGTGGAGGGGAGGAAAAAGAGAGCAGCAAGATGACATCAGGACCCCAGCAGATCGATCTCCAAAGTGCTTCTGAGACTCCAACGTCAAGATATATAAACATAATAAGGACTTTACATTGTTCTCCCTGCCCCAACCAAAGACATGTTTCATTTGATCGTGTATATTCTCTCCCCTCCCCACTTCTGATAGAATGGCAATCCTGTTCTAAGAATATGTACAATCTTTTACAATGTATGGCACACCTAATTTTCTAGGAACACCAAAGTCTTTTTATCTGCATAAAATTCAAAACTCATTTGGCCTCAGAGAAGTTTAATAAATATGACTTTTCCTTGAGCATATTACTTTTCTTTTTTTAATTATTTATTTGACAGAGAGCATAAGCAGGGCAAGCACAGAGAGAGAGAGGGAGAAGCAGACTCCTTGCTGAGCAGGGAGCACGAGTGGGGCTTGATCCCAGGATCCCTGGATCATGACCTGAGCCGAAGGCAGATGCCTAACTGACTGAGCCGCCCAGGCACCGCTTGAGCATCTTACTTTTTTGAAATCATTTCTACTTTCCATCTTTGGATAAATATCATTTGAACATTTTTAACTGTGCTTCATTGTAGAGAATATTTCATATTCTAACTTCAATTCTGCCATTGTCAATGATGTTTTAGGAACCATCCTAGGCAATACCAGAGATTTTTTTTTAAAAGTAGAGAAATCATTGTTTTCCTAAAAGGAGTGAAAACTTAGTAGGAATGAAAAGTCAAGTCCCCAAATGACAAAGCAGGATGAGATAAATGACAGAAGAGAGGGATAAAACAAATGCTGTCCTAGTTCAAAGGAGAGGATGGAATTACAGATTCTTGGGTGTTGTCCATATTTTTCAAAAGAAAAAGAGGAGATGGCATGAAAATAAAAAGGTAAACAAGCTTTTTTTTTTTTAATATTTTATTTATTTATTTGAGAGACAGAGATCACAAGTAGGCAGAGAGGCAGGCGGAGAGAGAAGAGGAAGCAGGCTCCCCGCTGAGCAGGGAGCCCGATGTGGGGCTAGATCCCAGAACCCTGGGATCATGACCTGAGCTGAAGGCAGAGGCTTTAACCCACTGAGCCGCCCAGGCGCCCCAAAGGTAAACAAGTTTTAAAGGCCATGGTTTGGAGGCAAATAGTCAAGCAAAGGAGGAAGAGAAATATTTACCAACCAAAGTGACATGACTAAAGAGTCTAGCAAAAGGTAGTCAGTGTATGTGTGCATTTGGACATGCAAACTATAATTACGAGTTTCTAATCATTTGTTGGTCTTCAACACTATTTCTTACGTCACTAGTAATAGTATTTGTTTATTCTTTAATTCACATATTCATTCTTTCAATGAACGTATATGGAGGGGTCTGCTTGGCTCTAGAGGTAAAAGGTGAGCAAGAGGAGAGTTGTTTATGCCTCTCAAAACATGAGGGTGCCATGGGGCACCTGGGTGGCTCAGTGGGTTAAAGCCTCTGCTTTCAGCTCAGGTCATGATCTTAGGGTCCTGGGATCAAGCCCTGCATTGGGCTCTCTGCTCAGCAGGGAGCCTGCTTTCCTTCCTTCTTCTCTGCTACTTGTGATCTCCGTCTGCCAAATAAATTAAAAAAAAACAAACAAACAAACAAAAAGAAAACATGAGGGTGCCATAATATATGTGCACAGATGTGAATGTATGTGTGCATTTGGATGTGTAAACATGAACTCAAATATCTGAATAAAAATTAATTTGAAGACATTTATCCAGAAGTGTAGATCATTTAAGAGAGGAAAAAGAGGGATGAATAAAGAGAGAGAAATTGGTAGAGGGAGAAGGCTGGGAGAGAGGCAAGAAGTGTGTCCACCTGCAGAAGAGAAAGGAATCTTTCTCATAGGGTAGTCTAAGAAAAAGGTTCGTCCTCTGCCATTAGTCAAACTATTTCAATAAGGACTCATGCCATCAATTTCTAAGCAAAAATTTTACTTCTTTGTAAAAATGCAAAAAGCTAACATGACCTCCTCAGCTGCTAGCTGGTTTTACCCCATAGCATCACTTTCAAATATAACAGTTGGCAGCAGAAAGATGAAGGCACATACCTGTTACTAAGGCTAGACTTTACGTAAGATGAAAACAAAGGCATGATTTTATCTTCTTTTTAATGATTTATTTATTTATTTGTCAGAGAGAGAGAAAAGGAGAGACACAGAGAGCATGCACAAGCAGGGGGAGTGGCAGAGGCAGAGGGAGAAGCAGGCTCCCCGCTGAGCAAGGAGCTCGATGCAGGACTCCATCCCAGGACCCTGGGATCATGACCTGAGTTGAAGGCAGACACTTAACTGACTGAGCCACCCAGGCGTCTCAGAGGCATGATTTTAAATTAGAAAAAATAACTTATGTAGTGCAGAGGCTGAAAGAAGTACAGTGGGGAAAACACTAGTCAATTGATTTAAGCATGCGACAGTTTGGCTACACTCTATTTGATAAGGGGAATTCCTGACAGCCTATTATTCATTTTGCTGAGTATCTGGGTGAGAAAAGAATAAAATGGATAGGACAAAAGCTCTTCCTTAAGGGCCCTGTGAGTTTCATCAAATTTTAGGGAATGTTATAGAGTTTACAAGTAAAATGAAAGCATTAACATAATCTATAAAAATTTATT
Source organism: Mustela erminea (assembly GCF_009829155.1). Classification (NCBI taxonomy): domain Eukaryota; kingdom Metazoa; phylum Chordata; class Mammalia; order Carnivora; family Mustelidae; genus Mustela; species Mustela erminea. The sequence continues at coordinate 15,100,137 of NC_045629.1, read as the reverse complement.
CACTCTTACAGTTAAATGTTTTCAAAATCTGTCTTTAATTTCACTAAAGGGAGTCTTAGGTAGAGTGGTATTTTACAATTAAGTACGTGGAGGGAAGCAAGAATGATGTCTAATGATAGTAAAATAGAACTCATTGTGGTTTCTTATTATATATAATTTATTGAAAACTGTAATATTAAAAAAGGAATACTTTAATGAGGAAATTAACTCATCCATAATTAGCCTACTGCTTCCATTGTCCCAAGTTCTTTTTTGTTACTTATTCAATATTTATATTTTAAACATTATAAATATACAAAGAAATGCGTTGTTGCATCCATTTTTTTTTCACTTAACATAATATTATAAAAATTTCATGTTGTTAAGGTTGTTGCAATTATTGTTTCCTGAGATACACTTTATTGCCCTGGATTGATATGCCATCATTTACTTTAGGTATTTATTCCAAGAAGGATTTGTTTTCACTAGCATTCATTGAACACTTGCAGGTACCTGGTCCTGTGTGTGGCAGGTGGACACAGGGATGAAGGGGTGCAGAGTTGTTCCTTGGCTTTGGAGCAATGTGAGAACAACACACAGAGGGGAAGCCTTATGCTGTGAAGGCAGGAACCCCGGGCTTCCCTGAGTCCTGACAGGTGAGTCACAGATTTAAAGCTGTAAAACACTATTTCTTCAACACTACCATTCTTTTCCTTTTAAAGGTTTTATTTATCCATTCATTTATTTCAGAAAGAGAGTGAGAGAGAGAGAATGAGGAAGGGGAAAGGGATGAGCAGGGACTGGGACACCGGGCTCAATCCCAGGACACTGGGATCATGACCTGAGACAAAGGCAGATGCTTAACTGATTGCGCCGCCCAGGTGCCCTAGCATTACCATTCTTTCTTTTTTTTTTAAGACTTTATTTATTTATGACAGAGAGACACAGCAAGAAAGGGAATACAAGTAAGGGGAGTGGGAGACGGAGAGGCAGGCTTCCCACCAAAAAGGGACACCGACGCGGGGCTCGATCCCAGAATGCAGGGATCACAGCCAGAGTGGAAGCCAGACGCTTAACGGCTGAGCCACCCAGGTGCCACAGCATTTTTAATAAACATTCCCACCTAGTGTATTTATAGTTCAGCAAACTGTGAAATGTTTCAAGCAGTAAAATATTGACTATATTCAGTTCATTAAAGCTCAACACTAACTCTAGCTAGTTTTCTATGATTTACATCATAAGGAATGAAGGAATTGTCAGAAAAACTATGTTTGTCATTTTTAGCATTGAGCAAAACAATGGGATTTCTGTTCACTTATGTCCCCATGAGGGCATGGAAGTAGAAAGACCTGCAAGATGAACAACCCAAGGGGTCACAAACGAACAGAGGTTGTGTTTGTATCTTCAGCTATAATGAAAAGATTCAGAAGGTAAGGCTTCATAAGCTCCAAGTGTGGGCTGGGGATCAGCAGCATCGGCCGCACCTGGGAGCTGTGAGTTCTGTAGAATCCTGGGCCTCACCAAGCCTGGCAGAATCTGAACCCGGAACCCACGTTTGTACCTGGTGCCCGGAGGAACTTGTGTGCACATCCAGTTTTTAACTTTACGTGCATTGCATGCCATGGTGCCTGCCAATCCAGGAAACCATGGAACCACCCAGGATTCTCCTCGCAGCCTGCAGGTCAGGAATGGCCCATCTCTCACACTGTTATTTGCTTGCTCCCCACAGGAAGGGCAATTTCATAAACTGTGTACCGTCACTGAGCTTGTGGCCAGGCGCCATTTTAAGTAATGGCCATTTTACCAGCATTTTCAAGCAAATTCAAATGATGGAAATGTAATCTCTAACATCCTGGAGAAAAGATTACTATTTCTCCTTACCACTAGCCTACTGGCCTCTGAGTTCTCCCATTTGGTCAGAAATGAAGAAGCAGGGAGAAGCCCCTGATAGTCAACTGAAGCTGCCTAGAAGCCAGGACCTTATAGTGGCTAATTGTTAGTGCTATTCCTCCTTACACAATGTTCCTTTGGCTTTCTTCACTTTTTTTTTCTTAAGATTTCATTTATTTATTTGACAGAGAGAGAACACAAAGCAGGGGGGAGCAGCAGGCAAAGGGAGAGGGAGAAGCAGGCCTCCCTGCCAAGCAGGGAGCCCAGTGCGGTACTCAATCCTGTGGTACTCGATCCCAGGACCCTGGGATTATGACCTGAGCCGAAGGCAGGCACTTAACCAACTGAGCCACCCAGGCGCCCCTAGCTACCTTCACTTTTAACAAACCCATACAGGAGAAAATTGAATCTGGGGGGCTGGAGAGAAGGAGATATGGTATATGGGACAGTGTTAACTGGTCAGGAATTGCAAGAGGGAGATGCACCAGTGGAGATCTCTCTAAGGACAGGGATGAAATCACCATGTCTCTAATGTCAGAAAATTAAGGCAGCTTGGATCAAGCACAGATCACTAGGGACACCATCAAGTCATTCAAAATTTATGTGGTGTAGCCACTGCTGGTGTCTTTCTTGGGCACAGTTGTAACTCATTAATGGCCTCATCCTCATCTGATTTCTTCAAGCGAGTCCCTCAATCCAGCTTTTAGACCTTGGACAGCAGTCATGGAAAGCATTCTCTGATGAAGGCTCGGCTGCCTGGGCTTCAAAAACCCACTTCCTCCCTGGCAGCACACATCATCTAATAAGATATTTATTGTTCACACAAAACCATATGCTACATTGTCACAAATCCCATCATTCGATATTTAAAGCTGCCGTGGGTCCCGTGACACCCTCTCTCAGAACCCTGGGGATGGCATGCTAAGTGTAAATGGCAAGACTGAAACATCTACTATTTCTTTTACTACTCTTTCCAATGTTTTTTTAAGTCTTGTGCTTCCATAGAAGTGAAATTATATAAAATATTTCACACAGAGGCAATCCAGAGACTTGTGATTTAAAATCGTGTCTGGTTCATACTTATGACACGACCTTTAGAAATTCATACAATGATAATGATGAAGACACTAAGAAAGTGAAAATTCAGAGGAGGGGGCACCTGGGTGGCTCAGTCATTAAGCATCTGCCTTTGGCTTGGGTCATGATCCCTGGTGTCCTGGGATGGAGCCCCACATCTGGCTCCCTGCTCAGCTGGAAGCCTGCTTCTCCCTCTCCTGCTCCCCCTGTTGGTGTTCCCTCTCTTGCTGTCACTCTCTCTGTGTCAAATAAATAAATAAAAATCTTAAAAAGAAGGAAAGAAAGAAAGAAAGGAAGGAAAGAAGAAAGAAAGAAAGAAAATTCAGAGAAATGCAACATAAGCAAAGGGCTGATTTGATTGCAGGATCTGGAAGAAATCATATCTGATATAACAAAAGGTACAATAAGTATCCATTTGTGCTTTGCCATTTGGAAATCAAGCAAAGGTGCAATTCTGTTCACAGGTACCTAGATGCCACCTCTCCCCATCATTTCAGTATCTCATTATGTGCTGCTGTGACCAAGAATGCAAGATTCATAGCAACTCTGCTCTTTTAGGCATCAACGTATCACATCAGCTTTGCTCTCATAAGTAAGTTTTCCTACATCCCTTTCCACTGTGACACCCAGAAAATGAACGGGATTGCAGTATGAGTGGTCTGATGAAGGTCTTTTGCTCCGATTCTGAGATGGGTTATGTGCACGCACGAAATGCATTAATTTGGTATAGACAGAAGGAGAACACTGTTGACAGAAGGACAAGCCCTGGAAGCAGTGCATGCTGGGGAACGCAACTTTTCTACATAGATGGCCGGCAGTCAGTAGGAAACAGCCTGTCTGCCTGCAAAGAATTCAGTCTGCATGGATGCTGCAACTCCAAGAAACACATAGTCAAGTAAAAAGTCGTGTTTTGTATTGCTCCAATTGTCAGAACCTTTAGAGATCAATGATATGCAGTATTGGTGGTGGGGTGAATGGTTAGCCGTATTTACAGATTTTTGGAGTAACTCATACTGCTTTTTTGGAAAGCAATTGGACCTTCCATGAATATTAAATATTTATATGTCTTCTGGTAGAATAATCCTACTTTTAGGACTCTACCTGACTATGCATACAGAGGAAAAGTGGTTTGTGTGCAGATACATACAACAGTGTTGTATAGAATAGTTAGAAACTATTGGGGCACTTGGGTGGCTCAGTCGCTTAGCCTCTGACTCTTGATTTTAGCTCGGGGTCCTGGGATAGCGCCCCAAGGCAGGCTTCACAGGGGAGTCAGCTTCAGGATTCTCTCTTTGCCTCTGCCCCTCCCCCGCTTGTTTGCGCTCCTGTTCTCTCCAAAATAAATAAATAAATCTTTAAAAAAACATAAATAACAGAGAGTTATGGAACAAATATTTAGAATTCCCTTTCTAGCCCTATTTTTCTCTTCAATTCTTCAAGGTTTTCCTTCTTTAAAGTTTGTTGTGTATTTTCTCAGATCTTTCTATGCTTTAAACTATTTTCAACATTGAGCCACTCAGTCACCCCCTCTCATCCATATTTTTAAACGAGCATTTATTACTTTTGTGATTACATTTATTTTCTTAAGGAGGCCTTGAAGAATAAAGTTTTTTTTTAAAAAGATTTTATTTATTTAGTTGACAGAGATCACAAGTAGGCAGAGAGGCAGAGAGAGAGAGAGAGGGGGAAGAAGGCTCCCTGCTGAGGAGAGAGCCAGATGCGGGGCTCGAATCCAGGACCCTGGGATGATGACCTGAGCTGAAGGCAGATGCTTAACCAACTGAGCCACCCAGGCATCCCAGATTGTATCTTTTAAATTTAATATGTCAATGTTATTTCTATCATCATAGTAAAAAAGAAAAAAAATACTTGAGAAAAAGCCAAAAACATTTACAATAATTTCCTTTGGTTAGTGACATTCCAGATACACATGTATTTTTAAATTTCATTGCACTTTAAAAATTGTCTATATGTAATACCTATACACCAATAAAAAAATAAAAACATAAAAAATGAATGAGAAACTTCCAAATCTTGGGAATTACAGGCCAAAACAGTTAGATACTGCAAAACACTTAAAAGAAGGTATGTCAAAACGGGAAAGGAATTATTCAGGAAACCAGTTTGAGGTTTCCAGTTTTCTAGGCACCAAATATGTTACATAGTGGTGAAGATTTAGCCAAACTATCCAATTGATAAGCTTAAAGAAAGCAGATAAGGGTTAAATTTTCTCTGGGTGCTAAAAGTATGGTGTCCATGAACTACCACCTTCTAGACCAATGTGGTAGACATTCTGAGGCATTGGCAGGCATCCGTGCTCAAATCCCTTCTGAGATTCCACTAATTCCAATGGGGTTCTACCATGTGATGGACAGTGTCTCCTATGGAGTCCTCACAGGGATCACATCAAAGCTAGTAAGTCACATAGGGCCATCACTGAACCACTATTTACTTAGAAACTGAAGGCATGAGCCTGTAGAGCAAAGTTTTTATGAAGTTGTTTACATGTGCCTTCTGCAAGGGGCATAGAAGGAAAATGAATGATCTCTAAATTCTCTCCAGACACTAACTGGGGCATCTAAGAGCAGGATGACCCAAAGGAAGGCTAGGAGCCTGGAATTCTGGGAAAAGCCACCAGGGGACAAACTGGTTCAGAAAAATGAGATGAGTGAAACTGGCAGTGTCACCAGCAGTCTCAAGCCACAGGGTAGTTTGCCTACAGAAGGAAGGAAGTTGACAGCCACTCAGAAACAGTTTATTCTCTAATGGGTGTCTTTGCTGAAAAGATCCCTTTTTTTTCCCCTTCAAATACACGTCAGCTTCCGGACAGACTGTGAATGTTGAGAAAAATAACTTGAATGTTTAACAACACA